>NC_022013.1:61978336-61981744 GCF_000317375.1 Microtus ochrogaster | reverse complement strand
AAAAAAATATCTTGATGAACTATAACATGGACAAAATGCATCAAAGTGCAGACATTTTATAAAATTAATAAACATGAACCCTAAATTGGAAAAAATAAAAATAAAAAGAAACGCCTTTCAGTCCTTGGCATTTGCTGTTGTATTTTCTCTGTTTTTAATTTGTTTCATTTTTGCTTATTGTTTCATTTACACACCTTTTCTAAACCAGAGATCTATTTTATAGTGCAAAACTTCAAGCACCAGGAACTGCTGGAGAGGGCTATGGTAGAAGCTCTGACTTTGGAGAGTACAAAATTGTTGAACAAATAGTTCTTTCTGTTTTGGGGACGGTTGGGGTGTTCTCTGTAGCTAAGCCTGGATCTGAACTTGCAGAACTCCTGCCTCAGCCTCTCAAGTTCTGGAGTTACATGTGTGACCTACTATGCCTGGCTTGGATAAATAGCTCCAATAGAAGGAAAACCTGCTATGTCGTTGTCATGATCTTAATACACAAAGTATCTCTCAGATGTTCTCAATGTTCGAAATTTATGTGCTTGTTGAGGAAATGACAAGAATACCGTGAGATCCCTGCTCTGGTAGCTGGTCTTGGAGGGCTAGGACAGATTCAGATGAAACAGGTAGAGAATTTGCAGGGCCTTGCAACATTGCAGCTCAACACTGTTGACAATGTGTTGGGGGGTGTGTGTGGATATTCTGAGTATTGAGAGAGGTATAGCCACATCCACGGTCTCTACTCACTAAATGCTAGCTGTGTACCATTCCCAGTTGTGACAAACAGAAGTGTCTTTAGATTTTGTCAGATGAACTCGAAGTGGGCAGAACTGTCCTTGCTTGAGTACTGCTGATGCACTTGTGATCCATATCCAAAGAGAATGTGGCAGGGACTACTGGTGCCCCACAAAGGAGCCATGCGGATGAGTCAGGAGACTTTATAGATGGTTGTGAATCCTCATTGTCTGTGGGGAGAAAGTACGTCTTCATGTGTGTGCATTACTTTATGCACACATTGGAAGATATTAGCATGTGAAAAAGCTACACATTTGCTTGAAAGTGTTCTTGAATTCAAAGTACATTTTGTGGGTTGCACAGAAAGAGGTTAAGAACACTTGCTGTGCTTATAGAGGACCAGGTTTGGTTCCCAGCACCCACATGGCAGCTTACAGTCTGTAACTTCAGGTTCAGGGGCTCTGACTCCTTTTCTGGTCTCTGCAGGCCATTGCATGGTTGTGGTACCTCAAGCAAACACACACACACACACACACACACACACACACACACACACACCCCCCAAGTATCAAAGTAGCTTTTGGCTAGTTGGTATTCCTAACTTTGGGAACTACTTAGCTTCTTTTTGTCTTGGTTTTATCATCTTCAAAATAGAAACAAGTTTTTCATTTAGGTTAGTATCATTATAAGAATTAAATGTGAAATTGCATTACTGTTATAGTGAGTGATGTATAGTAAATATTTAATAAATGGCAGCCTTTATTATTTTGATTGGAGGTGCACTTTTTTTTTGTCCTTAAATTCCAGAACAATTACTTTCAATCAGTTTTAAGCGCTAGGATACCGTGTTGGAAGGAGATGGGAGAGACTCTCTGGAAAAGTTTAAGGAGCGAGGTGGTGTTAAGCCATAGGTAGACTGATGGGGAGGGATGCATGGATCTGCGTTTGATTAGGCTATAGGGACACAGGCAACAAAGAGATGGGTCCAGTAGATTCTAACTCTTGGAGATTAAATGAAAATGAGAATGGTGGACCTACCTAGTCTGTGTATCTCTCCTCCATGGATCCCCATTTCCTAGATTGGTGATGTTTTTCTTTTTTGGATGAGAGCAGAATCTGTCACTTGCTTGTGACCTATAGAATACCCCAGAGATGATGGTATGCACAGTGTGTTACGTGAGACTGGAGTGCCGAGTTTTCAAGGAGACTGTTTTCTTGCTTTGAGGAAGAAAGTTGCTGTGTGTTTAGATGCCCAAGGAGAAGGCTGCCTGATCGGGAAATTAAAAGCACCTCCCATCACAAGCAAGCAAGAAACTGAGGCTGTCAGTCTGGCAGCTTTTGATGAGTCAAGTGCTGTTAATGTCCATCTGAGCCAGGAAATGAAGCATCCTGCAGTCAGGTGAGGCCAGCCCAGTCAACCTGAACTCTTAAGCATATAAACAATGAGACATCAAACATGTATTTAAAATATTTACATTTTATTTATGTATTCATTTTATGTGTCCAGGTATTTCGCCTGTATGTATGTCCATATATCACATGTGTGCCCTAGGAAACTAGAAGAGGGCGTTAGATCCTCCCAGAAATGGAGGTAGAGTTGGTTATGAGCCACCATGTGGGTGCTAGGAATTGAACCTGGGCCTTTTGGAAGAATAGCCAGTGTTCTTAGCCACTGAGACATCTCAATGTTCATACATTGTTTTAGGCTGGTAAATTTGTTGTAATACCCTTATATAGCAATGAATAACACATGGACACGGAACACAGGCATCTAGGGACTTTCAGTAGACTCAAGTACTTATAATTCACCAGGTTGGCCTGAACTTGGCCATTTTCCCTTCATCTTGTCCTGTGTCCTTCTCTTTGGGAACATCTCTGACATACCAACCACAACCAGCCACATCTTTGAGACTTCTTTGATTTCTTTTTACCTCTTCGTAACTCTTCTTCCAGTTGTTTTCGGTGTCAACTGGTCTCTCTTGGATTGGTTTTCTTTTCTTTCTTTCTTTTTTTTTTATTCTTCCCATGCCTGCTTTAGTGTGTGCTTTAGTGTTTCTAGCCTGGACAGTTTCTATGGTCACTATATCTGTCCCTTTCCTGTAGCCCAAACCTCCTTCTACACTGTTATCCACACTGCACCTTATCGTCACCTTTATCTGTTGGCAGAGACTGCTCATTCGGTCCGGGCTGCCCAGACTCGAAACAAGCACACAGAAACTATATTAATTGCAATACTGTTTAGCAAAAGCCGGCTCTCGTTTTCAATGCTGGGTTGGGGAGTATGGCATACTAGTCAAGGCTCCCAGGAGGCCTCGTAATGCTGCTTCTAGCCTCTGAGAAAATTCATACCATTTCTCTAATTTGCCTACTAGTGGCACAAGTGTGCCCCGTGCCTTCTCTTGCAGCTTCTCATCTGCTGGATGCTGGGTTGCCTATCGTATTTCGTGGCCAGCTCCTCTGTATGACTGCAAGTCCTCCAAGATGCCAAATGCATCTTTTAATAGTACATTCACCTGATTATATATTTCCTTCTCAGACTCTGTAGGATGGGCATTTTCAACATCAAGGAAAAACTTTGGCCCTTGCTCAAGGGCTGTGCATATCAAAACTTTAAGAAGACCTCCATGTACTGAGCTGAACAGAGAATTCTCAACAGAAGAAGTTCAAATGGCCAAAAGACAC
>NC_022013.1:61970535-61977165 GCF_000317375.1 Microtus ochrogaster | reverse complement strand
GAGACAGAAATCTTTAATAAATAAATAAAAAATAAAAAAAAGAAAAATAAAAAAAGAAGACCCCCATGTTAAGATACCTTCAGCCAGTGCTGTCTTACCCTCTGTGAGATCCATCAGGCCCTCCGCCACACTCCTCTCAGCTGTCAGCGGCTCCTCGCGGTCCTAAGTGGAGCCCAGGGGCCAGGGAGGCCTGACCAAGAGCCCCTTCACACCTACCCCTCTTCAAAAAGATGGTATTATGAAAAGCTGACAGAGTTTGTGGCAGATATGACCAAAATTTTTGGTAACCGCTACTACTACAATCCCAGTGACTCCCCCTTTAACCAGGTGCAAAAGGCCTTGAGTCATTCTTTGTACAGAAACTAAAAGGATTCAAGACTGCCAAACCTTGCCAAGACAGGGTAAGACAGTTTTGAAAAATTTCCTGCCTCTGAAAATGGTCTTCAGTTACTCTAGTCCTTAGCCAAAGTTGGTTGCTTCAACATTGCAAATGAGACTTTGGGTGATTGCCCAGGTAGCCAGTTGTCTCTCTCATCTACTGCACATTTTGGAAGCTGCTTGATTGCACTTCCTGCTTACTCAAGTAATATTATCTCCCTTCTCAGGCCTTCTTTGGGGTTGAAGATTAGATAGTCATAGTTAGCTTCCTCTTATGATATATCCAAGTCCTTTCTAATACAAGACTTAGACTCCTTAGGATAGAATGATTATCGAGACATTTAGCATATGCTCCTTGCTTAATATTGTTTATGCTGGTTGTAATTCTAATTTTTATACTTGTTCTCTCTTCCTATTGTTTATAGCTTTGTATTGGGCTTGGAACTCTCTTATTTAGACAAAAGGGGGAGGTGCTGGGGAACCTCCTTCTGCCAGTGGCTGAGAGGCTGGACCAGGTTGGGATGTAGCTTTGGGTACCAAAAAGCCGCTCGCCCCTCTTCTTCCTGTGCCCCACACCTGGATGTCTAGATGTCGGACCCCATTTCTATTTCCTCATTGTAATTCGTGAGTTCCCTTTTAATAAAGAACAAACTTAATATACTTAAGATACCCTATTTGGAGCTAGTGTGGGATTCCTATATTCGCATCCCACTCCCCCCATTCATCATTCTTTTTTTTTTTGAGACGTTTTCTCTGTATAGCCCTGGCTATCCTGGAACTCGCTGTGTAGACCAGGTTGGCCTTGAACTCTTAGATCTGCTTGCTTCTGCCTCCCAAGTGCAGGGATTAAGGTGTGCACCATTACCATCTGTCCAGATTTTTATTTTTTAATATGAACTGGACGTGGGGTCTCCCTCACAATAAACCTAAATGTTTTCCCTTCAGGAAAAAATAGAAAGATTTCATTCTGGCATGCCCCACTTCTACTTTCCCCTCTACTCGTCTTCCTCTTCCAGAATCATAGGCCACGTGCAGAAGCCTGCCTTAACCTCACTCACAGCGGAGCACCTGGAGTTCCTGAGACATGTTCCATTATGAGCAGCGTTAATTGGCTTAGTGCTTATCTGTACTTTTCTAGTGGCCTGTGATCTTCTGTAGATGGATATCATGTCAGGTTCCTCACGGTATCTCTGGCTTCTGTTGACAGCTGGAGTAGAGGTCTGGTAGACATTTGTTGCTTGCATGCATGCATGAATACATGTGTGAGTGGATGGGTACACGTGCCAGAGCTACATCCATCCAAGTGCTACTTCTCCAGGCAACCTGCTCCCTCCTCTAAAACACCTCCCCAGAATAGTTCCCCTGCCATCCTGGGCGTGAGCTTCCTTCCTGCTCACATCTGCCACTTCAAGTGTGATTCTGTAGAATCTGGCAGAGATCACGTGTTGAGCAGCCTCGTTTTCTTGGATGGTTGGGTTTTCTCCATTTCTCTCATCTCCTTTTCCTGCTCCCATCCTCTTTTCTTCCAATGGTCCCTTCCTGAATCACTGTTCTGGGTGAACTTTTCAGGACTGTAGTCTATAAGTGTAGCAAGAGCTTTCCCTTTATCTTTAAAATAATCGTTTTAGATTGTGTTAATTTTATGTGCACTCTGTTCATGCCTGATGCCCGTGCCCCTAGAGGCCAGGCAAGGGCATTGGATCCCCTGGAAGTGTAGTTATGGGATGGTTGTGAACCACCGTGTGGCTGCTGGGAGCAGAATCTGAACCCTCTGCAAGATCAGCAAGTGCCTGTGGCTGCTGAGCCATCTCTCCAGCAAGCTCTATGTTCACATCATTGTAAGAGTTGCTGCTGGACAGTGGAAGGAAGAGGGGCAGTGCCTACTGCCCTCATCCTCTGCAGTTCTGCTTTCTTTTCCAGTGTTCTGGAAATTGTTTTGACAAAGGCAGTTAGTTGGCCTGTCAAAATAACCCCTGATTTTATCTTCTACCAGGAAATATTTCTTTTCTTATTGTTTTAAATCAATGTTTGAAAGAACTGCTGTTTCTCTACCTGTTGTACAGGGCATGCTGGTCTGCTCGTGCTACTATGATGTAGAATGGACATAGTGGTTAAATAACAGACATTAGTTCACCATAGCTTTGGAGTCTGGGGAGACTGAGACCAGAGTGCTGGCAGATTCGGTGTCTCATGAGGATCTTCTATTCTTGTTAGGTTTTTGTCAGCTTGACACAAGCTAGTATCATCTGGACAGTGGGAACTTCAGGTGAAAAGAATGCGTCCATGGGATTGACCTGTAGGAGCTCACTGTGGGCGGGGCCACTCCTGAGCAGGTCAGGATGCATCAGGAGAAGAAGACCCTTTAAGATGCACTCCTCCATGCCTCTCTGACTTCTTGACTTCAGGTTCCTGTCTGGAGTTCCTGCTTTGGTTTCCTTTAGTCACAAGCTGTGATCAGGATGTGTAAGCCAAATACATCCTCCCCTCCCCAAGCTGGTTTTGGTCCGAGTGTCTGTCACAATAGGAAGTAAGTCAGGATGTCTTCCTGAGTTGCAGAGGACTGCTTTCTTCCTGTGTGCAGAGTTAAAGGGAACGGGAAAAGTAGCACACATTGGCCTTTAGTTAACGTCTGATCCTTCTCGAGCCAGTGTCTCTTCCGTCAGGACATTAATCTTGTCATGGCAGCTCCACTGTTATCCATCCAGCCCTAATTGATTCCAAGGATACCACGACATATACATCACAGTGGGAGTTAGGGCTTCAGCTGTGAATGTGAGGGGATCCCAAATTCAGTTCCTGGCCCGGGTATGGCAATGGTTATAGTAGGTGCTTATTTGAGAGACAAAGCATCCATGAAATTACACAGAGGGCCTGGACCCCGAGCTTAGATTTTTGTGCTAGTCTTTGTCTTCGCAGGGCAGTGATGGACTCGGAGAGCAGAGTGTTGGCATCTCGTGTCTTGATAAAGTATCACTTGCTTTCTCTTTTCTTTCGCTCCTTCCCAGGGCAGGCTTGGAGTGAACTCATCCTGGAATATCGCTCTGGCTGTGCCCCTTCCTTTGAGCTTGAACTCTGTAAACCTTTGTAGTCTTTCTCGGAAAACTAGTTAATGCCCATCTCACAGGATTGCTGAGAAGGTTCACAAGCCAGAGCAGGAAAACTTCAAAGCGGAGCCGCATGCCCACACCCACCATAACCACCGGTTATTCCTCTGACATCACGAGACTCGTTGCAGGTTTGCCGCCGTGGGCTCTTCCTTTGGCTCTTTCTTTCAGTGTGCAGCCTGCTTCTGGTCCTCCTGTTTTCCCCGATTCCTGTGTTTCTGGCTTTCCAAGAAATTAGCTCTGCGGGACATGTTGGAAAAGGAGCTCAAGCCTGATGTGTTTGTGTCTGGCGGAAAGCGGGTCTCAGTTACTGGGGCTCTTGCATATTTCCCGTGTTTGCTCTGCTGCTGCTGATAACGGGTAGCTGGGAGATGCAGCCAAGCTTTAAAAAGGCCCAGTTTTTTTTTGTTCATATCTGGTAATTATAGGGTCAATATACATCTTGCTCTAGCAGACTGGGTAATTGCACGAGGGGGAAGGCTAGGGCAGGGCAGGTGGGTGTGTGCCCAAATGGTCTGCTCTCTCAGATGACACCTCCCCTGTGTTCGAACCCTAGGTGTTGGTGAGACGAGCAGAGGGTAATTTGCTGCCACTTCAGGCCCTAATTTCACTGTCACCGTTTTGGTGTGTGTGCACCAGGCCTACTCTTATTTATGTCAGTGGGAACTCCAGAACAAACTGTTCTCTTAATATTACTTTAACTAATGTAGCACACTGCCACTTTATTCGAAAATAAACTTTAAAAGCTCTGCCTTACAGAGCTATTTTCTTCAGTTAATTTTTATCTTAAAGTTGAACCCCAGAGTTTCTGAGAGTTTAAATAAGTAATAGCTCACGTTAGTCAACTCTTTTCTTTCTGTTATTTGGATGGTAGCTTCAAAACTGGTAGGAGCCTAGACTTGTGTTTAAGGCTGTTTAAGGCCGCTTGGGCTCCAGTGAAAGCCTGTCTCCAAGACACAAGTGATAAGCTAGGTAAAGTTCCCTACTCATGTTGTTTGCTTGTGAATGCTTTGAGCTCTGTAGGTCACCATCTATTAAATCTTTGCTCAAAGTGGGGGGTTCTGCCTTGAGTGCACTGTGGGCTGTCGTAGGGCATACATATGGGGCACACTCTAGCTAAGCCTCCCGAGCCCACTCACGGTTTCTCTTTGCCTCCGCAGTGAACATAGTTGAAGTAGTGGAACCCAAACTCTCAAGGACTGGAATCCTAGACACCATGTGCCTGACTGGGCTCTCTGTTTCCTCAACAGGCATTTATTTCCACAGGTCACTAACTCCGTCCCAAGAGAAGGTGCCGAGCTCTTCTGAGGCTCATCCCCCTCTCCCCGCCCTCCCGAAAGTGGCTATGTTCACCATTGCACCGTCAGCACTTGGCTCATTTTTTATGGTGGCTTCTGTGAGGAACGAACAGAACAAATGCTCCTCCCCTGTGTCCAGAAGCAGCTGTGATATTGGAGAGCAGTCTGTGGGGTTTAGTCAGGTTGAGAGTTCTGTTCTCTCCGTCGCCTCGGCTCTTTTTATATAAATACCTCACTTCTGAACTTGACGCTCTTGTCCCGCTCCTGAGCCCACCAATTCTGGTTCTCCTTCGCCACACTTCATATATTTTTATATTTATTGAACACTCATTCTCCTGCCTCAGTTGTTCCCAGGGACAAATAGAATGACCATAGCACCTGTGTTTGATTTCCATAAGCCCTGAAACATCTTATATAACATTTGGCAAAATGCTTGCCCTTCCAGGGCTGTCTGCATACCTATATCCAGTGTAGCGTTATTTATAGTAGTCAAGGTATAAAATCAACCTAAGTGTCTCTCATCAGAAGATTAGATAAAATAGCATATTATTTGACATTTTAAGAGAATATGCTGCTGTCTTTTGGGACATTATTAATGCATATATAGATGTTATGCTAAATAAAATAATCTAGGAATAGGAAGACAAGTATTGGATGATAGCTCTTATAAGCAGAATGAAAAAAAATAAATTGATCTTTTAAGACTAGAATGAAGGCTAAGAAGCTGGAGGTGTAAGAAGAGGGCAAAGAGAATAAGAAACCATCTTTTAGAAGGTACAGTGTTTCGGTAAGACAAGAAGACTTTTATTTGTTTGTTTTGTGTTTTCCTTCTCTCCTCTCTCTGTGTGGGGCACATGGCCATGCATATACGCATGCGTGTATTGATCAGGAGTCAGCCTTGGGTGTTAAATCGTCCAGGTGTCACCTGCCTTGTTTTTTTGAGAGTTGGTCATGGGGGCAGCTCTATTGGGCTGGAATGGTTGGTCAGGTGACCTCAGCTATCTGTCTTTGTGTCATGCCTGGAGTTTTTATATTTGTTCTGGGAATCAAACGCAGGTTCTCATCCTTACATGGCAAGCCCTTTACAAACTAAGCATGTCCTTGGGGCTCCAAAGAGTACGTTTTGAGGTTTATTTCACATCAGGTAGACTGGAGTTAATAAATGCATATTACATATTTTAAGAGTAAATTTTAATGTACTACTACAAAAAGGCAAGTAAATGAAGTGATAGATAAGCTCACTGGCTTGTTTAGTCACATATGCATGTATCAAAACAGAACATTGCACTACTTAATGGTTTATAGTTATTATTGACAGTAAGAGCCAGAGGACTGGGAGTTTTGCTGTGAGCTTTCATTTGCTGGAAATGTTAGGGAAGCTACACCTGTGAAGTCTTATAAACATGGCTGCCTATGTAAGAGCTGGACCAGGATGATTCCAATAGATAGGCCTAATGAGGACAGGAGAGGAGAGATCTATGGGGCCTCGGCCTTAGACAAAGAGCTACATACAGGCAAGTAAGGACTGTGGAGAGAGTGGGAGAAAGTCTTCCCTGGGGATGAGCCCTGAGACGATTTGTTCTCCCCTACCCAAGTGGTCAGCCCTGAAATCATCTAAAATCATATACATACAAGTGACTTTATGTGGACTGAGCAGGCTGTATTTATAGAGTTAGAAAAAATATATATCTCAGCAATGAAAGTAATGGAGGCCATGAATTTGAGGGCCTGGTGGGGTGGGGTGGAGAGTGTGTGCATGGGAAAGGTCAAAGGGAGAAAAAGGAAGGGCTAAAATGATATAACTGTATATTAATTTCAAAAAATAACACATATCTAAATCCTCACAGATA
>NC_022013.1:61967073-61970215 GCF_000317375.1 Microtus ochrogaster | reverse complement strand
CCAGCTATCCAGCTGGTGCTTTTCTTCTTTTAGTTCTCTGTCTCCGGAGGCTGCCACCAGGGAGACAGATGTCTAATAAAAGCTGTGGAAGATGATTGAATGCAGGACAGCCTGCACTCAGACATCATTGTTTTCAGAGGCTGAAAACTGTCTTTCAAGGGTGTGGTCTTAGAGAGAATGAGCATGCAAATTAGCATCTTGTACTTCTGCCTTTATCAGCACAGCCAGCAAGAACACTGGATGGATGAATACAAGATGAAGTGGAATGGGACCCAGCAGGGTGCCGGCTCCCAGGCCCTGCTGCACGCCTGACCTACTCTCACCGTGGAACCCATGGTGTCCTAGCCGTGGGAATGCCCTCATTCTAGTTTCTTATTTGCTAGGAATTCATGGTGTGGAGGTGTGGCTTGAGAGGCAAAAGACAGCTGCGGCTCAGTAGAGGGGATAAGTCCAGGCCATTCCCATAGTAACCGCATTTACAGACCCGTTTATGAACATTGGTGGCAGAGCCCACCTTTTATTAAAGGACGGTGTGTCTCATTTGTCAAATGCTGAGTGGGGGTGGAGAGCGTCCTCCAACTTTTCTGAGAGATGGTGCAGGTATTTGTCGGAGACACAGTTTTCAAGTACTTGGTTCCAGTAACTGTAGAGCTTCCCACTCAACAGAGCAGGTGAAGATGTGTTGATCTCAGACCCTCTGAGGGGGAAGGAGTGGGTTTGCTAGGGCAGTGGACTCCAGAGCCAGAAGGCTCAAGCTGCCAGTTTAGCCTGGTCATTAGACATTCTCAGAGTCCTTGGGCCCTTTCCACGCATTTGTTTTCTTTGCTTTTCTTTTTTCTACTTTATCCAGGAGATATGAGCAATGAAATCCTGTTTATTTTGCAAATGTAAAAGGATATTTTGTTTAACGTGGTATTTGAAGTATCCCTCTATATCTCTCTGTCTGTTTATTCTGCTAAGTCCCAGGAACACAGACCTTGATGGGCCAGGAGCCAGAGCTCCTGCATTGTGTTCCCAGGGGACAAAGAACAGTAAATTTCAAAAGAGAGGATTATTGAAACAAGCCATCCTTTCTTGGTTGCTGTTGTTGAATCCTTTGGCCTAATGTTGTGTCATGGTACTGTATGCAAAGAGCAGAATTTGCAAAGCTAATGAGGATGGGAGATTTTGTGATGGAAAGAAATTTATGATAAAATATCTTAGCTTTACAATCAGGAACAAAACATAGGCAACTTTGTGTTGTAGCCTAAAGCGTCCTGATGAAGTGAACCCTTCTGTGTACTTGCTGGAAGCTAGACACTTTCTGTGACTTTGTGTGCCTTTTAGTGTGTGTGTGTGGGGGGGATAAAATTATCTAAAATTAAAATATATAGTTATTATGTTTTTTAACAGAGGTTTATGTTGTAGGTATCTAAACCCCATGATTAACAGGACAAAGTCCCCTCCCTTGTCAGGTTTATATTTTAGCGGGAAATTATGCTATGGAACTTTCAACTTCCTAGTGTGTAAGAAGATTGGAAGGAAAAAAACGAGAGAGATTGAAATGGAGAGGAGAGAAGAGAGAGAGAAATTGAGAGAGACAGGGAGAGAGAGAACATCAGAGCAAGGGCCTGACTGTCTCTTCTTTGTGACTAAAACAGACTTTCTGAGAGTAGGTAACATATAAAATAAAGAGATGTATTTGCTTTTCTGTTCTGATGGCTAGACTGTGCAAGTGTGATGATGCTGTTGACTTGGTGAGGACTCCTCTGGCTCCATTAGCAATATGGTAGACTGCATCCATCATGTTAGGATCTTATAGAGAAGGGAACAAGCAGTCACCTGATACAGACAGCCACAGAGACTTGGAAATCAGGTTGTGGAGTGTGCCACTGTGCAGCTCACCAGGGTTCCATTGAAAACGACATTTGTCCCTTCTGAGAACATGGATTCCAGGGACCTAACCACTTCTCCCTGGGCCCCATAGTGGGATCCAAGCTTCTAGTACATGGTCTTCTGGTTCTGTACTCAAACTGTACCTAAATGGTAGCAAATTCTGGATGAATCTGGCAGAGAGAGAGAGAGAGAGAGAGAGAGAGAGAGAGAGAGAGAGAGAGAGAGGAGGAATATAAGAATGTTTAGCCTGAAAGCTTGCATGGTCCGGCAGGGTGTCGTATGTAATGATGTTCAAAGACAAGGGTTGTGATCTGTGATCAGTCCAGGCTTGAGTGGGAGCAGAAGGCTGACCAGGCAGGATTTGGGACTTGAACTTCTTCTGTGTAAAAGTCCCTTCCATGGAAAGCTTTTTCTCCATCAGTAAGCTAAGAAGAGAGCCTACATGAAACATCATTTCCTCTGGTTCTTGACAACTTCCAGGCCCCTGTATTCAAGTTGATATTTCACTGTGTTGGAAGAAGAGCGAGACCTAGGACACAGGGATGAGGACTGAACAAAGCTGGGTTGTGTTGGTGGAATTCAGTCGGCCCCCTGAGTGGGGGGGGGGCGTGAGACTGTTTCCCCTCCATGTCCTGCCTGGTTCCTGATGAGTCTCGTGGTAAATGTGAGCACTAAAGAAGGGAGCACTCGAGGATTCACAGTGGGTCCCTGGAAGCCTGCTGTTATGGAGTAAAATTTTAAATGGAAATTTTAGTGTTCAGCACTGTCGCTGGCATATGGCAAGCACCTTATGAATGATAATTTCCTATTTTTTTTAAACCAAGGGTGTTTGTTATGGGTTCTAACACTACCACTCGGTCATGCCCTTCCTTCCTCTGTTGAAATCATGTAATTCTCACACTGCTTAGAGAGTAAGTGCTTTATTGAACTCATTCTAGATTTTGTAATAGCTTTCTAGCCAGGGTACGAAAAGGACTTGAAGCTTTTCAAAAGTGGTCTGGCACATTTGAGCACCCCGGTCTCCGGATTGCTCCAGGCTTTCCCATTGCTTGGAAAAGGAGACCGCGACTTTGTGGAGCTCCCTTCATGGAGGGAGCAATAGGGTGGAAGGGGCACCCTGCACATTGTATCCAGAATGATGAATGAGCAGCTGTAAAGGCTATGCTAGTATGACCATGTGCTAGTATGACTATCTATGACCACGTACTAGTATGACTAGCTGTGCTAATGTGACCACGTACTAGTATGACTAGCTGTGGTAGTGTGA
>NC_022013.1:61961167-61966892 GCF_000317375.1 Microtus ochrogaster | reverse complement strand
GTATGACTAGCTGTGCTAGTGTGAACACGTACTAGTATGACTAGCTGTGCTAGTGTGACCACGTACTAGTATGACTAGCTGTGCTAGTGTGAACATGTACTTGCTTTCCTTTGCCTCTTTTGGTGGGCATTGCCCAGGAAAGATCTTCAAGGCCTCCCCACATGGCTTGTGCCTGAAATTTCAGACCACCTGCATGCTTAGGACACAGGCACAAACCAACAGAAAAGTTTGCCTGTGTCTCGAGAGTCACCAATAACTAGAAGCCAAGAGTCACAATACAGTTCCTCGGTTGAGTAATGTTCTGGAGAACAAGCAGGTGTCTTGGGCACTGCTGACAGGATTAGAAAGGCTTCCTGGGTCCTCCGAGACTGGGTGGCTTGGTGATCTCAGAGTGGGACTTACTCTCTTGGTTTCTTTCTTCTTACTTTCAACCCCCAGGCCTTGTGCATGCTAGGCAAGCACCCTACCCCTGAGCTACATCCCCAGCCTAGTGCTCTTTCATGTTAGCTCCTCCCCCAAAGATTAATAAACCCACAGGCCTCTCATGGATTTCTGTGGTGACTCTTGGAAATGGGAAGAAATAAGCTTATCGTGGCAGGCGGCTTCCCTCCCCTGCCGACAGGACACGGTGACTCTTCAAACCTCCACTTTTTTTTCCAGGACAGAGGCTTGGAGCACAGTGAGCTCCCATTTTAATTGGCAGAAATCTCCTCTAACCCACAGGGATGTGTTGTGTCTGTTTCCAGATTGGCTTTCATAATGAGTTCTTAGGGCTCTAAACCAGCGTAGACCAGCTCCCCCAAAAACAGGCTTTGTAGGATGAAGACAATGAAGGGAATAGAAAGGATAGTTCTCCCAAAATAGATCTTATCCCTTTAAAATGACCATGACCTGCCGCACTAAGAATTAATTGCAAATCTGTTTCAATTTTTAAATAACATCGAATTTTAAAGGATTTATGTTAGTTAATCTAAGCTCAATTGAATAAAATTGAAAACAAAAGGACAAAAAAATCTGGATATCATTTAGAGTGCTAAATTAGTTTCAGGATAATCCCCCCCTCCCCAAGAAGAGGGACGTTTACTGCTACTATTGGTGGTGGGGCCAGGGAGAATGGAGCCAAAAGGAGATGGACTTGAGTCTCACACGATGGTCAACTCCAGTGCACCAGACAGTTTCTGCTCTGCTAGAATCACCGAGCAAAGGGTACAGTCACAAGGACAAGCTACACGGGGTCTGTGTGCGGGGCGAACCATGTTTTTCCATTGAGGCCAATAAACAAAGACCAATAGCCAGTTGTAATGAGAAATCTCAAGTAAACTCACTGCCGTCGGTGCCCTGGGAGGGCATGAAGACACACTCCAAGAACAATCCCCTGTTTTAAAGGAAGAAACTGAGGTCACAAGACCCTTGTCTTGTTTTCTTGTAGTTTTCTGACAAGCACTCAGAATTCTCATACAGCTACATTCTTGCACCGTGTTCTGACACAGGAACACGTATTTTTCGGATTTAAATACCTCCCTCGTCCTTCTACCCTCTACCCATTGAAACCTGCACAGGTGTGACATGGGTCTGCCTCGAGAAGAGGTCTGTCTATTTTTTGTTTTCTTTTCTTGAGACAGGGTTTCTCTGTGGTTTTGGAGCCTGTCCTGGAACTAGACCAGGCTGGTCTCGAACTCACAGAGATCCGCCTGCCTCTGCCTCCCGAGTGCCGGTATTAAACGTGTGTGCCACCACCGCCTGGCAACTTTTGAAGTTTCTTACTGGTGGCAAAAGGTTTTAACTTCTGTGTGTGTGTGTGTGTGTGTGTGTGTGTGTGTGTGTGTGTGTGTAAATCTGGGTTGTTGATAATAAACTATAAAGAAGTGGTTCTCAACCTGTGGAGTGCGACTCCTTCATGGAGGTCACATATCAGATATTTACCTTATGATTCATAACAGTAGCGAAGTTAACAGTTATGAAATAGCAACGAAAGCAGTGTCATGGTTGGTGCTCATCACATGAGGAGCTGTATTAAGGGGTCGCAGCGTTAGGAAGGCTGAGAACCACAGCTCTATCCTGTGGAAGATGTTTTGTGCTTTATGGTTAAAAGCACAAAATGGAAACATCCAGCACAAGTGCCTTGATTGTCCTGTAGGTGTGAGTTTGGTGCCACCTTGTGGTCAATTGCCAGACACACTCCATTCAAGGAAACCGCGCCCCAGGGCAACTGACAATACTAAAATTCTGTCCTGTGAATTAGGAAAAAGAAGACCTCAGTGACTCCCCCACTGGATACATTCAGGGGTTCAGATGCCCCTAGAGTCGCAGTGCATTCTGACATCTGTAGAAAACTGTGTGTTTAGGTCTTTTTCGTCAGCCCATGTCTTTTACATAGTGCTCCATGAAACCAGTATTCTCTCTATTTTGAGCTAAGTAGTCTGAGTATCAATATATATATATCTTTTAAATAATTATGTGTGGGTGTGTGTCCACATATTGCTTGGACCTGCCTTGATGTTAGTGTGGACATCAGAGCACACCTTTGTGCAGGCAGGTCTGTTCTTTGTGGTAGGGTGTGGGAATCGAACTTAGATCACCCTTGGGCTTGTGTGTCAAGCATCTTTGTCCACTGAACCATCTTAACAGACCCAGAATATAGCTTTTTTGTTGTTGTTTTAGAGACAGGGTTTCTCTATAGCTTTGGAGCCTGTCCTGGAACTAGTTCTTGTAGACCAGGTTGTCCTCAAACTCACAGAGATCCGCCTGCCTCTGCCTCCCAAGTGCTGGGATTAAAGGTGTGTGCCACTGCTGCCCAGCCTATCTTTTTAATGTTAATATTTAATGCTGTCATTACGAGAATAGTAGACATAGAAAAAAGGAGGAAGCCTTGTTAAAATATCTTAAGTAAAATTTAGATATTATATCATTTTATGCCCCCCACCTTCCAACTCTACCCTGTGTTCCCTCCCACGCTTTCCTATATTAATTACCTCTTTACCTTTAACTGTTATTGCACACACGTGTAGCTGTATGAGTCCACTTAGGGTTGCTCATATATGTAGGTGGAGACTGCTTTTTTTTCCCTACCACTCAGACCTGAATAATCATAGAAACTGTATTAATTACAACATTGTTTGGCCCTTTAGCTCAGGCTTCTTATTAACTAACTCTTACATCTTAACCCATTTCTATTAATCTTTGTGTATCATCACAAAGCTGTTCTTAGTCCTTCTCCTTCAGCAGCTACATGGCATCCATCTCTTTGACTCCACCTACTCTCTATATCTCTTTTAGCCTGGCTATATTCTGCCCTGCTGTGGGCCAAACCATCTTCTTTATTAACCAATGGAAATAAAACATATCATAGCATATAGAGGGGAATCCCACATCATTTCCTCTTTTCTGTTTAAATAAATAAAAAGAAAGGTTTTAACTTTAAAGTAGTAAAATTGCATATAACAAAACAGGTTCAAGGAAGAATTACAGTTATAATATTTAGCTTATTTGTATCTAGCAAAATTAAAGAAAATAAATTATTATCTATTTCATCTTTGTGAGTCTAAAGTTTTATATCTAATTTATCCTTTATCATAACTAAGGAAAACTTTAACTCTCTGTCTTTAACTCTTCAAAGATCACAGAAGGATATACTATTGCCTAAGTAAACAGGAAGTGTATTGTAAGCAACTTTCAAAACTTTATAATTGACAGAGATATCTTGCTGTAACTTTGGAGCATCCATCTTCAGCCTACAGGCCCATAATATCTGACAGACTTTTCCATGAAGCAGGAAATTTGAAGATCTGTTATTCCTTGTAATTGCAAAGTTCATCAGTTGCTTCTGTGTTCTGCAGAATGTCTGGTAGTTTTTTTTTTTTCTGTGAAACAGGAACCCTGAAGGGTTGTGTCAACTTCTTTAGGCAAGTTCAGCAGTCATTTTTCTGTGAGTCCTGTGTGTCCAGTTCAAACAGCATAACATCAAGCAGTACAGACAAGAGCAGCTTCTTGCCCAAATGGCTAACAAACTCCATAAGGAGCCTCTTTGATGCCCATCATCCTCTTGAAGTAGATTGGTGCTGCCAGGAGATGTCTCTCATTGTCATGAAACGTTTTAATGTTCTTAAAAAATCTTAATGTTCTTAAAAATGTTCTTAAAACATTTTAAATGCCATATTCTGTTGGTCTTTGAAGATTATCTAACTGAAATAAATTTCTATATATCTAAAAAACCAACTAACATGATTACAAATTTGACTATTGTAAATGAGTATTAATCTGTAATTTTTAATTATATATTACATTTTTAAATGAGCTGGACAAACATAATACCTTAAACAAGAGGAGAAATACATATACACTGTGTAACAAAATCAACCTTAAATTGGTATCAATAGATCAAGATCTTTACCAATGCAAAGCATTCATCTCTAAATCATATCCGCCATTAAATGAAAACAAACACTTATAAACAATCATTTTGGGAATTTGTGTGTTATTTTCTCCAAAATGTTTCCTGCTTTTTGTTGGGTTCATTGAGACCTTTCAGGGGGGTCTTATTCCATCAAACCTCATTAGCCTAGAAGGAATCCACAGGTTCTCATCTTCTGTGGAAATAAAAGCAAAACCTCTTTTCCAAAGTAACATAATCTTAGACCCAAATTTTAAAGTCAAGATACGCTTAAAATATATATGTTGGTTTAACTTAGCAGCTCCCAGAATCAAATGTCTCTGCAGTAAAAGCTTCAAAGAAAACACAATATTATACACAATCCATATGCTCTGTATATATTCCATCTTTACGTGGCTTATTTTTCTTTACTCTTTTAATCTATGACTATCTATACTCTTTTATATTACTGTTATTGTCTCCTTAAAGACTTTGTTTTGTAAACCTATTTCTTTTTATAATTGTCTGTACTCTTTTTCTTCTCTATCCCAAGCCTGCATACATTTATCCAACACTGTGACCCATTCAGAGGTCTTTTTTCATCTGAATCTGTCTTTATTGCAGATCTGTAATCATTTTTTGACCAGGAGCACTTTTTTTTAAAAAACATGCAAAGTGGGTGTGGCTAGGACCAACTTCTCAGCTCTTCCTGTTTGCTCCACCAAGTCCAACGTGGTGGAGTAATGTCCACTGCTTCTGTGAGCCGTGCTCACCACCCCAGCTCCAGGGACACAGTGGGTCTGTGTTGCTATTAAGCAGTCTGTAACATGCTGCTCACAGGTCCCATTTACGTGCAGTACCTCCCGCAAAGAGCCAGAGCTCCTTCTGCCACCATGAACCAGGAAGCTGCATCCTAAAGAAGCTGTGAAAGTTTTTGCTGCTAACACTAAGTCAGGAAGACTTCTCTTAAAGGAGCAGTACAGAGTCCATCTGACAAAATGTGACTCTCAAGAAGCTGTGTTTACCTTTGTTCTTTTGTGTCTAGAATTCCTTCAAAAACTCTATAGTTTTTTATGTGGATGTAGTTGCCCCATGTTGGCACGCTGTTCTATAGGTGGAGACTCTTTCGTTTCTGAACTGCTTAGACCCAAATAATTCACTTCTTGTAACAGCTTCAGAGGCGTAGAGAATGGGCTTTTTACTGTTTAAATCTCTTTATTACTGTTCATGTGAGTGTGTGGGGTGGAGGTCATGTGTTCATCTAAATTCCTGTGATGTTCATGTGGAAATTCAAGACGACTTTGGGGAGTAGTGAAGCTCAAATAATAAAAACTCAGGATCAGAACCTGGGGTTCA
>NC_022013.1:61943808-61959477 GCF_000317375.1 Microtus ochrogaster | reverse complement strand
CATTTTGTCTTATCTTAAAAGTCACTTCAGACAAGACCGAGATTGACTTGGGAGACTCTCTCGAGACAGGAAAGGCTGTGAAGGTTCAGTTAGTCTGTCACAAAAAATTGTAGCTGTCAGGGCCACTTCCCTACCTGCCCTGTATCCCTTCTGTCTTCCAGGAAAGAGAGAGCGAGGCTCATACATTGTGGCCCTCTTGGCAGTCTTCTTTAAAAGACCTGGTTTAGATGGGACAGGCAAGAATGGCTTGGTTTTTAAGCAGATTTCTTGGTTACTATAACACAAGTACAGGGAATAGGTGCAATGTGAACTCACAGCCTGGAGGGTCAGTATTATATACACACCACTCTCGTCTGGGGCCAGAGAAAACTAGATGGCCTGCATCCTTTTCCCCTTGAAAACCCTGCTTTTCCCACAAAATCAATTATTACCCTGACTCCAGGGTCATCTTCTTTGCTTTTTTTAAAAAATTATTCTCTTACCATCTAAGTATATGTTCATAAATAACACAGTTAACTATCCTGATTTTAAACTTTATTCCAATGGGATGATGTAGTCTTCCTCTTTGGAGAATGGTGTATTTCATACAATACTGTCTGGGAAATTCATCCTTTGGTTGGGTGTAGAGATGGTTTGTGTATATTTGGCTGGGCACACCTGAAATTCTCTCCTATAAATAGACTTGTCTCCTCGTCCACTTTCTATTATGTTGTAGGTGAACATCTGGCTTGGTTTCAGGTTTTGATTGTCTTGCACAATCTCCTTCCTAGTTTCCCAGTTCTCGTGCTTTGGGACACATGGGGTGCACTTTATTTGGGCATGTTATAAATGTATCTTCACCACTAGTCAACATGCCACAAGTTTTTGAAAACAGAGAACCATATTCACTAGTAGCATGCCTCCTTCATATAACCCCCAGTTTTGGCATCTGTGGAAACCACAGATAACCATATTCACCAGCAGCGTGCCTCCTTCATATAACCCCGAGTTTTGGCATCTGTGGAAACCACAGATAACCGTATTCACCAGCAGTGTCCCTCCTTCATCTAACCCCTAGTTTTGGCATGCCGTGGAAACCACAGATAACCATAACTGTTTAATAAACACAACTGCTTTTTGTTCTGGAGATGGGGTTATAGGCAGTCGTGAGCCACGTGACACTGGTGCTGTAGCGTGAACTCAGGCCTTCTGCTAGAGCAGCTGCTGCCCATGACTGCTGTTTAGTAAGTGCTCATTTTTATAAGATGCCGTGATATGCGCTTTAATGATAGCATAACAGGTCATTTGCATGGCAAGCATTGCGATCAAGGTAAATTGCTCTCCCCATTTTTTTTTCAGATGAAGACCCCCCCCCAAGGACTAGGAAGACTAAATACCTTACCAGTGTGGCAGTTGTGTTATCCCATCAGGAAAGTATCATCGTGTGTGTGTGTGTGTGTGTTTGTGTAGGCTTAGCATTGGTGCCAGGTGTCTTCCTTGATTTCTTTCCACTTTTGTTTTTTGAGATAGTCTGAGCTCATGGCCAACAGGCCAAAGTGCTTCAAGGATATACTTCATTTTCTATTTCCTCCAAAGAGTCGGGATACAGACATGTGCCATGTCTAGATTTTCACATGGGTTTTGGGTTCCAAACTCAGCCATACTTTTTTTTCTAATTTTCTTAATTGAAACAAAAATAAAACCCATAGCACTGAACTATAAAATATATATAAAAATATAAAGCTATTATAATGTACTTTTAACGTTCCCAAGGCCTCAGTACTATCCACAGGATCCATTCTTCCTTTCTCAGCCACATTTGACAGGCGCTTGGTTAGTGGCTAGCTAGACTATCTCTGTTTATCGGCATCTCTCACTAGTCATGGAATCCAATGGGATTGTTTGAGAAAACCTCATCTGTCTTTTTACTGAGGCCATAAATGGCACGCACAGGTGCCTCTTCCATCCTGCTCCAACCCCAGTACTTGTTTGTATGCTGGGCTTATGTCTATACACACATTGCATAGAAATTATGATTCCTGTTTTATATAGGAAGTGAAGAGGCTTAGTTACTTGTTCATAAGTGCTCAGGCTCGAACCCATGTTCAGTGTCTCCGGTTCTCCAATCTCAGCTGTGAACTGTGCTGTGCCCTGCACCTCTCTGAGTTCCCTTACCTCTACTCTTCGCTGCGAGGATTTTACACTGTTCCTTTTGTCTGGGGTGTTCTCTCTCATGCCCTTCCCTGTCTCACTACATTTCTTTCCTTCAGCCGTGACTATACAGAAGAGGTGGCTCACTGATGGCCACTCTAGACTGAGTCTGAATAACTAGACTAAAATTTGTCCCCAGTGCATTGTTTCCTTTTCTTTAAAATGGCACTGTGTCTTCTTCCCTGTGGTAGCCAGCTTTCTATTACCATGGCAAAATCTCCAAGACAGTTAACTTGAGAGGAAGAAAGGTTTGTTTTAGCCCAGTCTTTTAGCTGTCTTAGGCTGTCTCCCTTCATGCCTGTGGTGAGGTGGAAGATTGTAGTACAGTGTCGTGGAAGTAGCTGGTCACTTCATGGTGGATAGAAAACAAGGTGAGAAAGAGGAGCATTCCATTTATCCCTTATGAAGGGACTCTGCCAGTGCCTAACTTCCTTTCATTGGGTATGCCCTCCTTACTGCTCCACTACCTTCCAGGGAACAAGCCTCAAGTTCCAACCTGTAGCACCTGCCTGACCCATAGATTGCTATGAAGAGGAAAAGTACATTCTAGAATATTTGGAAAACTAGAGTACTATAATTAGAATCTAATCAAACCTTGTCTAAAGTTCTTTTTTAATAGTCCTGTATTTAGGCCTCTGTTGGCCAGGCAGACTCCATCTGTGTCAATGCCCCCTTGCCCCTGGAGTTGGAGATTTCCCTTCTCTGTGAAGCAGACTCTGGTAAAGTAGTTTCCTTACCCTGAGCTCATTTTTAAATGGCCAATCTCTTTCAGTCTACTGCTGGAAAAAAACGAGGCTTCCTCGGGTATTCACAAGGGGAACCTGCTGGGGATCCTGGAGTTAAGATTCACAAAGTGTGGGGACTCCAAAGATTGGGGCTCTCTGGATGTTTTAAAATGCTGCTTCTTTAAGAGTCAAGAAACACAACAGTAATACATTTTCTGCTTTGTTCTTACCATCTGTAGATTGGACACAGGAAGGAGGTCAGTGATAGTTTATCCAGACTCTTTCTTCAGTGATGAATGGATAAAAAGAACATCATTTAGAGTAGTGGTGAGAGCTGGCAGCCAAGATTTAAATGTATTGTGGCAACAGCGGGGTGGGTGGTCCTGATGCGAGCCTGTAATCTGAAAGACAAAAGCAGTGCTTGAGAATTGTGCGGCTGTTGTTGGGCTGCTGTGGAGGAAACTTTAGAGCAGTGGGTGCTGTATCACAAAACAGAGCCAAATCATGTGCACCTCAGAACATGGCAGAGCTTCAGAATCCTCTGGAAGGTATACAGTCATGGAGGTTATTGACGTGTGTTAATCATTTGGTAATTACTTATGTAGACTGCACCAGAAGACCCTTTAAACTATTGTGTAAAAATGAAACCCTGTGTTACATGATTGCCATTGTTAGATATTTAGTGTAACTCCATTTGTCTGATTTAAATTCCCAATGATGTTGAGTGAAAAGAATAAGGAATAGGGTTGGGATATATGTAGCTCCATGCTCAAGCACTTGCCTAGTTTATTGGGAGCCTTGTCTTCCATTCCCAGGATGGAACAAACCAAACCAAACCAAACCAAACCAATGAAATGAATGACTAGTGAACATTCTTAACATTACCACAAACAAAATTATACTTTAAACTGTTCTTTACACAATACTTTAAACATCAGAAGTTTTTGACTCATGTTGTAATTTTTTTTTGTTTTTATTGAGCTATATATTTTTCTCTGCTCCCTTCCCTTCCTCCGCTATCCTCCCCTATCCTTGTCCATGGCCCCCACACTTCCAATTTACTCAGAAGACCTCGTCTTTTTCTCCTTCCTATGTAGATCCATGTATGTATGTGTACACACACACACACACACACACACACACACACACACACACATATCTTAGGATCCTCTTTGTTATCTAGATTCTCTGAGGTTGTGCACTGTAGGCTGGTTTTCTTTGCTTTATGTCTAAAAGCCACTTATAAGTGAGGACATATTATATTTGTCTTTCTGGGTCTAGGTTACCTCACCCAATATGGTTTATTCTAGATCCATCCATTTGCCTGAAAATTTCAAGATGTCATTATTTATTACCACTGTGAGGTACTCCATTGTGTACATTTGTACCACATTTTCTCTATCCATTCTTCGGTTAAGGGGCATCTAGGTTCTTTCCAGGTTCTGGCTATTACAAATAATGGTGCTATAAACATGGTTGAGCACAGGTCATTGTGGTATGAATGAGTTTCCTTTGGGTCTATACCCAAAAGTGGTATTGATAGGTAGATTGTTTCCTAATTTTCTAAGAAATTGTACTACTGATTTCCAAAGCAGCTGTACCAGTTTGCACTGCCACCAGCAATGCAGAAGTGTTCCCTTTACTCAACATCCTCTCCAGCATAAGCTGTCATCAGTGTTTTTGATCTTGGCCATTCTTACAGGTGTAAGATGGAATCTCAGAGTTGTTTTGATTTGCATTTCTCTGATGGCTAAGGATGTTGAGCATTTTTTTATTATGTTTTTTTTTATTTATTTATTAAGGATTTCTGCCTCCTCCCCGCCACCGCCTCCCATTTCCCTCCCCCTCCCCCGATCAAGTCCCTCTCCCTCATCTGCTTGAAGAGCAATCAGGGTTCTCTGACCTGTGGGAAGTCCAAGGACCGCCCACCTCCATCCAGGTTTAGTAAGTTGAGCATCCAAACTGCCTAGGCTCCCCCAAAGCCAGTATGTGCAGTAGGATCAAAAACCCATTGCCATTGTTCTTGAGTTCTCAGTAGTCCTCATTGTCTGCTATGTAAGTCCGGTTTTATCCCATGCTTTTTCAGACCCAGGCTAGCTGGTCTTGGTGAATTCCCGAAAGATCATCCCCATTGTCTCATTGTGTGGGTGTACCCCTCGCGGTCCTGAGCTCCTTGCTCGTGCTCCCCCTCCTTCTGCTCCTGATTTGGACCTTGAGATTTCTGTCCGGTGCTCCAATGTGGGTCTCTGTCTCCTTTCATCGCCTTATGAAGGTTAATATTCAGGAGGATGCCTATATGTTTGTCTTTGGATTAACCTTCTAATTTAGCTTCTCTAGGATCGCGAATTATAAGCTCACTGTCCTTTATTTATGGCTAGAAACCAAATATGAGTGAGTACATCCCATGGAGGACACCATAGAGAAAATAGGAATAGAAGAAGGAGCATTTTCTTAAGTGTCTTTCAGCCATTTCAGATACATCTGTTGAGAACTCTCTGATTAGGCCATTTTTTAATGGATTATTTGTTCTTTTGATGTCTAGTTTCTTGAGTTCTTTGTATATTTTGGAGATCAACCCTCTGTCCAATGTGGGATTGGTAGATCTTTCCCCATTCTGTAGGCTGTCATTTTGTCTTGTTGACCATGTCCTTTGGTTTACAGAAGCTTTTCAGTTTCAGGAGGTCCCATTTATTAATTGTTTCTCTCAGTGTCTGTGCTGCTGGGATTATATTTAGGAAGTGGTCTCCTGTATCAGTGCATTCAAGTGCACTTTCCACTTTATTTTCTGTGAGGTTCAGTGTGGTTGGTTTTATGTTGAGTTCTTTGATTTATTTGGACTTGAATTTTGTACGTAGTGATAGATATGAATCTATTTGTGTTCTTCTATATGTTGATATCCAATCATGCCAGCATCATTTTGTTGAATATGCTTTCTTTTTTCCATCTTATATTTTTAGCTTCTTTCTCAAAAATCAGGTATTCTTAGGTGTGTGGATTGATATCTGGGTCTTTGATTCAATTCCATTGGTTCTTCTGTCTGTTTTTATGCCAATACCAGGCTATTTTCATTACGCTAGCTCTATAGTAGAGTTTAAAGTGGGGATGGTGATGCCTCTAGAAATTCCTTTATTATAGAGGATTGTTTTGACTATATTGTTTATATATATATATATTTATAGTTATATAAACAAGATAGTCAAAACATATATACGTATATATATATACACACACACATAAAGTGCTTTTGAGGTTTGTAAAGATTTTTTCTGGGATTTTGATGAACATTGCATTGAATCTGTAGATTGCTTTTGGTAAGATTGCCATTTTTACTGTGTTAATATTACCTACCCAAGAGCATGGGATATCTTTCCATTTTCTGGTGTCTTCTTCAATTTCTTTTTTCAAAGATTTAAAGTTCTTAATATGCAGGTCTTTGACTTGTTTGGTTAGAGTTATCCCAAGATACTTTATGCTATTTGTGGCTATTGTGAAGGGTGATGCTTCTCTGATTTCTTTCTAAGCCTGTTTATCATCTGTATAAAGAGGCTATTGATTTTTTTGAGTTATTCTTGTATCCTGCTACACTACTGAAGGTGTTTATGAGTTGTAGAAGCTCCCTAGTAGAATTTTTGAGATCACTTATATATACTATCATATCATCAGCAAATAGTAAGAGTTTGATTTCTTCTTTTCTGATTTGTATCCCCTTGATCTCCTTTTGTTGTCTAAATGCTCTAGCTAAAATCTCAAGTACTAAATTGAATAGATGTGGAGAGAGTGGACAATCTTGTCTTGTTTTTTGATTTCAGTGGGATCGCTTTGATTTTCTCTCAATTTAGTGTGATGTATCGCTGGCTGTCCTGGAACTTGCTGTGTAGACCAGACTGACCTCTAGCTCAAAGATGCTCTTTCTGCTTCTGTCTCCTGAGTGTTGGGATTAAAGGTGACATTACCGAGTGATTGAAGTAAAATCACCACATAATTTTGTTTTGTAGAATATCATTAAAATTAAAACAAAGATACTTTGAGTTCCGTCTGCTGGTGAAGGCCTGCAGTCCCAGCAACTCAAGAGACTCAGGCATGAGAATCAAGTTTAAAGTCAGCAAAGGAAACTTAATGAGATTCAGTCTGAAACTGAAAAGTTAAAAAAAAAAAAAAAGATAAAGGGGCCAGAGATATAGTTCAATTTCGAACACTTGTCTGGTCCTGACCCCCACTCCACTGAGACAGGATCTCATGTGTTCCGGGCTGGCCTGTGGAGGTAAGATTGTCTTGAACTTTTGATCTTCCTGACTCCTGGGATTACAGGTGTGCACCATCACTTCCTGTTTATAGAATGCTGAGGATGAGTCCAGGGCTAGGCCATGCACTCGATAAACTTAGCTACATCTCCAGACTTCCTAAAACGTGCTCCCCCTCCCCCCGTCATTTAAAAGCTCTCTTAAAGGGATAAATGCCATGAGTGCTGCAGACACTGCTCTTGCTGTGTTTATTTTCTCCTTTCTATAGCCATAAACCTGTAATTCTTCACATTCTTGTTTATTTCCCTCTAGATTTTTTAGTTGAAGAAGTAAAATGCTCAAAGATGCAGTAAAAAAAAAAAAAACAACTTCACTCATTTTGCAGACCCGGGTCTCTAAGGGTTTGTGCAGCGAGCTGCTCTCAGTTCACAGCCGAAGACCTGAACAATGATGAGGGACAATGATCCACTTTAAATGGGGTGCAGATGTGTGGATTCAGGAGGGCCTTTGGCCCCGCTGTAACTTGGGGAGAGCTTTAGTATATTGAAATTTATGTAACCCAGGACCAATAGTTCATCTTCCTAGGAAGAATGCCCAAAAGGCCTGGAGTGAGTAAGAGCTTGCCTTGGTTCCTCTCATCTGCAGTTCAGTGACTCTGGTTCCGGCTCCAGCGGAGCCTGCACTGTCCAGATCCTTTCCACCCCTCTTGGACTTGCTAGGTCAACTCTGTTCCAGGGCTAGAGCTGAAAGCCATTCTCTCCTCTTCTTTGCTTTAAAAGTCCCAAGTGAATTGTAAAACCAAAGAAATATCCATAGATGAAAGAAGCACTTTGCAAGACCTTGTTTAAAAATACTTTTTACTGTACTTTGGAGAAAAATTCTCTTCTCCCTTACTGGTTTAAAGGTTCGAAAAAGAATCTGAAAGCATATGAAATCTCTATGTGCTCATGAATACATACATACGTGGTTTCTGAATCTTCACTAAGGATATCTTTTGTCGTGAACAATAGGTACACAATTATCCAGATAAAGAGAAAAAAAGACTTTAAGCTAGTTGTGCAAGATTGCTGTCAAGGATCTCGTTTCTTAGACACTAACGTATTTATCATTGTGATTGTAAAAGGACTGTTCTCATTTCTCTGTCCCTCCCTCTCTCTTCCCCCTTCCCTCCTGGTTCCATCATTGATAACAGGGATCATCAGTTGTCAGTTTGGAGCCTTTTCCAAGTTCCAAAATGACCTGTTAGTTCTCGACATTCATCCTACACAGTTCTCCCTCTAAGCCCACTGTAAAATCTGTATGCTCCTAGGGCAGAAGAAGATTAAGCCTCAGAAGCGTCCTTAAAGGTGTTTTCTGAGAAATCATTTCAGAGAGAAGTTACTTCATCACTTCATCCTGGTTGGAATGAATCTTCTGTGCCAGGTCCCCAGACCTCAGAGCCTCCGGCTAGCAGCGTGGGGTTCAGAGTGGCTGTGGCAGCCGTACCATCGGTGGCATGCGGTCTCCACTGCTTCTGACTGTTGCGCATGTTCTGGCGCTAATTGTGTGGTGATCAAATCCTCTCTGGCTTTCAGTACCAAACAAGACTGGGTCGAAGAAGCAGAAAAATGGGGAGGAATAGTGCCTGCAGGTTGGGTGCCGTGGCTCGCAGCTAGCGGTGCAGTCATCTTGGCAGTGACTTTGCACAAACTGTGGCTAGTTCATCCTCCTGCAGAAGTAAGCAAGGCTGCTTTTCCTTCTGATCCCCCACCCCGGTACTGTTTAGAGGTTGGTTCTATTAATTTTTTTGTTGTCTCTTTGCAAGAAACAGTCAGGTTTACTCATTTGAAACAGAAGATTATTGTGTGGTTTGCTTCAGGTTGGCCATGAAAATGGCCAGACTTAAAAGTTTGCATGGTTGAAAGATTTTGTTTGTGTAGAACACAGACACATGTGATTCCATTTTTTCTTCTACTCTAAGTTCATTCTTTTCCCATGGCATTGTGGGAAGATTTCACACAAGCCTAGGTAGGTTTGCTATTTCAATGGTGGCTTTCAAAAGGATGGCTGCCACCCTGTTGATCAGGGGTGGACGTCTGGCTCAAGCTGGACCTGGTGTGCCGTCCGCCTTGTGTGTTTTCATTTTGGAAGGAGGTGCTGAGATCAAGTCACGCGCTTCTCTCAGAGTCTTGCTATGTCCCGTCTCCCCCTTTCCCTGCCTGTACTTTCTCAGAGGCAGGCATACTCTGCTCTGTTTTTCTGTGTGCCCCCTTTGACTTAAGACAGGACAAAGTGATTTCTTTTGCATTCAACCCAAAGAATCTTAACTAAAGTAACAGTTTTAAGTATGTATGTTGTTTATGGGAAGACTATTTGACAATTAAAAGTAGGAGCCTGGAAGGTATCAGTGAAATGCCTGTCTCTCATCACTCAATCTTGCCTTTGTTCTTCCTTTCTCTTTCTTTCTTTTCTCCTTCTCTTCGTTTTATTACCGCTATCATCATTATTAGTTATTATTGGTGTGTGCATGAGTGTGCATCTGTATGCACATGCATGGGCATGCCATGATGTATGTGTAGGTCAGAAGATAACATTTGGGAGTCAGTTCTCTTCTACCTCGCTGGAGCAGTCTCTTGTTTCTGTAATGCGCTGTGCTCCAGTTTGGCTGACCCTCAAGCGTCCGGCCAGTTCTCGCATCCATACCTCCCATCTCACTGTAGGCATGTTGAGATTACCAATGTGTCCTGCTTCATCTGGCTTTTTTCACATGGGTTCCGGGGTGGAACTCATGCTTGCTCAGGGAGCACTTTCACCTGATGAGCCATTTCACTGTTCCCCCATCACCCAACATTTTTCACAGCTTCTTTGAGATATACTTGACATACAATAAAACTCACAGCTTAAAATTCTGCAATTCAGGGAATTTTAAAATATATTTACAACATTGTAAATTAGTAATAATTATCCAAATAAAATGTAGCATTCTCTCCCTTCCTGTATCTTTAGTAGTCACTCTAGCTTCCATATACGTAGCAGTGATCACTTTGGTCTCTGTTTTGTTTTTGTCTGCTGACAATACATTTTTTTATGACATATTGACCACACTCCCTTTCACGGGACTTCTATGTTTCTTTCCTCATTGCTAAGACAAAATGCCCACATGAACAACTGAAGGAAGACAAGGTCTGTTTGCTCGTAGTGGAAGAGGGTGCTCAGTGGTCCTGTTGGGAAAGTGGGGCAGACAGATGTGAGGCTGCTGGTCACGTGACTTCTGCGTTCAGGAAGCAGAAAGAGGTGAATGCTGGTGCTCAGCTTCCAGCCCCTGGGCCACAGAATGGTGCCACCCATATGCAGAGCCAGTCTTCCTACTCAGTTAAACCTCTCTGGGAGTGCCCTGACAGATGGCAAGAGGTTTGCCTTCCTGATGATTCTAAGTACCTTCAAGCAGATACTGATCACATGGGGTGTGGTTCATTTTTTATCTTGTTAATTCATTTACTCATGTTCTCTTTTTCTACACACACACACACACACACACACACACACACACACACACACACACCTGCATGCATATTCATTACATGTTTACACATTAAGTGTTTAGACATTTTGGGGAAACAGTGGCTAAGTATCCTATCTTCATACCAGAGAGAAGGGTCCTGGCCTTCAATTCTAATGCTTTAATAAGATGGAAGACTCTTTGAATTCCTAGGCTACTTGAGAACCAGTAGAGTCGTTTCCCTAGTACATTAAGTCCTGATCTGAAGAACTTTCAACTTTGACTCTATGAGGTTTTTCTCATCACTGAAAATCACATCAAGACGTCAAGACATTAGACAGGCACAGGCACCCAGAAATGTAGCTTAGCACCAATACAGGCAAATGCAGCTTAGCACCGAGACATCAGACAGGCACCCAGAAGTGCGGCTCAGAGGCAGAACAGACCAAGGAAAAGAGTGAGTGTTAAGTGCAGAAAGGTGTTTCTGATGATCACTTAAAAGCTCCTCTCAGATTATCTTTTTTAAATAATAATAATAATGGTATCAAATAACAGTGAAGAGTTGACATTTTATAAATTTATTATTAAATTTATTAAACATTAATAATTTAACATTTCTATATTCTCTAAAATAAATGAGTATATACAGTTACATATCTTATATAATTATAGGGTTTATAGTTTTATTTGCATATACATAAGTTAAATTGATAGGATTTCTTCTCTGACTGGGAAAGGAATCTTGGCACATAGGCCTGTCAGATAGCAGACAGTTAGTAGTGGTTGTGAAGCAACAGATAACCTGCCTCGTTCTTTGTCTTCTTGTCCCTGTGTTGGGGGCACTGCTTATAGCTTACTTACGCTTAATCAGTCACAGAAACTGGCGTTCAGGCCCTTGGGGCTGTACCTCCTTTCTGTGTGTATTGCGTTTTCTGTTTGCATTTTTATTAGCAAAATAGCTTTGGTTAAAGAAATAGTAAGGCTGAAGATGTTTCTTAAACATTTTTCATGTGTCTACAGATGCCCTAAGGGTCATGCCATAACTTTAGATTCTTACTCAGCAGGTGTGTGGCTGTTCCTTCTGGCTAGAGCTGCTGGTCTAAGGACCCTGTATGACGTGTGTCCTTCCTTTCCCTTCCCTGGGGTGGAATGGCCCAAGAAACAGTGAGAAAGAAGCAGGTGGTCCTAAGGAGAATCTCTTCTCACTAAAGTTTTGCATAGAAGGGTTTGAGTTCAGCTAGGGTCCCCATTTGGCTTACGTAGGTAGTATTATCATCTATCCAGGCAATTGAAATTAATTGAGATAAACCTTTTTACCTACTCTGAAATTCTTAGGTGGTTGCCATTTGTTATAGGAATGGGTTGTGTGACGGCAAAGAGAAGATAACAGGAAAAAGGGACAATAAAGACTTTTAGGTGCCACCTAAAAAGGTTTGCTAAGCAATTAAACTTAAGTACTGACTGAAGTAGTGTCCTGTGGCCTTGTGTGACTCAGACTGTTAATACTGTAGTTTTTTTTTAAACTGTCAGCACTAGATTATACATTTGAGGTTATTTCTTGAAACTCACTAAAAAAGTCTCTAACTTTCTTTTCCTTTTTTTTTAAAATAGAAAATGATTTTCCCCCATACGACATATTCTGATTATGGCTTCCCCTCCTCCTCCCAGATCTTCCCCACCTCATTACCCACTCAAATCCACACCCTTTATTTCTTTCTCTCTCTCATTAGAAAACAAATAGGCTTCTAAAAATTAACAACAAACAGGAAAAAGAGCCAAATAAAAAAAGCACAAGAAATACACACACATACACACACCTAGACACACACTGATATAGGTACATGCACACACATATACACATTCTCACACACAGAAATCCCACGGAAATACAAGATCAGAAGCCATAATACATTGATAAAAGGCTATATGGCAAAAAAAAAAAATAGAGCCTAGACAAAGCATTACGAGAGTTAGTTTTTGTGTTGTCTTTTGCTGCTGTGCCCAGCTTCTTAAACTTCAGCTGGTTTTTAAACGTAGGTCAGGTTGGGAAGTGGTGACTGACAGTAGGGGATGCTATTGTCCTGTAGTTGCTTTTATATTATGGATAGTGGGAGAAATATAGCTTAACCTTCAGAACAGGAATGGTTGGTATTCTTGAGAACCCCTTGCAGAATTACACGCCGGCCAGTTAATTGGAAATCAATTACATCCACTCTTTGAGTGGGTCTTCAAACAACTGTTTCCTGTTTTCCCTTAGTTAGGAAAATGCCAGAGTGCTTAGTGTATTCTTTCCACTGTTGCATTTGTTTGATGAGTGAAGATTTATGTTCAGTAGGCCCATCTCTTTTTCTTGCTTAAATAGAGGGAGGAAAAAGGGAATTTCACAATCTGGGCCTCTAGCCATCACTATCTCAAAATAATGATACCATTCCTTACGTCCCAGACCCCGTGCTTCTTGGTTTATGGGAACCACTGTGCTTACTGAACAAGCATTTCATGTTGTCTTTGCATGAACTCCACAAGTTAGTTAAAATCATTGCCTTTTATTTATGGACGAAGCATCAGTACTTAGAGTGCTCTGGTGATTCGCTGAAAGCAACACAGGATGTACTGGGTAGATAGATTGGGAGTAAAAATTCTGCTCTTCTTCACTGCTCTCAGAGGGCCAGATTAAGATTAGTGATTTTTTTCCCCCCCAGACCATATAACTAGTTGGATGCAAAGCTATAGTTGGAACACGAATTCTTGAATCTAAGCTCAATGTATTATTCCAGAAGCATGTCACCTTAGAGTATTGGTATGTAATAAAAACCAGAACTCCTTGCTTATGAAGGGAAACTTCCTTATGTATTCTGTCCTTTGTGTTATTAATCTTGGCAAAGTGCCACGTATCCACCAAAGTGGGTTCTGCCGTCGTTAGTGACACCATGTCTGTGTAAGAAGCCCAGGGTCCTGCTGCCTCTCAAAGTCACCAGTCAGCAGGACTCTGACTTCGTCCAGCTCCCTTTGCTGTCCCCTACACTAAGGAAGGGCCCGGGCCCGTGTGTTTGAATATTCTTCCCTTCATACCCTTCTCAGCACACCAAGCCTTCCACCAGCACGTGCACATGTTTCTAGCTGGTCTCTTTGTCTTTTCACACGCATGGCTTAGCCCAGGGAAGCTTTGGAGCCACGATGAGTACACACAGGATTCCAGAGAAAGGGAACAGAGAACCTGCCCTAAAAATGTGATTAGAGACAATGGGAAAATGATTAATAAGAAAATAAAGTCACAAGAGGAGTGGAGCAGGCTAAGTGGTCTGCAGAGAGATTCTGTTTTCTTTGAAAGAGTTATACTTAATCCTTGTCTGAAAAGGAGTATGGATTTATTAAAAAAAAGAAGGAGAAATTTCAAGATTTCTGGGTATAAGCCAATTCATATTTTTATATAGCTTGGAGACAGTTTTGTAGCAGTGGGGCCTGAAACTGCTTCACAGTGCAAAAACTTTATCAGTTTTTGTTTTTTTCCCCCACAGTGTGGAAAAGAGCTTAAGGTCACAAATTTTTAAAAAATCTGCCAGGAACTCATATTTTCCATGTTTGGGGATAAGACACAGATTCTAAACATCTGGCTGGTGCCTATTTAAATAATTGTGTGTTCCATGCACATCATACATATATAATTATATTTTCATTCTATTTACCTTTCTGTACTTTAGACATTCTGAAATCTGGATTAGATTCTGACTCCAGTAGCTATTGGAAGTTGGCCTTCTAAACATTGGCTCAGGCAAAGCGTGCGTCTCTCTCTTCCTCGTTTTTCCACATAAACTCGTGTATGGTTTTGTTTCTTGCGTCTTCATTGTTCTTCTTTTCTCTTTATAAAAATGAGCTGAGGATGGGAACTCATGGGAGCTGTGTAAAACAAAGTTCTGCGAGAGGGTAGAGTTGGCCTCAAGTTTAGACTCTGGCTCGTATCCGCCCATGATGTGAGTGCAGTGTGATCCCCTAAGCCACCCCGATTTGTCCTCCTGTGAAGTGGACAGAGGTTTGGCAGCGTCAGAGCTGTGCCGGCGGAGGAATGAGCTGGCAGGCGTGAGGAGAGAGAGGGACAGAGTGAACTGAGGTCTATGGCAGCACCGCTCCACCACTCACAGAGAGGACCGGAAGCCTGGTCTCCACCCCGTTGTGGCCTTGTGCCGACTGACTGGTGGCCCAGTCTCCTCTGACTCATCTTCCCTTTTGGATCTGAGTGTGGCTGTTACGTGCACCATGGGACAGTGCTGTCCCTTTCAGTGTAGGGATTAACAGGGTACTTGTTTTGTGTGTGAATGCTTGAGAGTGTAAAAGGAAGGGTAAGTCGTTTTACTGCTAATGTATGTACCCATTCCTCCCACTCAGCACAGCCTCCAAGTGAACGTATGAGCAGGCTCACGGGATGCCGTTCCAGGGAAGCTACATTGGGAAGCAGGCTTAACTAGTCTGGTAAAAACACAAGAACGCTTGATGTCTGGTAACTTGATAATGACGTTTAACTGGTGTTTTCCTTCAGGCTGTGATGTCATCAATATTGCAAGTTGAGAATTCCTTTCCACTCAGGGCCTGTCGGGAGGAAATGGAGTCTCCCTGGCTCTTTCAAATAATACCGTGACACAGTAACTGTGAACAACGTTCCCACAATGACTCCCAATTAACAGTCGGCCAAACTGTGGCATAGAGAAAAGGCCAGGTTAGGTTGGGGAAGTCATGGTAAATGGGAAAATCTCAATTTGTCTTCAACCCCACACCTTTCTCCCTTAACTGTACTTGGACAGCGTTAGACTGAGAAGAAAGGCGGGACTTCCCACCAGACCAGCTTCCTGTCTGAATGCCAGGTGTCAGCATGCTCCTTCCTACCCTAGGGTCTACATATGTCCAATGCCTTGGTCCTGGCCTCTACCTCAACAAAGGGTGGTGTTTGACAGGATGTAGGACCAGCCTTGCAGGCATATGGAGAGTATGGCCTAGTTCACACTTGCTGCAGAAGGAACATTTTATCTGAACTCAGTGATATAAG
>NC_022013.1:61911089-61943394 GCF_000317375.1 Microtus ochrogaster | reverse complement strand
CTCCCTTATCAGTAGGGAGAGTGGTGGGGGACTAGCACGTGTTTTTGAAACTTCAAAGTCCATCCCCAATGGCACACTTCCTCCTACAAGGTCACACCTCCCAATCCTTCTAATCCTTTCAAATAGTGCCACTCCCTGGTTACTAAGCATTCAAATATATGACCCTGGGGGGGGGGCGTTCTTATTCAAATCACCACACTTTCCAAATTTACCTCTCATCTCTCCTCCAAATTTCACACCCTCAAAACAATAACTCACGGAGTCCAGTTTGCGTTGCTCATATATTCATAAATGTGGGGCCACCTATTGGAGCATGACCAACCTACCAGGGGCCATATTCTTTCCTCAGCTGGGGTGGGGACTCAGGAGCTTCTCCTTCAGGTCTGCTGGAGCATTGACTGAGTTAATCTTATGCAGATGTTATGAAGACACCCACAGCTGTCAGTCCATTAGTGCAGTGGCTTCTCGTGTCCAGAAGCCACTGTTTTGTTTTGGTCCTCCTGACTGGTGGCTCTTCCGGTCTTTCTGATCCTTCTTCCATGATGTCTTTGGGGAACAGGCATAATCCAGATGTTCCAAGTAAGGTTCAGCATTCATTCCACAGACACTTGTTCTCTTATGAATTTTTGTCTTAACTACCATCTGCTGCACAGAGAAATTTTTCTGATGAGGACTGAGTGTAGTCTTGCCTTTGGCAGCTGGTACCCTCAAGCTTTTTAATTCTTCACACAACCAAGTTCCTTCCACAGATGGTCTTAGATCAACTGTCCTTGAAGTATCCTATACTGTTTAAGTACTGGGTGGGCTCAGTACTGTGGAATAAGTTATTTAGGTTATGTCACATCCTTCCTATAGGACACGCCATGGCAACCTAGGTTGTCACAGTCTAGAGTCATGTCTTTTCTCTCTGCTTTTCTAGTACCAACTACAGGATCCCTGAAGTAAAGATTTTGTCTTTGTTGGGGCACAAGCGTGTTCTCTTGGGCCTGTAGCCTGTGTGCATCTGTTGTTCTCATTTGTAAATGAGGTTGACAACCTAATTTTTAAGTTCCCTGAAAGCCCTGGAAGATCCAATTTCAGGTAAGCAGGTGGGTTGCCCTCTTCAGAATGTGGAACTTTGTTGTGGCTGTCTCTGAAGTGACCTTAGCCCATCCTGACTGGTGGGGTGTGTGCTCTGTGCCTGGCACATTGAGCTTTGTAAGCAGTCACTCACTTAATCACCATTAAGTGATTTTATTTCATTGAAGTGAATACCTTTTATCTCTACTTTATCTCTCTCACAAACATGGAACCTGAGAGGCTATTGTTGTTAGTGCAAAATTTCTTAGCAAGGGTGCTATTACATTTAAAAATTGAAATTATCATTCTTAAATATCTAACCAAGATAAGGATATCCAGCAAATTTATGAAACTGATTGAGCTATTTTTTTTTTTCGAGACAGGGTTTCTCTGTGGTTTTGGAGCCCATCCTGGAACTAGCTCTTGTAGACCAGGCTGGTCTCGAACTCACAGAGATCCGCCTGCCTCTGTCTCCTGAGTGCTGGGATTAAAGGCGTGTGCCACCACCGCCCGGCCTGATTGAGCTATTTTTTAATTCTATTTTTCATTACAGTGTCTGTGTACATGGTGTGTGTGGGGGCATACACACCACAGTATACCTTTGGAGGCCATAGGACATATTTCATTTTCACCTTCTACCCTTATATGAGTTTCTGGGCTCAAGCTCAAGTTTCCAGGCTTAGGGGGCAAGAGTAGGACTGAGCCGTTTTGCTGGCTCAAGCTGAGTTTCTTAGAGATTGAGTAATTAGAGATAAAAAGGAAGAGCTAGAGTTGGGGGTAGGGGAGAAAGTGATATCAAAGGAGATGTCTTCCTAGTCCCTGTGTTCAAGGATATGAACTGAAAGATGATCAAGACTTAGCAGGTCTTTTTTGCTAAAAAATCCTTTGTGCAGAAACCAGGTTATGAATGTTTAAGTTTGGACATATTAACATTAAAATAGAGCAAAAACTAAATGCAAACATAGATTTGAGACATTTAGGAAATGAAGTTTAGACTGAGTATCCCATTGTATTTGCCCATGTTGTGACTAACGGACTAATGCAAAAGTGTTTCTTAATAACATGTAAACTACAAGCTTCCTTTTAGCTACTTTTCTACAAAATATAGCATGGATAGGACGGCTAATTCTAAATTGTGAGAATTGCTCCAGCTGTTATACAAGCCCACCGGTCTGCAGTAACCACCCCACTCCGTTCTTAGCGCGTTCTAAAGGACTTGATCCACTTCTAAGCCCACTTGCAATTATGGTTCGGGCAGGGATGTGGAGGCCAGAGGGGCTAGATAAGTGTCTGGCTATGCCCCTTGTCAAGCTGAACGAGCTGGAACAACTTGCTTTAATTTGTGTCTACATTCTCATACTGCACGTGGAGATCGTAACAGTGCGTACCCTCTCTGGGCTGTTAGGAAAGTTGGCTAGAGCTTGGAGCCATATGTGGCAGATGTTAAGTCCTGTCCAGGTTTTCAGTGTGATTGTTCCTTAGTAGGTTTGCTTTCTCTTTTGCTCTGAACTTTTCCATGGGCTCTTCAGTTTGCAACTTTATGCTATGGGCAGACTCTCATTTTTCCTTGAGGTCACCACACATTGGTGGGATCTACATAGCCCTTCTATGGTGATAGCTTCTCTGTGTGTCTCGCTACCCAGCTATGACTTTCTGTCATGATTCTCATGACACAGTGTCTCTTCTGTGGCTTTACTTCTTAACCTGTGGACAGGAGCTATGAACATGAGCTACTTTCTCTTCCCCTTGTTTTATATTTTATGAGTCTGAGAGATAGAAGATAAATGTATACTGAATGGATAAATGGCGCTCCTCTTCTTCCTTTAAACTGTGCACCTGTGTAATTCCAGGAAGAAGATAGGCATTAGACCAAGCCCTACTGTTTAGATATGAGAACAGAGGTCCAGGGTGATAGACAACTTGTCCACTCAGGGACAGTTCTTTTCCTGTTATCTTGCCAGTGTTGGTTGGCACGTGTGATCAGAGCATTGGTGCAAATTTGTTTTGGAACCTCCTTCTGACTTGTTTATGAGTCTTGTAACACACACACACACACACACACACACACACACACACACACACACACACACACACACACACAAGCATGATTTTTGGTTGCTCTCAGGAAAGACAGTTTCCATTCTCACCATCTTGATTCATCACATTTGTCTCCAAATTAACCTGCATCAACTCGGAAACCCACACCACTGTCAAAGGACAGAGACATGCCAGGGGAAAGCACATTTAAGTAGTCAGAAGACCGTAGCTAAAGCACACCCCAAAGCAGGCCCAAAGTTGCTCCAGTGCAATGTTTGATTGGTTTAGACGTGGGGTCTTGGTGGAGAAAGATCATATGGCCCTGTGCTTTTAGTTTATACTTTCTGCGACAGCTTTATTGAGGTAAAAATGATTTATCTTACAGTTTACACCCCGTGAGTAAAAATTGTCAGTTCTCATATATTCACAGAGCCGTGCAGCTAACACCACCACCTAGCCTGAGAAAGTGTTTATCACACTGGTAGAAACATCGTAGAGGTCCGTAGTTATACTGTCTTCTTTTCTGTAATCAATCTGCCATGAATTTGCTTATCTGATATTGTGTAAGTGAAATCGCACTGTTTTTGGTCTTTTGTGACTGACTTCTTTTGTGCTGACATAATATTTTTCAGGGTCATCCTTTAGTTATAGCACCCCATTTTCTATCTAAATAATATTTAATTGACTGGATACATCACATATGTGCACTGATTAATTGTTAGACACATGGATTATTTGTACTTTTTGGCCAATGTCAACAATGCTGCTATAAATGCCTGTATATAAACAAGCTGATTAAATAGATAAATAAAATTTAGTATATCTCTATAATGGAATAAAATTCAGTTATAGGATGCAATGGGATGTTGATACTTGCTAAAACAAGTACTAAACTCTGAATGCATATGAAACCAAAGAAGCCACTTACTGCATGATTTCACTGATAAGAAATGTCTTTCATAGGCAAAGTTTTAGAGGTAGAAAGATTATTGGCTCCCTGGGCTTTGGTCTTGGGAAGGAAATGGGAAGTCGATTGCTAAAAGGTACAGCGTTCCTTTCTGTGCTGATAAACATGATAAAACGGTGTTGATGGTTACACAGCTTTGTGAATAAAAGACCCTGAAACTTACATTTGTAAGATTGTGTTGTATCATGAAGTAATCAGTAATCTATTTCAATATGTAGCATTCAGTATCCCACACAGCTAAGAAGAACACCCCTCAAGGAACTTCTCATTCCTGAGTGTGCAGACGAAGTGTGACATTCTAGAGTGTAATCCAGCAGTGTGCAACACTGGGATAGTTTCTGGGTGAAGCCACATTCAGAAAGATCTCAGCACCTCCGGGCATCAGCCACAGGACTTCAGACAGATTTCAAATGTTGACTGTTCCAATATTTATATAGCTCAGACATAGTATTATCTGTGCCTTACAACACCATGAGTCCCTGTGGGCGGGAGCCCTGTCTTACGTCCAGCTTGATTCCTCTGCTTAGTGTTGCGGTCTGGTTCATAGTCCATGAATGAATGAGTAACTGCTATTTTTGAAGCTTCCTGGTATGTCCCTGGGCAAAAACTGTCTTCAGGTTTGTGGCTGCTGCCTCTGAGCAGTCTGAGGTTGGTCTGGAAAGGAAGACATGAATTCACCAGCTGACTTCATTCAAGGGTTTCTTTTTGCCAATGTTAACTATTTTCTCTGGTGCTCTCCACTGTGGTGGCAGGAAACAATGTTTTGGGTACTCTATAGATTTTCTCTCTGGTAAGATAGCCAAAAATTGTGGGTGGGTCAGAGACACGGGGAAACAAAAGGCTATTGAAATAAGCCTCGATTGGCTTCTCGTTCTTTCTTTCTTTCTTTTTTTTTTTTTCTGCATTGATCCAGCTTCAATGCTTTGAATTGTGTGTAGCTTATGGGTGTTGGCGTAATGAGAATTTTTTTCCTTTTTCTTTTTGTTCTTTTGTGAAGGTAGTCTATGTTGATTAAGTTCTTTTAGTTGAATATCCTTTGCTTGCACTGGACTTTTCTTTATGTTGATTTTTTGCTTCGTTTTTTTTTTTCATTTCCCATGCTGTTCAGTTATTGGATGCCAGAAGAACCAAGGTTTGTCCACTCTTTGCAGCTTGTTTGTTTTGCGCTGCATAGCTTCACCTCCTCGTGTGTTTGAATGTGCTGTCTGTGTCTCCATTTAGTCCCTTTTGCTTGCAGAGGCAGTAATCCTGTTTACTAAACCTGTTCGCAGCTTTATTTGTAAAAAATAAAGTCCTTGTTTGCGTCTACCCGTATTGGATCCTATGATTTTCATTTTTAAATGGCTATGCATTTATCATGGAAAATGATGGATTGAGAACATCTTAGGAAACAAGGAATACTGAGTCTGGAGTGTTGTGGGCCCAAGAAGATGTGTTTCATGAAAACCTCCCCCTAACTCTTGCCCTTCCTAATTTAAACCCCGTAGATGTATGATTTCCCACGTGGTCGACACTAATATACCGTTTCTGTGTGTGTGTACATTTCTCTCCTCCTAAGACATTCAGAAAGCATCACTGAATTAATTACCCTCTCCATGTGCTGTTCCATGCTTCTGAAGTCACCGTGGAGGACTTCATACCTGGCCCCTGGACCTCATGATTAACATTCCATCTTCATGGTGTGGTAGTGGCGGATAGCACAATGACCTGTGTATTGACTTTCCTCCTTTCTCCTCTCCTGCTCCATCTTTCTCCTGTAGCATCTGCAGTTGACCATCCAGGCCCTTCAGGATGAGCTGCGGACCCAGAGAGACCTCAACCACCTCCTGCAGCAAGAGAGCGGCAACCGAGGGGCGGAGCACTTCACCATCGAGCTGACGGAGGAGAACTTCCGCAGGCTCCAAGCTGAGCACGACAGACAGGCCAAGGAGCTGTTCCTTCTGCGGAAGACATTGGAGGAAATGGAATTGAGAATTGAAACACAGAAGCAGACTCTCAATGCCCGAGATGAGTCCATTAAAAAGCTGCTGGAGATGCTGCAGAGTAAAGGGTTACCATCCAAAAGCCTCGAGGATGACAGTGAGCGCACGCGGCGGATGGCAGAGGCCGAGTCTCAGGTCAGCCACTTGGAGGTGATTTTAGACCAGAAGGAGAAGGAAAACATCCATCTGAGAGAGGTAAGGGCGTCAGTCACCTCCCCCCGCCCCCCCCCCCCACCACCAGAGCCTCGTTTTCGGTGCTAAATCTGTTGTTAAGCTGTTTCATCAGTTGGAAAACGCCTGTAGTCTCAACCTCGTTCCCCTGTCATCGGCTCCCTACTCTGCTCTGCCCATGGCTGTTAAAGTAGAATTGGGTGTGCACTTCCTTCTGCACTCCTCGCACGCATCTGGTTGCCAGTCAAGCTTGTGCAGCACACAGTCACTCTAAGTTGCTTTCTGGTCACTTTTCCACAGGTGGCTATGGTTTTGGGAGCTTTAGGGACAGGTCTGGTTAAGTTTGGTTGTTGGTCAAATATCTCTCTAAAGAAACAAACCAAATAGGCATTTTCATAACCGAATTGGCGACAGAGTTTATGGAAAGCAGAAGATGTGTGTGCTTTTGAAAAGAATGGTAAAATGTACAGAGCGACTCTGGCCATTTAGGTTTAAGATAATCCTCGTCTGCGTTTACATTTGTCTAGAACAGACTGTTCCAGGGTTTCTGAGTATGTGTTCCATCCTTAGTGTATTAAATCACTTGAAGTCATCCGGAGGCAGTTTCTCTGGCTGGCCACCACCGCTGAATGTCGAGATGCTCAGATATCTGAGAATTTATGGTTAGTTAAAGCTTAGAAAAAAAAAATGTGTGTGTCGGCCAGGGTTTGAAATTGTTAGCACAGTTTTCTTGCTACTGTGGTAGAGATGTATCTAAAAGTATCATGTAGGCAAAACTGCTAAGGGGAGACACATACCGCATAGCAAATTGCAGGCCTTAAATACGTTTTCAAAACGCATATTTGTGTTTTGATATTTGACAGTGCTAAATACTAATTCCACAGTAGCCTAGATTTCTTGGTATTGAATACCTGTTGAGATGGGCAGCTGCCCTGAGAGTCCCTTGTTTGCTGTTAAGAAAGCGTGGCTTCCTTGCTAAGATTTGCTAAGATACCAATACTCCCATAAGGTTTCCCTCATATTGTTTGTATGTGCTTGGAATATTATTTTAGCATACTTTGGTATTTTCAAATCTAATGTCCTTTACTCTTAATCTCACTTGTTTTATTTTCATGAGGTCTTTAGCCGCATATTTTGGAAACCACATGGCTTGGTTTTATATTAAGATACTTACTTAAGAGGTGTTTTGTTGGCCTGCACTATCCTTCTGAATTCCAAGAGTGTGAACGTGGTGGGCAGATTTCTAAAGTGATCTCTAGTGGTCCTTACAACTTGGAATTCACGCCCTAGTGTAATTACGTTCTCTCGAGGACCAGATGTAGAGACTTGCATCTAAAAGAAATAGCACGGCAGAAGCAATGGATGTTGATGCCACGTCCAAGTGATGTTACAGAAGATTGAAGCTTCTACCTTGTTGCCTTCATAGTGTTTTGGTAAAGCAAGCTACTGTGTAGAAAGGTTGGATGGTAAGAACAGGAGGTCAACCCTCAGCCAGCATCCAGTGAGGCGAGGAGGTTTGCAGTATGTAAGCCAGCAATGAAACCTCCCGGTAGCCACAGCTGAGCACCAGATGAGGTAATGAGTGCTAGCCTATGCCAGAGCTGCAGCCTTGGGAGACATAGGGAAGCAAAGGACCCAGCTAAGCTGGGCTTGGTCCCTTGACCCATGGCGGGGGAGGTAATGAACATGTGTTTTTTGAGCTGATTAATTTGGGGGGTCATCTGTTATGCAACAGTGTGCCACTAATACACAGAGCAGCAACTCCCCCCCACCCCTGTTCTTCCTTTGTGATTCTCCAGTCTAGTCTAAAGAAGAAGAACAACAAACACCATGGCTTGCATGGAGAGCGTTAGATTTTGAAATGTTACTTATGCTGTCTCAGAATTATGGTAGTAGAGCATCTCTGTTGTTAGGAAAAGCCGCTGCTTTAGTTTTGGACCAAGGGATAGTGTTATATATGTAGCCAGAGTGGGATGCCAGAGAAACCACCAGTCTAAGCGCACACATATACCCCCTCTCCATGCTGGCTTCTTGTGGTCAGGGTGGAGCCATTCCTTTTCTGCTTTAGATTTTGCTTCTAAGTAGCACTTACTCAATGCTGTCTTGGTTCATTTGTGTGGTCATTTCCATTTAAAAGAATGGAAACACAATTCATATTTTTCTGAAATGGATTGGTTCTCACAGAGGTCTTCTGTGGGTGCAGATTATGTTCAGAGCCTTAACATCACTTTGAGAGGTGTTACAGAAAGGGCGGCCTGCACTCTCAACTAGTTGTATCGATCATCAAACCAGCCAGCTGACTGTCCTAATCTTGGCTCATCAAGAACAGACAATATCTAAAAAGTATGCCTATGTTAAAAATACGCATCTTAAATTTGGATTCAGTGAACATAGTTTAGAGGTATAAAAGACCTTCTTTCCTAAGAGAAGACTGTAGTAGCTTGTGAGGTCCTTGGTTTAATTTTTAGGAATTTGGGGAGTCTGCTCTTAAGTCATTGGTGACTTGAAATTGGTCATGGTTGGGCTAGTTCCACCTCAGAAACGGACGCATGCATCCTTAGTCGATCACACAGAACTGTTATTCCTGTCTTCCAAGTGGACTGATGAAGCAGGCTGTGAAGAGATCAGTGTGGGAATCAGTGGAGTGGAACCTCCAGCCAGTATATGGTGAGGACTAGCAGGCCGCCTCCCCTTCTCAAGAGCCATTCCCGAAGCCATTCACCAGCTGAGGAAAGAGCAGGGCATACTTACTAACCATGTCAGCAAGAAGGGCATCTCAGAGTCGGAATGCTTTTTTTTTTTTTTTTGGTTTTTTGAGACAGGGTTTCTCTTTGGTTTTGGAGCCTGTCCTGGAACTAGCTCTTGTAGACCAGGCTGGTCTCGAACTCACAAAGAGTCTGTCTGCCTCTGCCTCCCAAGTGCTGGGATTAAAGGCGTGCACCACCACCGCCCGGCTCAGAGTCGGAATGTTAAACACAGGAAGAACTCTGACTTTAACGTCATTATCGATTCATAGTTCAAATGTTTCAGCAGTATCTGCGTGGTTGGCATTTGTAGATGCTGTGTGCTGAGTCCCTGAAGTCTGGAGACTCCTCGTTCATTTGGCGGTTCGCTTATTCAGTAGTTAGGGGGAATCATTTGTTCGTGTGTTTGGAACAGGGTCTAGTTAGTACTCCAGATTGGCTTTGAATTTGCTAGATAGCCTAGGCTGGCCTCAAGCTTGTCACCTTCCCTCCTTAGCCTCTGGAGTCCTGCACTATAGGTGTGTGCCCCTCACTCCGTACGTTTTTATTGAGTATCTATTGAAAGTGTGGGATGGTAACTGATAGTTCGACTTGATTTCTATTGTGAGAAGTAGGTGGGCACATAGAGGAGTGTTATGGAAAAGGGAGGGAGGCATAAAGCCCCAGGCGAGCCTAATTTCCAGCTTGGTGGTTAGGAAAGGTGCCTTGTTGAGGCCTCTCTATGATCATGATCTGAGCCCGGTGACCAAAGGAGCCAGCCAGGGAAGGACCTCAGAAGACGGTTTTCCTCACCTTCTAGGAGATAGGCGCTACTATTTGTCCTTCTTGTCTGGGGGACCTGAAGGACAAAGGGCATCAAGAAGCTTGCTACTGTTGCATAGGCAGCAAATGGTAGAGATGTTTTTTGAACCATGTTGACTTAGTCTCAGCTCTGATTTCATTATGTCCCTTTTTTAGGAACATCTTTGCTGGAGTGCTCTGGATGGAACAGGCATTTTGTGAGAAAAGAAAAAGGTCACTTCTAGACAGAGGACTTAGGAAAGGCGGGGAATCTCAAAATATGTGACTCACTTTTACTGTACTGGCGTTCTTTGTAAGATGCTTTGGAAAAATGGTAATGCTAGAGAATTATGTTTCTGACCCATAAAACATTCAATGCACAAACAGTTGTTTTCCAACCAAAAGTCTGGGTCATTTCCTTCATTAATTATCCTTTAAGGCCGATTTCATTGTAAGCTGTTTCCGTGTTCTCCACTGCGGCTTAAAATGCACTTCTGTCACAGTGTTTTCAATGTTAGTAGAACAATATGTTTGACAGCTTTTGTTATTAAACTAGTAAGACTAACTCAGCATGACAATAGAAACGGCCTGACCTCTGCTAATTAAAATGAATTTAAACCAGGATGTAAAGTGTTCTTGAGGTTTTAACTTCGGTGTGTTCCTGATTTCTTTTTCATGACGTGCAGTTCAGTCAAGTCGGAGCTGTGGTACAATGCTGGCAGAGTGGAGTGCTAGCGGCTTCATGATTCATATTCAGGCAGAGGCTGGACCTCACAGATCTCCCATCCCCAGACCCCTTACAGCCCATTGTTTCAGGCACTCTGGAGTTGGCAGGAATTGCACATGAGGCAGAGTGGCTTACTTTAGTGTCCTCTTGTTTTCCTGTGGTCTGGAATAGGCTGAGAGTCAAACCACTCTTCGTGGAGCAGGAGACAGCAGCAACAGCAGTAACAACAACAAAATGAATGTGGTGACCTCGGCTTATGTGAAACGCTCAAATCAGTGCCAGGAGCGATGACTGACATGTGAGGGGCCGGCCGAGAGTCAGTATTACTCACCACGTCATCCATGCTTTGCCACACAAGCCGATTAGATAAGACAGGGTTTGATGGCTTACCTTGTACTCTAGCCTTTTCTGAAAACGTACTGTTCTGTGTAAACGATCCAGAATACCCTCGATCTCACTGAAGAGAGAAAGTACATAATGCGCTATTCTCACATTTGTTAGACTTACGCGGAAGGAGTCTTAGAGCAGAACCAGAGGTCTTCGTGGACTTGCCTTACTCTCAGACGGTGGGTGCAAAGGGTTTATCTTGTGCTGCCATGGTTATTGATGTTTTATGCTAATTCCTTGGGGTCAGGTAGCTTTTCTTCAGTAGTAGAAGCCAAAGAACCCTCAAGCCACTGGGGCTTCTAACAGCCCAAGGCCAGCAAAATTCAGGACACAGCGTCTGAGTTCATCTTCTGTTCTGTGAGGAGGCAGAGAGAAGTAGATAATGTGAATTCCTGATCAATGTGTTTATCTATCTAGAATGTTCTGAGGCTAATGGAAGATCCACCAAGGCCAAGGTTGTCACCTTGAGCTTTATGTCTTTGCTGATGGATCAAACCTCCTTTATCAGATTTCTGTTCAGATTTCTACATGATGCTTCAGTCAGCCCCTGCCCCGTCAAAACCACATGATTCTTTAGCATGCCTGTCCTTAGTTCTGCTGACTGCACTACAATTTTGCTGATGTAGACATATCTAATTCTGACTCTACAGATTCAGTCATTCTATTTCTATTCACAAGGCTTATCACAGAAAATATTCTGAACACACAGACTTAGCATTTATATGTGCAGGGTCTTTTTATAAGATTTCTTTCCCCTATATATTATAAAAATTAACCATTATTCCCATTTTAATATAATGTCTTAAAAAAAGAACCCGATTAGTACTCTGTGAGTATTCTCATATCCCAAATATTTGCCTGTAGATGTTCAGCAAATATTTTAATTAGTGGAAATTATTTAAAACACTTAGAGAATTTTTCAGTAGTTTATTTTGGGTACATAATGAATATTGGTGTGCAAGATACTATGAGAGTATCTGGGGCAGGGCATAGAGCAAGCTCAAGCAAGTGCATGCAAACTCACAATGCATAAGCAAAACTGGCCAAAGCAACCTGCCAGCGAACCAAAAGCACAGTAGCTAATGACACACACTTCTAGCCAATCACAACACTCCAGCAGTGACCACCAGTTTCAAAAGGACCAACTGAAAACGTTTCTGCAGCAGCTTAATATCCCTAACTCCATAAAAACCCTGGCCCTTTTACAATAAAGAGCCTTTACATTGGAATCTTTCAGAGTCATTGCCTCTGCATCTTCTCACCTCTTGCCCCCAGGAAATGGGGATTGCACAAAAGGCAAAAGCAGCAAGCCCACAATAACTACAAGTATCCATGTCAGCTTTGTGATTAAAAAATAGATCACACGTACTAATGCTTACTTTGTGTGCCCTGTGCTATGTTGCACTGTTACCGTCCTTGTTAGATAGAGTGAGTAGTGAGTCCCCAAATGACATGCAACTATGTCGGAGCTGGGGCAACTCAGTCTGGCTCAAACCTTGTACCACTGCTTGGGGTGTTCCCTAGGAGGACATGGAGTAACGGTTAGATGCTGTGCAGTTTAAAGGGAGTAGAGCTGGTGACTGGCTTCACACGTGGCAGGCTGATCCTCAAGAGACGGGAGTCTTACCAGATATTTTGGGTAGTCCCACCAAAGTCACTGCACTGGGGAAACTGGGGTCTTCTCTTGGAGTCCTTAGTCTCATTGATAAAATAATTTAAGAACTGATTCTCAAGGAAGCTCAAAGACAGTTTTATTTATTTATTTATCGTTTTTTATTGAGCTGTATATTTTTCTTCACTCCCCTCCCTTCCTCTCCCCTTCCCTTCTACTCTCTCCCACAGGCCCCATGTTTCAAATTTACTCAGGAGATCTTGTCTTTTTCTGCTTCCCATGTAGATTAGATACATGTATGTCTCTCTTAGGGTCCTCTTTGTTGTCTAGGTTCTCTGGGATTGTGATTTTTAGGCTGGTTTTTCTTTGCCTTATGTCTAAAAGCCACTTATGGGTGAGTACATATGATATTTGTCTTTCTGGGTCTGGGTTACCTCACTCAATATGATGTTTTCTAGATTCATCCATTTGCCTGCAAATTTCAAGATGTCATTAATTTTTCTGCTGTGTACTACTCCATTGTGTAAATGTACCATATTTTCCTTATCAAGGGACATTTACTTGATCAAGGAACATTTAGGTTGTTTCCAGGTTCTGGCTATGACAAACAGTGCTGCTATGAACATAGTTGAGCACATTTTCTTGTGGTGATTAAGCATCCTTTGGGTATATACCCAAAAGTGGTATTGCTGGCTCTTGAGGTAGGTGGTTTCCTAATTTTCTGAGAAATTGTCACACTGATTTCCATAGCAAGTGTACCAGTTTGCACTCCCACCAGCAATGCAGAAGTGTTCCCTTTTCCCCACAACCTCTCCAGCATAAGTTGTCATCATTGTTTTTGATCTTGGTCATTCTTACAGGTGTAAGATGGAATCTCAGAGTTGTTTTGATTTGCATTTCTCTGACGGCTAAGGATGTTGAGCATTTCCTTAAGTGTCTTTCAGTCATTTTAGATTCCTCTGTTGAGAATTCTCTGTTTTGTTCTGTACCCATTTTTTTTATTGTATTATTTGTTCTTTGATGACCAATTTCTTGAGTTCTTTGTATAATTTGGAGATCAGCTCTCTGTCTGATGTGGGGTTAATGAAGATCTTTTCCCATTCTGTAGGTTGTCGTTTTTGTCTTGTTGACCATGTCCTTTGCTTTACAGAAACTTTTCAGTTTCAGGAGGTCCCATTTATTAATTGTTTCTCTCAGTGTCTGTGCTTCTGGGGTTACATTTGGGAAGTGGTCTCCTGTGCCAATGTGTTCAAATGTACTTCCCACTTTCTTGTCTATGAGGTTCACTGTGGTTGGCTTTATGTTGAGGTCTTTGATCCATTTGGACTTGAGTTTTGTGCATGGGGATAGATATGGATCTATCTTCATTCTTCTACATGTTGACATCCAGTTATGCCAGCACCATTTGTTGAATATGCATTCTTTTTTCCATTTTATATTTTTTGCTTTTTTTTGATCAAAAATCAGGTGTTTGTAGATGTGTGGATTGATATCCAGGTCTTTGATTCAGTTCTATCGCTCCTCCTGTCCATTTTTATGCCAATACCAGGCTGTTTTCAGTACTCTAGCTCTGTAGCCGAGTTTAAGTCATGGATTGAAACTCCAGAAGTTTCAAAGACAGTTTTATTAGAATTGAAAAGAAAACTCCAGGGCAGAGAAGTTGCAGTCTCGGGAACTCACCCGAGAAGGCGCTTGAGAAGAGAAAGAGGAAACGCCATGCCATTTCTAAGTAGCTGCATGGCAGCACCCAAAGGAGAGGAGAGCTTCGGAGAAAGAGTGAAAAAGCCCAAGTACTAGAGAAGGCTTGCTTAGGCTCTGGCTACTAACTGAAGGAGAGAAGAAGCCTTATACCTTTCTGAGTCAAGACTCAGAAAAGCAGGCAGACCTAACAGAGCCCTACAGTGGCTGCATAGTGGTTGTATTGGGGCAGAAATTCTGGGAAGAAAAAGTACATTTTCTTATTAAGGGATAATTCATTCTATGTCTTTTTAAAACTTTTAATTTTATTTATGTCTCTTTCTGTGTGTGCTGATATGTGGGTATGTGAGTGCTGGTGCCTGTGGAGAGCATTGGGCCCCCTGAGCTGGAGCTGCAGACATTTGTAAGTCTCCCAGAATGGGCCCCGGGAACTGAACTCGAGTCCTCAGAAGAACAGCAAATGTTCTTAACTGCGGAGCTGTTTTTCCAGCTCTTCAGCATGGCTGAAAATGGATTGCCCTTCCTGAGGGGTAGCCCCTTAGCTAGGTGACTGACCTGCTCACCTGCAATGTTGTTCTCCACTCTGGCCAGCGCGGCCATTCTCCTAGTTTTCCCTTTATGCGCCTTTGCTACTCCTGTAGCAGAAGAATCTGATGGCGAAGCAGCAAGGCTGGAGAAATGATGGTCACGTCAAGCCACGGAAGTGAGAATGGTGGTCGGTTCAGGAAACTGGGCTGGGAATGGCAGAACAGCTGGTTTGGGTTTAGATCTTTGAGAACTCCGAGTACTAGACACCAAGGGTTGGCTTTTACTCCCCAAATGCCGGCGAGCCTTTCCAAGCGTTACCCTGGGGTGTGTGGCATACAATATGATCAGCCGGATTTAGGAAGAGACAGAGTCAGGGAGTGAAGTTAGAAGGATATTGTGGTTGTTTTGGTGGTCAGTAGTCTAATCTGGGTAGTGGCCATGGAAGGGACTTTGCAGAGACAGTTCATCTCTACTTGTAGCTAAGGCATTGACAGCTTATTAAGGGCAGACTGCGTCTGTGTGGGCAGGAGGTGGGACAGTGGTAGGTGGGAATAGTCAGCATGCCTGTGAAGGTTGAGGAGAAATTCTGGACGCCTTGTGTGTGTTGAAATCCTGCAGCCACTATTGTGGCTGGGGATGAGGAAACGGCGTGGCGTCCTGCCCAAGCACTCAGAGCATTTCTCACGATGGGCCACTTGCAAGCTTTTTCGTGCAAACCTGCTAATTTGTGGTCACCAGTGCTTCCAGGTACATGGTAATTCCGTGACCGCCTTTTCTCACGTGCTGGCGTGTCGTACTCCTTCTTTGCGCCTTCTGTGAAGAAACATTTAATTTTGACTTCAGTACCTCTTGAGATTATGTGAGTTTTTACAGACAAATGCCAAGGCAATAGATTCCCTCTGTCACAAGTAGGTTCCATCTTCTCTAAACACGTTATGGAGAATGGATGCCAATGAAATAGTTCAGGAAATGCTCCCTTGGTACCCAAGTTAACAACACAATACACCCACGATGATAATCTCAGAGCTTTAGCCTCCCATTTCAGAAGGTGTAGGGAATATCACCAATAATTCATCTCTTTTTGTCTGTTGTTTTTGTTTCTCTCTTGCTTTGTCTTCAGATTCTAATATATTCTTTAAAGTTGAATGCTATACACTAATATGAAATGGGTCAGGTCTTACCCCATATTGATTTTAATGAGTATAATTGGCCGCATTTTACAGTAACAGACTGGATGAGCCCCAGAGGGCCATTAGACACAAGGCAGTTCCAGCAGCTGAGAAAGGAAGAAAGCAGCAGATTGTGTAGGAAGAAGGGGTAGGGTGTGGGAGTGTGGGGGTCTGTGGGGGAGGGCAGAGATTGTCCGAAAGTTGTGCTAGGAGAGGCGATTGCTGTCCTTATGACCCTCTGAACGGTATTCTTTTCGTAGCAGACATGATTTAATCACAATCATGATTTAGTAAAACACTCATCACTAATAAAAGCTCAGTTTTAAGATAGGACTATGAACACTTAGTGTGAATACATCCGTGTGTCTCATAAGCTATGACCCTGGGGAACTGAGGCAGACTTGGCTATGTTAAGGTCCTCTTGTCTAAAGTAGCAACACTAACTAATTCCTCACTGGTGGAGAAGGTTTAGTAATTTATGGAACATGCTCGTGTAATGATTCCCACAATCCAGGAAGTTCGGCGAGGTCCAGGGAATTTAAGCTTTGCTGATGTAACACTTACTGAACACACACATTGATGATCTACCATTTACTGAACACACACTAGCATCATTGATGATGTAATGTTTACTGAACACACACATTGATGATGTACCATTTACTGAACACACACTAGCATCATTGATGATGTAACGTTTACTGAACACACACATTGATGATGTAACATTTACTGAACACACACTAGCATCAGGTGGAGCTACCCACTTTCTAAGAAGTTCCATTTTATCTCCCAAATGAAGTAGATAGTGTTTTTTTTGTTTGTTTGTCTGTTTGTTTTCCCCTCTTAGATGAGGCAGTTTCTCAGAACAAGTAGAGATAGGTTGTGGCTTCAATTCGAGGCCTGTTTATCCCAGGCATCTTATTTCCAACCACTCCTAACCACATCCAGAGACTTCAGGCTGACCAAGAGTGAAGACCACATATTAGGATCTTGTCTTCTGACTTGTTCTGAGTCCCGTGATGCTAATCTTGACACACTTGGGAAGATGGTTCCCAATTGAGGGATTTCCTCCATTATATTGGCCTGTGGGCATGTTTGGGGGGCATTTTCTTGCTGCTGATGGATGCAGGAGGGCTTAGCCCACTGTGGGCACATGGTACATAGACCGAAGATGGGTATGCCAGAGGTGCCGGATGTGAGTCGCCTTCTCCGTGGTTCCAGAAAGCAAACCAGGGCATACAAATTCTTTGATAATGCAAAAAGCATTTCAAGGTCTCAAGAAAAGGCTCTGATCTTTTTTTTTTTTCTTGTTATATCTTTGTTTTTAACCAAAAAAAAAAAAAATCAAGGCAAGGTCCCATATGGCCTAGGATAGCCTCAAAGCCATGGCAGTGTTTCTGCTTCAGACTCCCGAGTGGTTGGGTTGTAGACATGCACCGCCATGCCTGGTTCTGGTCCCACCTTGTGCAGGGCCTATTGAGCGAGATAGTACTAATCTGTGAGGTCCCTGAGCCGTGGAATAGGTCGATGGTTCTCATAGAGGATGCGTCATGAATAGGTCTTCCCAGAAAGGAACGGTGCCCTCCTCGCTAAAGAGAAACACATATGAGCAAATTGTAGAAAAAGGAGGAAGGCAAGTTGAAATGTCAGAGTAAAAATTATATTTAGTAATATAGCTAGGAGTTAGCAAACTATATATAGCCTAAGCTCCAAATATCATGCCTATTCCTTGAACCCTGGCCGTCTATTAACAGATAATAGTATTTCTTTCTTTATTAATTAACTAATTTGTTTATTTTAGTGTTTATTTATTTTGGCAGGTCTTACTCTGTAGCCCTGTCTAGCCTGCAACTCACTATGTAGCTGAGGCTGGCTTGCAACTCAAGGCAATCTTCCTCTCTCACTCCTGAGTTGGAATTACAGGTGGGAGCCACTGTGCCTGGCTGGATTTTACCCCTTTAAGTGGTTAGTTACAAAATGACCATGTAACACGTTTGTGTGTGGTGCTATATTGTCTCTTTACTTATAATTCTAAAATATTTACAGCCTGACACGTAAGGAAAGCATGCTGGCTTCTGATTCAGATAAATAAATACTCTGAAAAACAAGATGTTTGGTAAAAAGCCTGTCGTCAACTAGCTACATTTTATTTTCCAGCATTTGGAATGTTTTTCTAGTTAGAAGACATGTTTTCTGCCTCTCCCTTTCCTTAAAATGATTAGACGTGTAGTCCTGGAGATATTGGCAGTTAACATAAAGGGCTGCGGTTCTTTCAGGAGTGGTGAGTGTTGGGATAGGAACTTATGTGGATTCATAAGGGCCTGTGTGGGAGGAATTCCCTAATGTTAGGATACACCTGACAAATCTGTCATTATCCGAGCCAGTTAGGACTTCTTGGCCTAATAAACATACACATTTGGGCTGGTGAGATGGCTCAGCAAGGGCTAGCGCTTGCCATTGGGCCTGACTACCTGAGTCCCAGTCCTTAGGACCCACAGTGTCCACTGTGGAAGAAGAATTGTTCTCTGACAATGCGTGTCTGCTGTGTCATGGAAATCCCCCTGTAGTGATTTGAAGAACCTCATAGTTCAGAGGTTTGAATATTTGGTTTAGGAAATGTGGCCTCATTGGAGGAAGTATGTCACTGGGGATAGACGCTGAAGTTTCAAAGCCATGTGCCATTCTCGATTTGCTTCTTCTGCTTCATGCTTTGGGTTTACCACTTGAGCTCTCAGCTTGCTAATCCAGTTGCCATGCCTGCTTCCTGCCACACTTCCCTACGATGATGGTGACAGACTCTCTCTTTGGAACTGTATGCCTAAATAAAATCTCCCTTCTCTAAGTTGTCTTCATCGTAGCAATAGAAAAGTAACCCATACACCTCCCTTATAAATAAATGTTTTTAAACCACACTTTCTCCTTTTTTTTTCTATTAAGATTTTGTGTATTTAGAATCAGTACCTCCGTGTTTTGACTTACCAGGCCTTTACAATGAGTGCTTTTAACACCTGTAGCTGCTTTGAAGAACTTACTTGGGAAAGAGCCTGCTCATGTGTGCTCCGGTCACCCTACAAGATGTTTCTATGTAGTTGTTACATGTCAGCTCAGTCTAGGATGCAATCAAGAGGAGATCCTCAAACTCCCCAACTGGCTGTGACTCTGGGACACAAGGCCCCTGGGTGGGGTCCTCACATAAGCATCTTCAGTGTTAGGGGCAGGCCCTGTGTATTGCTTCCTTTATGTAGTCCAGAGTTGCTCAGCCCCATGCCAGGCAGGAAAGTTCCTCGTATAGAGAGCTGTGTTTAGCAGCGCTGGGGTAGGGCTGAGTGGCACTCTGCCTACTAGGTTAAGCAACACCCACATCTCTTCTAATTATTAAGAGGACACCGTTACCAAAAGGTGACTTCAGACATGGCAAAACACTCTGGGAGACCAGAGTAGTTATAAAAGGGTATAACTTATATCCTTCTGGTGGCTTGCGTGGGCCTGTGAAAAGTACATAATTTCTCAGCCTCGGTTTCTGGAAACTTCAAGGCAGGGCAAACCGCAAACACCATGTTGTAAGGGCAGGGTACTGAAGTAGGAAACAGATGTGCTGAGTGAGGGGGACTGGGGGCTCGAGCATGAAAAGCAGCAAGCATAGGGAAGGGGAAAGTGGGCAGACTGGGAAGAGGAGGAAGAGAGAAGACATTGGCTTGAGAGACACTGCCCCTAGTAACACCCCACCTCCTTCGTTCATCCTTCCTTCCCTATCGGAGTATAGATCTGAGTCCTGGAAAAAACATCTAAGGTGGGGGATGAAGGGGATATCTTAGAGACATCAAGGGAAAGTTTGGATTTAGTTTAAATTAAAGGCATTTAACTCTCGGGAGCATTGATGGAGGCAGTCACGGATCCAAGAAATCATATAAACCTCAATTTCTGATCACCAGACTCTCACCATTAATTGGCAGTTTTATTTTATATTAAAGGTTGTTGTTCCTGCTTTCCTCAACTTGGCTTTGAGTCTCCCTTTCTGCTTTTTAAGTAAATATTTCTCTACATGGACTGCCCCCTACCCCAGCGCCACAGAGCTTCGGAATCACTTTTGAGCGCCGTGGTTTTATCACGTGGAAATTTACTGCACATGTTTGGAATTGCCTTTCCTCTCTCCTCTTTAAAACGTTATGACCACACATGCTTCGCTCTAAATACTATTAAGTATGTTTTATTATTGCTATTTTAAAAAATCCTGCCTCAGGCAGAGCCCTACTCCAGCTTAAGTAAAGGTATGTATTGAAATCGCAGTAAGCATGTAACTCTGTTACATTAATATCTGAACTCATGTATGGCTTTGAATGTGTTGGAAACATTTTTTGAGTCACTTGACTAGGTTCTCTGGTTTTAGAGAGCTCTTTTTCTTTCCCACACTCTAAACTATAGATGGTTTTATTCGCTCTCCCCTCCTGGATAAACACACTAGTTTTCTCTAGGCTGGAGGCGTTCTTTGTTTTCTGCATGTATCTTTGAACTCAGTCAGGTAATATAATGAGTTTGGCAAGTAACCGATCTACCAGCACGAACTCATTAGTGCCTGATTTTAACAGCTACTAAGGGGCAGAGGTTTTTTTTTTTTTTTTTTTGGTAGAGAATCTCATAGATTTGTAGAATGGCTTTTATATTCAAGGGCCATACTCTAGTGGTCATTTGTCAAGGAAATGGTTCAATGCTGAACATAGCTCCTATTTGCAGAGATTAGCTGCCATTAGATTTGTTATTGTCTATTACTGTTATTTTCTATTTACTTTTTAAAGATTTATTTATTTTGTTATGCGCATTGATGTTTTCCTTGCATGTATGTCTGTGTGAGGGTGACAGATCCCCTGGAACTGGAGTTACAGACAGCTGTAAACTGCCATGTGGGGGCTGGGAATTAAAACCAGGTCCTCTGGAAGAGCAGTCAGTGCTCTTAACCGCCGGGCCATCTCTCCAGCCCCTGTTGTTTTCTTTTTATATCTTTTGGGAATCCTTAGACATATTTCTTTAAAGAATTCTGTGCCCACTCTCTACAACTCTATTTTTCAAAAAAAATCCAAGTGTGTGTGTGTGTGTGTGTGTTTGGATGGTGCTCATGCAGTTCAGAAGAGGGTATTAGATCTACCTGGAGATGGAATTAAAGGTTGTTCTGAGCCACACAGTGTGGGTGCTGGGAACGGGACTCGTCTTTTGTAGGCAGAGGCTGCTTGTTTGTTTCCTGGCCACGCAAACCCGAAATAATCACACAGAAACTATATTAATTAAAACACTATTTGGCCTGTTAGCTCAGGCTTTTTATTAACTAACTCTTACATCTTAAATTAACCCATTTCTATTTTTTTATATTTTACAACGAGGCTATGGCCTACTGCTAAGCTCTGGTGTCTGTCTCCTTCGGCAACTATGTGCCATCTCCCTAACTCCACCTACTCTCTCTCTCTATTTCCTGCCTGGCTTTACTCTGCTAAGCCATTGGCCCAAACAGCTTTATTCATTAACCAATAAGAGCAACACTTATACAGAAGGACATCCCACATCATCTTTCTGCAAGAGCAGTGTGTGCTTTTAACTACTAAGCCATTGTCTCCAATCCATACCCTCTGCAATTTTTTAATGGTTTGATCCTGGCATCAAGAGCTCCTTTCTAAACTGTGTATATTCTTAGTGTGCTGGGTATCAATCGTGATTTAGACAATGATATTTGGGACATTGTTTTTTGCATTGATATCTAAACTGGAATGCATTGTAAGGTGGTTTTCTTTACAGGGAGGAAGAGGTTTTCATTCTGGCAGAGGCCACACAGAGAGTTAGAATCTAATTGTGCCATAGTAGAAATGACGCTGAATGCTGGTATTGAACCTACATCATTCCTAGCCATGTTCTTACAGGTGGGGTGGTCTCTCCTGAAGTTATTTCATAATGCGTGTCAAGCTTTAGGCTGTTTTAAAGGCCCAGACCTTAGCTGTTTTAAAAAGCAGAATACCACATGGTGCCTGGGTCCCAGCCAGTTGTACATTTGAAACTTGAGACACTTTTAAAACGCTGCCAGGCACAAGCCTCGGTGGGTATCGTTAAGATTTCTCCTTAGCGGTGTGGAGAGGGTGGAATGATAGTGGAAGTTTGGTGGCGACTTCAAGGTCGAGAGTGCTGACGTTTGGCATGTCACATTAGAGGGGCCACGGGCCCCTTACAGAAGTCACTCATTTCTGCTTCGCTAGGCTATGGTTGGCTTTGCATCCATACCCACTCCTCTGTTTGTTGTCCTGCGGACATTTGTGTCTTGTGTAGAAGACATGAGGAGCGTGGTTCAAAGTGGTTTATTTTCTTGATATGCAGCCACCTGAGGCATCCGCAGGGCACCGTATAACCTAGGTTTACTGGGCTTTGTGTGTAGTAGCTAAGGAAGGCTCATGGAGTCTCATTTTGGGTAGCCCTGTTAAGGTGCTGTTAATAGCAACACGGTCATCATCACTAGCACCACTGCTGACCGGAAAGTGTTCCCGGTACAGGCAGGTAGCTAAGTGCTGTGCTCAAATCCTCTCCAGAACAACGTTTTGAGGTGTAGGTGTTGGTATTTCTCTATGGTTTCGTCAGGGCACGTAAGTAACTTCCCTAGGACCTCACAGGACATGACCCATGAGGTGAGGAACTATACCATCACCTGTTGGGTCGGAGTCCAACTGACTCCCTGCCATTTCTTCCTCCACAGCTCTTCTTCTCTCTGCTTTGTGTTCTTTGGGCTTTATTTTCCCTAGTAGATTTCTCATCTGGTTTCTGTTATAATGCCACTGAAAACCGTACTCTTTCAGTATTCTGATTTTTTTCTCTCATTTTAACCTGACCACTTTCTTTGCCTTTGTGTTTGCTCTGTATTATTTTGGGAATCTGTTGTCATATTCCAAGTAGCTGTTCAGCACTTTGATCAGCGATCTGAAATTTGTAAGACACTCCCAAGCTAGTAGAATGTGAATTAACATGCTTCTCCACTTCCTATCGAAGAGTAGAACAGGGCCTGCCTCTACAAATGGTGTTTACGTTTCCTTGAAGAAAGGAGAGAAAGGATGTCAGTTGGCCTTGTAAAGCTAGGTTGTTCTCCCTTCCCAAACCACTGCCTTTTCTCGGCAGGCTTAAGACTTTCCTGCTGGCATTTTATAGGTCCTTGTTGAGGTTCAGGTGTTTGCACTGAACTGTGAAAACACACGGGTGACCTCTTTACAGGTCACTGTTGAGGTTCAGGTGTTTGCACTGAACTGTGAAAAGAAAATACACAGGTAACCTCTCTACTATCTTGGCCTCACCTTGCATTTGCTTGTAAACATTATTATATTGTGTGAAAAGCATCTGATTTATAGGGCTTGATAAAGCGACTTGAATATGACATGTTTACCTCACGTAATGTCTGCTTTCTAGTAGGTGCTCAGCAAGTGTTGGTCTACTGTTATTTGGCACACATACACCTGGTCTTCTCAAGGCAGTTCCCTGAGAATAGGAATCATATTTTACTCATTTAAAAATTTTAATGCCCATGGTTTTTTATAATTATTGATATGTAACTGTCTCCTAGAAACATTCTGTACAACATATGAACAGAGATATCTACACCTTTTACATCTTTAATGCCAGACACTAAGGACTAGCTTATTTTAAAGAACACAGGGAAGAATGCATTCCCTGGCCTCTCTCAGCCTCCAGATGCCAGTGGTATGGCTTGGCTCATGGTCCATATTCAAGCCAACACTGAAGCATCTTCACATTTCCCTGGACCTTGTTTATTCTATGGCTTCTCCATATACTTTTCATTCCAATTTTTATTTTTTTTGAGAATTTCATACATAAACACTTTTTTTACATGATTTCCAATACTTCCTCTCTCCCTCTAATTCCTTATGTCCCTCTTTCCACTCCCTTTAAAGTTCTGGATCTCTTTTTTAATTCTTGTTACATATATTGCATATATACATGCACATATATGTAACAATACATATGCACCCAGCCGAGTCCATCCAGTATTGCTCATGTATGTAATGGATTTAAATGACTGCTTGGGATTGGATAGCCCATTAGGCCTTACCCCTCCATGCAGAGCTATGGGCAGTCGATGGGTCCCAAGAGAGGGAGAAACGTCTTCTGCACTCTTGGATCCGTCTGTGAGTTTTTATCCCATTGCTCTTCCCTTTGTTTGACTGCGTCTTCCAGTTTGGTATAACCTGTAGTTTATTCTCACATGCTGCTGGGATCATCTGAGAGAAGCGTTGACCTGTTCTTGAGCAGCCTCTGTTGACTGGAGACGGATGTACAAACGCTGAAGAAGGGACAGAAGGCCTTTCCAAGCTCCTCTGCTCCAGCTTTCTCTCTTCCTGCTTCTTTGTTGTTTCACACTCAGGCTTTCTTGGGCAGCAAACCTCTGGGCTCTGTGTCTGTGCTGGTGAGCTTCCCCTGCAGTCTTGGCTCCTCTTTTCCTCAGGGTGGAGGAGAAGATTCGTGGAGACTTTTCCAATCATCTATGTATGTCTGATGCTATTTTAAACCACTGATAGGTAGTCACTCATGGATTTAATCTTTACCATAGCCTCAGTGAAGATAAACCTATTAATATCACCTTGTTACAGGGATGTGGGCTACTCTGCCTGGACCACACAGGGAGTCACAGTCAGGGTGGTTACAAGACTGTTCCTAGCCATGGGGTTACGCTGTCTCTTGTGTGCCTGCAGGGAGCGTTAGGGTGGAGAGCAGGTATTTAGCATGATTTTCCAGATCCAGGTCCATAACCCCAATTTTTCTCCAAAGCTGGTTATCATGCCAGTCACCTCAATCCTGTGCCCATCAGTTAGGAGTTGGTTTTGAAAGTCTATGGGATTTCATAAGGTCGCATTAAGGGGATGATAGTGGGAACAGACAGACAGGAATTGGAGAGGTCGCTCTGAAATAGGATTCCTAGCTATGATTGAAGAAGAAAGAGGAGAGCAGAAGTATCAGAGAGAAAGTGTATTTAGGGGAAGGAAGGTACCGAAAGGGAGGAGCACAGAGATGGAAATAGAAGGAAGAGTGTGGAGAGGGTGGGAACCCAGATCGCTGAATCTGCCAGGATAAGGGAGCTCGTTGATTCGGTCTCTTGTTTATGGGCGCGTGTAGGTCTGGAGGGGACACTGCAATGGGGCTGCATTCGGACGGGGCCTTTGGGCTGCACGTCTCTGTTATTGATAAGTTTAGTAGCAGATAGCTACGAAGACAGACAACTGCATGTAGCTTTACATCAGCTCAAGTGGCATTTGTTACTACACTCTTCCCTTCTACGAAATGACAGGAGGTTTTAATCAGACCTTAATTTATTCAAATTATACTTATATTTAGTTTTCTTAAAGAATGTGCTCTAATCAAACGATAGAAAGTGTAAAGACTTTGCATTTTAGCCCAAAATAGTAAAGCTGAACTAACGTCTTGATGCTATGAACCTTAAAGATCCAGATGAATGGTTTCTGTATTGGGTTTGGGAACTGTGTGGATGGGCATATCCCAGCAAGATACTGACGCTGGGTCGTGGTAGCTAGTGCTGCATAATCAGAGATGGGTAAGGCCTGAGCGGCTCAAACAGGAAATTAAAACATTTATATCTAAAAATCTTCGCTTTTGCTTTTTCAAGTGACCTTCAGTGCCAGAAAGTGAAGACCTAGGCAGAAACGCTAGGAGGTTTCTGAAGCTCTTGTTTGTAATCAGCTGACTTGATTATCCTCATATATTGGAAGTGTATTTGAGAGGAAATTAGATTCCATTATGTTCTAGCCATTGGTTACATCATATCAACGCTTCTGTCAGGCTTTTGGAAGAAACTTTGAAATATAGAGTTACCTTTGATCTCAAAACCCCAGCGGATTTGACAAAAGTTTAAATGAACTTGCCTTTATAGAACTGGCCTTGTCATCTGCAACACTGGACATTCTGGAACGGCTTCTTGGTCGTGAGTGGGTGCTACCCTGGGCCTTGTGGGATGCCCAGCAATACCCTTGACCTATGCCTAGAGATGTCACTATGGCATCAATCCTCCCCATATACCTTGTGTCAATCAATAAAATCTCCATAGATTTCCAGAAGTTCCCTAGGGGACAAAATTCTTCAGGTTGAAAAACATTGCTCCAAAGCCTTGCTACCCAACTCCAGCATACAGCAGAAATGTAGTCTCCTGGGAATTTGCTAGAACTGTTCTATTTAGCCCAGGCCTCTAAAGTGAGAAGCTACACTGTAGTAAGATCTGCCAGAAACCTGGGGACTCGCAGAGGGTGAGACCCCAAGGATGGAGAACTCAGCATTGGGCAGCCTGAGGGTCAGAAGTGGAGAGCTTTGGAGCCAGATTTATTGCTCCTAGGGGTATGGCCTTGAGCAAATTGGTTAACCTCTGCAAGAGTGTTTCTTCTTCTATCAGCAGGGACTAAGAAAACTGTTCCAAGAAGAAAGCCAATACAGGAATAAAGTGTGAAAAAAAGTGATGCACTGGGAGGCTTACCCTGCCCAATCAGGGCTTGCTGTGGGCTGCTTTCCTGTTGTCCCTGTCAGCAGTGCGGTCACAGACTTCCTTGATGTGATGAGATGGCAGGGAGACAGGACCTGTGTCTGCGTTTGTGCTCCAGAAGTGCAGCAGCACATAAAAAAAGTCTGCTTGTTTACATGTTTTAACCTTTGAATTATCTCCTTTCTTCAAGCTGTGGCTCTCCTGGTCTGGCCCTCCCATTGCTTTAGAAACTGAGCTCCTGGATCTGGGAAACTCATTATCTTGGGTTTTGGGATGCTCAATGATCTAATTTAAAAGCCAGACTCTAAGGGTAGGAAAGGTGGAGTTGATGGCAGGTAAGTATATTTAGGGAAGAAGTATCTATGTAGTAAAGTCTATTCCTATGTCACTATAACTGGATTTCAAAAAGGGTAATTATTTTCACAACCGTTACTAAGATGTTTGGTTAAACAAAATTAAGATGAACATTTCTACCTGGGAAAAAAGTTGGTTGTTATAGAACTCCCAATTTCCCCCCCTTTATCTTTATTTTTCCCTGTCATTAGCTTGCCACAGATATAAAAAGTCCCTTCTTACTTTATCAAGAGAAGCACAGGAGACAATGAGGGCATGGGTGTAGGGGAGCTGGCTCTGTCCCCTCATCTGATGCAGTGGCCCTAGTGGCCCAGACTGACCAGCTTGGCTACCACCCAGGCCCACAGCTGGACCTTGGGTTGGCCCACCCTAACATCTAGGACTTGCTGGAGCTCATGAAGGGATGGGTCCTATGGTACAATACGCACAGGATCTTCAAGACTCGGGGTGGCCAGGAGATACCCCAGAGGACTTCCGAGAAGGATCCAGTGATGATGGAGTACCAGGAGCCAGAGGCCTTGAACCAGACTAGTGACTCATTGCAGTGAAAATCCAAGAGGACAAAACACAAAAGCCCCCAGTGCCACCAGGACAAAATGAAGAGGTGTTGGAAAGACAGGAAAGAAGAAGCAAAGAATTTTTATTAATTTATTTATTTTTGTTCTGTTTTGGTTTGCTTGCTTGCTTCACTTTGTTTTGTTCTCTTTTAGGGGGGGGGTGCTGCACAGGAGAGGGGAGAATATGGGGGGGGTCCAGGCGGTGGGTGAAATTGGGGCACATGATGTAAAACTCCCAAAGAATCAATAAAGAAGTTCAATTAAAAAGAAAAAGAGTTGCTCTGATGGTATCATGGCACACTCCAACCTGGCACAGATAACGATCCTTTGGTTTTGTTTTTTGGGGGGTGAAGTTTATTTAAAAATGTCATGCTTTGTTTTCGGGGCTATTTAGTATTGGGTAACTAACTAGGGTGTGCTCTTTCCTCGAGAATACTATTCCCCCCACTCTTAGCATTCCTTAGGTGCCTGCAGTCCCCCCAGCCCGCGTCGAGGCCTCCTGGGCTCAGCCCACCCCCTTCTGCCCCCATCTCCGTTAGCATGTCTATTGTTGCTGTCCTTGGGTAGCTTATGCTTAGCCAGTCATGTTGGTCCGACTTTATGGGTGTAGCTTCTGACATTTCTGAGAGAAACAATCGCAAAGCAAACTCCCTATTCCTCTGGCTCTTTCAGTCTTTCTGTGTCCTTGTCCACGATGGTCCCTAAACTTTAGGTATAGTAACTGTTGTGTAGATGTATCAGTTGGGACTGGGCTCCTCAACTCTGCATTTTGATTGGCTGTGGTTTTCTGTAGTGGTTTCTTGTAGTGGCATTACATTTTAATAAATAGAGCTTGAGATCAGAGAGTAGAACAGCCCCACTGGTCAGCTTTACTGACCAGGCAGTGGTGACACACACCTTTAATTCCAGTAGCCACACTAGTTGCCATAGAAATCGGTTGGTGCACACCTTTAATCCCAGTGGTGCACACTTTTAATCCCAGCCCTAGAGAGGATTATAAAATGGGAGGAGACAGCTTTCAGACACAGTCTCATTGTGAGATTCCTGGAGGCAGGATCGCCATTTCGGACTGAGGTTGAGGTAAGAGCCAGTGGGTGGCTGTTTTGCTTTTTGGATCTTCAGTTTGAACCCCATTATCAGTCTCTGAGCTTTTATTAATCATGTTTCAGTCTCTTTCTGTGGCAAAGAGAAGTTTCCTTGATGAAGTGTGAGGACTATATTTATCTGTGGGTATTAGGACAAGCATTTAGGATGTAGTTAGGGATTATGCTGGTTTATTAAAGTGGTATTTGTAGGTTCTGCTCCCAAGACCCATAACTTCTTCACTAGGCCTGGGTAGTTGGCTGGGTTTCCAGTACTAGGCATGATTTTCCTCATGCTGTGTGTTTGGGGTGTCTTAAATTCAATTACAGAGCTGTTGGTTACTATCAAGGTGTGTGCGCCACCATTTATAATAACCATTAGGGGTATCATTTGATGCTGGTTGTTGTTGTGGTTCATAGCTGGGAAGGAATGTTGGTTGCTTTCTTTCAGATACTATGAAAGCTGGTTCTTAGGGAAGGGGACTTTTAGGTCTGTTCTAGCTCAGGGTCCTCTCATCTCTGAAATGCATGGTGTCTTTAGAAATAGGGTCTTACAAATAACATTATACAGATAGAGCAGGTTGTATATATGTATTTAGAACTATATATACACGTGTGTGTGTGTTTGTAACAATAATTAATAAAAAAAGGGGTCATGAATTTGGAGGAGAGCAGGGAGAGAGTATGTGGGAGGCTTGGAGGGAAGAAAGGGAAGAGAGAAATGATGTAATTATATTATAATCTCAAAAATGAAATCATGAACAAATAACGTCCAATACAGGTAACAAATACACACATATTCTCAGCCAGTATTTGAATCTGACTTGTCAGAACAGACTATGCAGACCCCAGGAATAGCCATGTGCCACACATGATATTTTAAAGATTAGTGAGAGGCCACACACATGACTGCAGTTGAGTAAGATTATAACAGCCGGGATGCTTCCATTACTTACGATGTCACAGCTGTCAAATGTTTAGACACATAAAACCTTGCCATTCCCTTGCATTGCCTGCAATACACTGTGCAGTTTTGTAGCCTAGAGCCAACTGACTGTGTTATAGAACTGAGGTGTCTAGCAGGCTTTGCCACCTGGGTTGGTCCAAGCACAGTCACCGATGTTCAAACATTGCATTTCTCAGAGCATATCCATATCACTAAGTAATGCATGCCTCTAGCTTATTTACAGTGTTGTGATGCTACCAGTGTGCAGGGGACATGATATAGAGCCATGGTGTGGAGTCGTAGATGGGCACTGCACAGCTCCAAGGGATACTGTTTATATTGTAGCAAGCATAGATTTGCATACACATATTAGGACAGTGTGCCAGGAGGTGTCAACACATTCCTTTATTGTAACAAAAGTCAGTCTATGGCAGAGATGCTCTAATGGGTGAAAAGTCAAGTGCTTGGACAAGGCAATCCCTTCTCTAATTTGTACAGAGGAAATGTAAGCTTGCCATAGCCCTGCCAATTCAGCTTTCTTTGGGAGTTCTACTTTGCTGTGAAAAATAATACAGTTCATTATCCCAGAAGAAAGAATGGGGATAAGAGCCAAGAGAAAAATATAATGTGTTTCATAACTCATGAATGTGGAAAAAGAATCCTTCACGAAAGGGATTCTTTTGAATATCCTTTTCATCTGGACGCTACTGCTAATAGCTGTGTGCCTCCATCCTTCCCAGGTGGAGAAGTCACTGAGGTGGTAGAATTGCCTTGCCAACCTGGGTCCAGCCAGCAGCAATGACAATATGCAGAAGGGTCCAGCCATCAGCAATTACAATATGCAGAAGGGTCCAGCTGGCTCAAACCAGCTGGTACTGGTTTGGAGGTTGGGAGATTATGCAAGGTTATTCTTATACATGAGGCTTCACTTGCTGTGTGCCTACTCAGGATTTGGCTTTTTGGAGGCAAGGGCTGTTCACATAGCTTAGCCTTGGCCAGGCGAGCAGCTTTGCTGGCTCGTCCTTAGGTCTTTAGTGGAGACAGATCACTCATGTTCCTGCAGTTTTCCGTTGTCACTTCCATTTTATTCTTGAGAGAGCCTGTAGCTTCACCTTAGCTGCATCTGAATAGTAACTGAATAGCGAGCGTTTCTGCTAGGTGTGGCAGCATTGGAGCTGCGGCTGCCAGAGGCTCTTCTGAATAAGCTAAGGAGAGAGACTGCAGCTATCAATGTGGGGAAGCAGGGAGGCAGAAAGTGTGCTTTTTGTTGTTCAACTGATAAACTCTTGGGTTCTTTGCATTGTATTTGCATGTGCCTATCATTTTAGTTGCTTAAAAGAAGAGGTTAGAGGTTATTGCTGTTGCTGGTATTTGTTTGCTTTGGTTTTTTTGGTTGGTGATGTCATTTTTATAGCTGTGATTGTAGCAGGATTTTCAATTGAATGTAAGTTGTGATTTAAAGGGGAAAATAGTGTGTTCATGAAATCTGCAAATAATATGCTAAAACTGATTATATGATTACAGTGTCATAGTGATGATATAAGAATTTTTATATTTCTACTATATTATATATTACATTTACATTATAATTTATATTTACTATTATATAATGAATGTGTATATTATTGTGCAACATATTACATAGCAGAACACTTACTTTGGGCCCATATATAACATTTAGTTAGTACCTGTATAACTGACTAAGGAAGGCCACAGTTGTTTTTCCTTTTATTGACATGGACAGGGGGGCTGAGTGGGGTTACCTTCACATTTCAAGGAAGCAGAAGGATGGGTCTGACTAGTTACACCCTCAAGCCCTTATGTGTAATAACTGTTTCTGAACTTGTTCCCTGGAGGTATGTGAATGCTGTTGCTTTTTGTAGAATGTCTTTGTTCTGTCTCTTGTTGCCATGACTTGGTTCATGGTCCTCATGCCAGAAATCCAGTAGCAGGAGCTCAAGAAAGCTGATCACATTATCTGCAGTTAAGAAGCAGAGAGCGAGGAATGCATGCTTAGCTCTCTCCTCCAGTTCACACAGTCCAGGTCCCCTGGCCAGGGGATGCTCCCCCTCACCATTAAGGTGGGTCTTCCCTAAGCAAATTGCATAGTAAATGCTCACAGCTCATCCAGAGGGCGGTCTCCCAGGCGATTCTAGATTCTGTCAACTTGACAATGAACACTGTCACAGTGACGAGCCATTCCAGTGGCTTGGTAGTGAGGCCTTTTCTAGGAAGCCTTGGAAGAACAGGGAGAAGATGGTTGTGTGTTCTTGCACACTCTGGCAGAGACCAGGTAGATGAGCATGAAGTGGAACCAACTGGGTGGCCTTGTCATCCTTCATACCGTTCCTTTGTTGGACAAGGTTTGCATTGTCGTGTAGTTTTCCTGTCAGAAGATAGTGAAGCGTGAAGACTGTGCTGAGACCTTTGAGGCTCTGTCTTTGTCTGTGATCTTCCTGTGAGGAAGAGATGGAGATGAACTGTAGATAGATGCACAGATGTTTATATACCCAGTGAGCTGGCAGGAACCATGTGATTGCAGCTCAGTCTGGGCCAGAGCGATTGCTTTTCAGTTAGATGTCTCCATCTTGGCTTAATTTGGTAGGTTTCAGTAACTTGGGGGGACTTTCATCCCTCGCGTGATCCTGAATGTGAGCTGTTTCTTCTTCTGTAACAAGATGTCAGAAACTCAAGTTGAGAGCTTAGGCAGTTTGGATGCTCAACTTGCTAGACCTGGATGGAGGTGGGGGTTCCTTGGACTTCCCACAGGACAGGGAACCCTGATTGCTTTTCGGGCTGAGGAGGGGAGGGACTTAACTGGGGGAGGGGGAGGGAAATGGGAGGCGGTGGCGGGGAAGAGACAAAAAAAAAACAAAAAAGAAACTCAAGTTGAGTGTTCGCAGTTATCTACATGCTGGAACTGAAAAACTTGGTGGTAAATGTACTTAGATTAAAAGGGCGATTTGCTGTTGGAGCGTTTCTG
>NC_022013.1:61909534-61910889 GCF_000317375.1 Microtus ochrogaster | reverse complement strand
TCCTACGGGTCTGATCACCTCCTGCTGGAGCATGGACCCTCCTTCGGGTCTGATCACCTCCTGCTGGAGCATGGACCCTCCTTCGGGTCTGATCACCTCCTACTGGAGCATGGACCCCCTTTAGGTCTGATCACTTCCTGTTGGAGCATCTGCCGAGAGGCCTGGCTATTGACAAGAGGAAGCTCATTTTGGTGAAAACCAAAGTAAACACCTTTAAAATAAAATCTCAATGTGGGTTTATTTTTATTAACATGCTTGCATTTATACACAAACTTTCAGGGGAACGTATGAAAAGGTGAATGTTTTTCTTTCAACTTACTGGTACTTTTAGTGGTTTTGAGATTTTTTGAATGCTTTTCATTTATTTATTTGTTTATTTGTTTGTTTGTTTGTCTTACATCCTGACCACAATTTCCCCTTCCTCATTTCCTCCCAATCCCCATCCCAAATCCACTCCTCCTCTGTTTCTGTTCAGAAAGGGGCAAGCATCCCATGTGTATCAACAAGGCATGGTGTATCTAGTTGCCACAAGACTAACCACCTCCCCTTGTATGAAGGCTAGGCAAGTCAATTGAATATGAGAAAAAGGATCCCCCAAACCAGCCAGCCCAAGTATTAGGAACAGCCCCTGTTTCCACTCGTAGAAGTCCCACAAGGAGACCAAACTACGCAACTGTCACACATGTAGAAGGCCTAGGTCGGCCCCGTGCAGGCTCCCTGGTTGTGAGTTCCGATGAGCCAGGTTAGCTGTCTCTGTGGGTCTTCCTGTAAATATCTTTAAAGCTGCTTTTGTGCTCTCATTGGATACTTGGGCTTTTCTTTAAAAAAACAAAACAAAACAAAACAAAAAAACAACGATCTGACTGCTTCCAAATTTGGCCACTCAGACTTTAAGTCTCTTTTGACCTTAAATATTTGGGGTACAGGGGAGGAAGCTCCTGCCTGCTCAGGACATCTGCTGTTTGTTGTGAAATTGCTCTGGAATCCTGTCTCTGGAATGGCCTTCAGTGTGGACGGTCACGACTGTGGCATTCACAGCTAACAGGGTGAGAGAAGGCCCCTTCCTCATGAAACAGCCCCCCAAGAGTGGCCCAGCATTAGGAGGTGATGGAACACTCTGAAGGAATCCTTAAAAGTTACAACTGTTTGAATCTTCCTGCCTGCCGTTTTTCACAAGTGGCCGCAGCAGATTGGAAACTTTCCTTCTAGCTCAGAGCCAAGATGAACAGCGTCTATTTTTATCTATTAAATAGTGGGTGTCTTCAAATAGTGTTGGGAATGCAGTGCTGTGTGCTTCTGTCTTAGAGGCTCCAGTGATGGCCTTTTATTTTAAAATGTGTGTGCATGTGGAGAGA
>NC_022013.1:61906463-61908174 GCF_000317375.1 Microtus ochrogaster | reverse complement strand
TGGGGACCAACTCAGGTCATCAGGCCTGGCAGTAAGTACCAAGTCAGTTCACTGGCTCTTCATGGTGTTACTAGAAATAGGGATAGCTTCACATAAGTTACATAAGTTAACCAAATTTGAGCAAATCAAACAGCATGTTAAATTTCATATTTGTTCATGCTATTAGGAAGACAGCTGAGGTATAGTGTAAAAAGGCATTTCTAAATAAACAAACACAACCTGCTCAGTCTGTAGAATGTTAGCTTGTATGCATATGTTCTCAGCCCTTGCCGTTTGGTACTGGATAACAAATTGGTGTACTCATCTCTGGGGAAGACTGTTTCCCACTCTCAGCATCCCTTGGTTGTCTGTTCTTTGTGTAGGTTTGAGACCTTGTGGGTGTCCCCTGTCCACTTGGCCTGTCTATTGTTCTTGTGTAGCTTATGCTTAGGCGGTCATGTTGGTGAGCTTTCTGGGTGTAGCTTCTGACATTACCTGGAGATGCAACCTCACAGCAATCTGTTCCCCTGACTCTTACAGTCTTTCTGTGTCCTCTTCCACAATGGTCCATGAATTTTGTAGCTGTTGTGTAGATGGATCAGTTAGGACTGGGCTCCACAACTCTGCATTTTGCTTAGCTATTTTTTTGTAATACTCTCTTTCTGTTGCAAAGAGAAGTTTCTTTGATGAGGTGTGAGGACTGCACTTACCTGTGGGTATAAGAACAAATATTTAGGATGTAGTTAGGGATTATGCTGGTTTATTAAAGTGGTGTCTGTGGGTTCTTCTCCCAAGATCCACGACTTCTTCACTAATCCTGGGTAGTTGGCTAGGTTCCCAGGACTAGGCATGGTTTTCTTCATGCTATGTGCAGGGGGCGTCTTATATCCAATTGCAGGGCTGTTGGTTACCAAGGTGGTATACCACTACTTCACTCTGAGTAGTTGTTGCTGTAGTTCATAGTTGGGTAGAATTGTTTTTTTTCCTTCTCCTTTGGAAGCTTGCATGGTGCCTTCTGCTGCCGTGAAAGCCAGTCCTCAGGGAGGAAGCTTTTAGGTCAGTTCCAGCTCAGGAGCTTCTGGGCCTTGTGTCTGACATGCCTGGTGTCATCAGCAATAGGGATTTACCTTCCACCCCTTGGGGGCAACCAAAGGCAATAGCAATAATGTATACTGCTTTGGGAGTCTCTTGGACAACCATGACCAACCACTTGAAAGAAGCTTCTTAAGCTTGGTGTTAGAGTTTTTGTTAGATGGTCTTTGGCCATTGGAGGGATTCTTGTCAGCCAAGATGTAAAAATTTTATTTACACTATATTTGTATACTACTTATGCATATTATAGACATTTTAAGCAGATAGTTACTAGTATGGTTTTGTATGACCTTCCCAGACATTTTTGCTGTATTTTACTCCCCTACCTCCTTATTCTGTATTAATTTTCCGCTCTGTTCCCTAATTAGAACCCCCCATTTTCCCCATCAGATCACTTGCACCGTCATTATCCCTTCTATTGCTCCCCTATCCAGCCTCCTACCCAGAAATGGTCCCTCTTCACTTCTGTGGTTTCTACAGGTACCCAGGATGTGTATTCACATCTGGACATTTGGAGCTAGGAGCTTCCGATGAGAGAAAGCCTGTGGATTTTTATTTTTTGGATCTAGTCACCTCACTCAATATAAGCATTTCTAATTCCATCCATTTACCCGCAAAGCTCATGATTTCATTTTTCTTC
>NC_022013.1:61904262-61905228 GCF_000317375.1 Microtus ochrogaster | reverse complement strand
GTCTCTCTGGGGTATTTTGTGTCTCTATATGAAGTTTTGAATTTTATTTTTACCTATTCCTATGATGAATGAGATGTCGATTTGATTGGTATTGCATTGAATCTGTAAATAGCTTATGTTAAAATGGCCATTTTCACAATATTAGTACCAATCCATGAGCATGGGATGTCTCTGTTTTCTCTGTCTTTATCTCTTTCTTTAGAGGTTTAAAGTTTTCATTATAGAAGTTCTTCACATTCTTGGTTAGGTTTAGTCTACATACTTTATTTGATTTAAGGCTGTCATGAATGGGAGTGTGTTCATATTCTCTTTCTTTATACGTTTGTTGGTGGTAAATATGAAATCGCTTGACTTGGGTAAGTTAATTCTGCATCTTACTGCATTGTTGAATTTGTTTATTGTTTCTAGGAGTTTTCTGGCAGAATCTTGGGCATCTCTAATGTATATTATCATGGCACATCAAAATAGGGATAGTTTGGCTTATTTTTCTTTTTTGCAGACCATTAATTTCCTTTTCTCGCTGTGATGTTCCAGCTAGTGTTCAGTCAGTGTTGAAAAGGAGTTGGCATAGTGGACAGCCCTGCTTTGCTTTTCACTTCAATGGGGTTGCTTCAAGTTTTTCTTCTTCTTTTAGGATGATGTTGACCCTGAGTTTTTCACATGTAGCTTTTTAATATGTTGAGTTATGTTCCCCCTAGTCATGTGTTCTCTATGACCATTATGAAGTCATGTTGGACTTTGTTACAGGCCTTTTCTGCATCTGTGGAAATGATCATGTAACTTTTGTGTTTAAATCCATCTATGTGGTTATTACATTTATTATGCTGGTTGAAACATTCTACATTTCAGGGGTACAACCAATTTGGTCATGGTAAATGATGTTTTTCTTGTATGTTTGTATTCTGTTTGCAAATATTTTATTGAACATTTTAAAAATCCATATGAATTGAAGACCCAGATATTAAT
>NC_022013.1:61886762-61903802 GCF_000317375.1 Microtus ochrogaster | reverse complement strand
TTCATTGATTCTTTGTGTCATTTTCTTTGTTTCTATCTCATTGATCTGCTCTGATTTTTATTATTTCTTGCTGCTGATTGGGTTTGGATCTGTTTTTTTTTCTTGTTTCTCCAGATTTTGTGTTGCATTGTTAGGTCATTTATTTGTGCTCTTTCTATTTTTTTTTAATGTAGACTCTTAGAACTCGAAATTTCCTCATAGGACTGCTTTCAATATGTCCCAGAGGGTTCGTTGTGTTGTCTTTTCACTTACATTTAGTTCCAGGATTAAAAAAAAATCTTTCTTGATTGTTTTCTCCAACTATTCATCATCAACAATGAGCTGTTTATTCTCTATGAGTTTCTGCGCCTTTTAGAGACTTGTTTTTTGTCGTTTTTAAGTTTTATTGCACTGTGATCAGAGAGGACACACACAGTTATTTCAGTCTTTTTGAATTTATTAAGGTTTATTTTATGTCCTAGAATGTCCTATTTTAGAGGGACTTCTATGTGCTGCTGAGTAAAATGTGTATTCTTGGTGTTTGGGTAGAACATTCTGTAGATGTTTCAAGCTTATTTATTACATGGTGTCCGTTAATTCTCATGTTGCTTTGTCTCTCTCTCTCTCTCTCTCTCTCTCTCTCACTCTCTCTCTCTCTCTGGAATATATATATATATATATTGACCCGTCTGTTGGAGAAAGTGGATTATTGAAACTGTCTACTATTTCTGGATTGATGTTAACCTGTCTTTTAATCCAGCAGTATGTTTTCTATGAAACTGAATTCACCAAAGTTCGGTACATATGTGTTTAGGGTAGTAATGTCTTCTTTAGGATGGGGGTGATTCCTGGAGGGTTCCTCTCAGCCCCCTAATAGAATTGGGGTATTTGGAGTTATAGGCCTCATGAACTGATGGAGGGTGCTTATTTTCTCTCTGGGAGATTCAGCAGTAAGGATGGGAAAATGCGATAAAAACAGTCATGGGAGTGTGGTATATGTAGACATTCAAACTCTGGTCAAGAAATCCCAGTGAGAACATCCAAGATAGACTTTTCCCTGAAAAATACAGCATGTCAAGTCCAGATGCCGGATGTTGTTGCCATGAGGATGAGCAGGGTGGGATCCCAAGGCCCATAGACCATGGGAGGCACATGCCTTGGCCCTCCTCTGAGACAGCCTTCTGTCCCTTTTCTGTAGCTCCACATACATGCTATAATCTGACAAGCCATAGATTTTGAATTTACCTTTTATGGATCCAGCTGGAACTTGTAGGGAGTTCTACTTGGGTTGATTTTATACTCATTCTGTTCAGATCTACATGACAATAATTTGGCTTCTGGATACCCCTTTCCATAAGCTCAAAACATAGGGCCACAACTATATACTATAACTGCATAATGAGATAATAGCCTCGTAAGTGTCTAAGATCTATCAAAATTGCCATTGACCCCATTTCCTTCCACGCCCTATATTTAAGCCACTCAAACATAATGCTTGTTTTACGAAAATCTTAGTTACATCTATTCTTTTCTGTATGGTAATCTACTCTTTCTCTTCTTCTGAAAGAGGAAGAGAAAACCAATTTTGTGTGCTATGAATGAGACATGTCTTCTTGAGGTGGATTTTCAAGGAGAGTTGCAATGAACATGCATCTTCCAAGAATTAGAATTTACTGGTGAGAAAGATTATAGTTGGGATGATTGCAATTTATAGAGTAAGACATAGTGTTGGCTTCCTGGTAAATGTGTAAGAGTTGACTTTCATATCTTATCTACTTTGGTAATATTGTGGGTAAAGAGAAACTAAATCAAAATTCAAGATGTCCCCATGGAATTTTGGACATCTCCTATGATTTTTCTCTTTATCTACTTCTTCATATCATGTGACACAAGACATGTTAAAATGGTATCTGTCGATCAGGATTGGCCAGCTTCAGTCTACAGGCCATGTCAAGGTGGCATTTATTTGGATAGATGGAGTCCATTGGAGGTTTGTCATACCCATTTGGTTCTTCACTGTCCTTGGCTGCTGTTGAGCTACAACAGCAGATCTGAGTCTTTGCAGCAGAGACTTTTGGTCTTCAACATGAAATGTTATCTGGGCCCTTTCAGGAAAGCTTCCCAGCCCCTGGCTTTGATCTTTTGAGGTAGTAGGTTTGTGAAGTGCACACAAGGAATTTGAGTTCTGAAGGTGGGCCAGGATCTTCCCTAGGGCACAATTTAGCAGGGGGGTCGGGCATGCAGTCTAGTGTCCTGTTTTATCCAGAGTATTTTGGCTGCCCTATTTACTATCAGTCTTCTGTGTGCAACTTGATAGGAAGAAATTATTGTCTTGTATAAAAATTTTGTCAGATGTACTGATCTGAAAGCACAGGAGACATTTCATACAGAGAGAAAGTTTCTCTTAATGTGTCTAGTTAACCTGCCTCATTGTAAACTGAAATTGGAACCTTAACAGGAATTCTCCAACTAAGGGAAACATAATCTTTGATAAGAATTTGGAAGTTGGAATATACTGTTATGTATTGACTTAGTGGAAATTGCTCTTATGTCTCCAGCAATCTACTTCTTATTTTGTTTTTAAATAGGCAAAGATGATAAATTTCTTGTGCTTTAAGTATTGTTAAAAAAAAAAGAAAGAAAAAAAAAGGAAAAATATGCTGGGTATAGTAATACTTACATTCAGTCCCAGGACCTGGGAGGTAAAGGCAGGCAGATCTCTGTGAGTCCAAAGCTAGCATGATCTACAGAGTGAGACCCTATCTCAAAAAACAAAACTACATAGCAACACTCAAGAAAATTGGCTCTACTTGATTATGCATGCTCAGAGTTGCTTACTGTTGATACAAAAACAAACCAAAGACCAACCAACCAACCAACAAACAAAAAACAAATAAAGCAAAACAAAAACAACCCCCAAACCATCAAAACCTGTCAAAACTCTAAACAACAACAAAAGCACATGTCGGTGCCAGGTACTTTTTCCAGAAAGTTTGGGATTTTGTTCCTGGTTCTAGAGGCTGGCTCAGTATCTGCAGAGCATCTGGTGGGTATCTTCTTGCTGCTTCATAACGTGAAGAAACAGATCAAGGGGAGAGAAAGAGCAAGTCTGTTAGCTTGGGTCTTAATAGGAAGATTTATCAAACATACTCACGGAGTCACCAGGGTACCACTTTCATAGGTGTATCTGATTTCTGCTAATATATAAATTCCAGTAACATATAGGTAGTGGAACATGGGTCTCTTATTTTCACTAACATATGAATTCGGGAATTTCAATTTGTGACCATTTGGTGTTCTCATACCACTCAAACCATAGTATAAGGCAGTGACCCAAAGGTCAGTTCGTTCCAAATCTTCTGGTTTTGGTAGACAGGGTCTTGCTGTGTAGCCCAGGGTTGTTTGGAACTCAAACAAGGTAGGTAGATCACATGGACCTTGGATCCCTGATTCTCCAGCCCCAACTTCTTGAGTGATGTAATTGCGGGTCTGTACCACCACATTCAGCTCTTTAGTTCTAATTCTTTTTTTTTTTAGCTCTAATTCTTGAAGCATCAACGTTAATTTGGCCTAAAGCCTCATGCTATGGAAACTGACATTTTAGTTGGCTAGTTTTTTCAAATATTCCTATTTTTGTAATTTAAACAAAAAAAAAATAAAACGTGAGTTATGTGGGACTCAGACTGAGAGTGGAGCCTTGGGATCAGGTGAGATGAAGTTGAAGCTCTTGATGTCCTTTGAGCCTAGCTGTGCCCTAGCCATGCCCGATGAAGCTTTATGCCATGGTGCATTAAGCTAAAAAGCCAAATGAATCAGAGATTTTGCCAGTGATTGTGAACAGAAACATGAGACATCCACTTGGGGATGCATTTCAGTGTTCTGTGCTCAAAAGGATGGAATTCATTGTCAGTCAGGTACCATTTATGCATGTGTGTAGGTAGAGACTGCTCGTCCCTTTTCTAGCCGCATAGACCTGAATAAATCACACAGAAACTATATTAATTATAATACTGTTTGGCCAATAGTTTAGGAATATTTCTGGCTAACTCTTATAGCTTAAATTAACTCATTTTTCTCATTTCTATTAATCTGTGTATTACCACAAGGCTTTTCCAGCTTAATGGGGATATCTAGAAGAGGGTGGCCAGGTTTGCCTCATTCTAGAAGTTTCATTTCTCTCATTTAATCCTCATGCGAGTCTTGGAAATGGATAGAATTGTTTCCATTTCACAGCCAGGAAAACTAGTTAGTTCTATACTTCTTAAGGTCACTCATACATATGTCTTCAATCCACTGTCTACGTTGACAAAGTTTCCTTCACCTGTGGATCTTGTCAAATGCAGTTTCCAATTCCTCTGTTATGGCTTAGAACTCAATACTATGTCTGTTTTAACATGCTCAAGGTGATGCCCTTGCTGCGGGTCCACAGACCAGTGTTCAGTAGCAAATGCCTGGTAGCAGGAGAGGAATCCCCCACCCCAGGAAAGAAAGAGGTGGATCAAAGAAGGGATGTGGTTGGAGTCAGGGGCACGCAACTACCTGAGAGTAGATTCTCTGCCCTCTTCCCTGTTTCATAGGAGGGAGGTAACAAACAGATACATCTTCTGAGACTGAGAGATGGAGAGAATATATCCCATGCGAATTCATACGTACATCTGTACACACATACATATTCTAGGGCACCTTGGGGAGACTAACTAATGCTCTTCCATAGGTTCCATTTCAGTAGGAAGGGTAGCAGTAGCTGATTGTAGGAAGTTAATGTGACGTGAGATTGCAAAGCATGCCAGGCCTCCAGCAGACAAATGCAGAGTCCCGGGCCGATGTGGGATTCCCTTCTCTATGTGGTGAATGTTTCATTACCATTGGTTAATAAAGAAGCTGTTTTGTCCTATGGCAGGGCAGAATAGAGCTAGGTGGGAAAACTAAACTGAATGCAGGGAGAAAGAAGGTGGAATCGGGCAGACGCCATGTAGCTGCTGAAGGAGAAAGGTGCCAGAACTTTACTGGCAAGCCACAACCTTGTGGTGATACATAGATGAATAGAAATAGGTTGATTTAAGATATAAGAGCTGACTAGGGTTACCTTGAGCTATTGGTCGAACAGTGTTGTCATTAATATAGTTTTTTGTGTGATTATTTGGGTCTGGGTGACCAGGAAACAAAAAAGGAGTCTCCCATTTACACCAGATGGATGACTTGGGAGAACCCAGATCCTTGTTGGATCCTGTGGGAATAGTAAAGCCGTCAAGAGTTGATGCTAGAGGCTAGCCACCACAAATATAGTGGCACTAGCTACCACAAGCATGTCCCCTGAGCTAAGCCACCAGACATATAGTGGCACTAGCGACCACAAGCATGTCCCCTGTGCTAAGAAGGTCGAGTTACATGAGAAGATGAAGGCAGGTGGATCTTAAGAAATGCCGGGTCCAATAAGTGGAGTCTGAACTACTTCTGATTCCCAAGATGAAGTCAGTTGCGCCTGTCCTCCACTAGGGGCGGGATTTACAGGCTTCACTGGAAATCAGTTCTAGAGCTAGAAAGTTGTTTTGCACATCAAATATGAAACAATATTTTGTAGTTTTCTTGTGATAGTTTCTAAAACAATTTAAAACCATAATCTGCTAAAAATTTTTTAAATTAAAACTATTTAGTGTTTGTGTGTGTGTGTGTGTGTGTGTGTGCGCATGCGTACGCACACGTACATGGCACAACAGACATGTAGAGCTCAGAGGACACCTTGCAAGGGTTGGTTCTCTCCTTCTATCATGCGGGGCCCAGGGCTTGGATTCAGTTCCTCAGTCTTAGTGGCAGGAGCTGTTACCCACTAAGCCATCTTAGCGGCCCTCAATTATCATCCTTTTTAAATCCTTTTGCAATACTGAACATGGAATGAGCACCATTCTCCGTGTTATTTAACTTAATTTAGAAGGCATTTTCGGTTATTAACTGTTGCAAGAGAGCTGCCATTATTACCTCACATACCTGAGAAATCTGAGACTTAGACAAATTAGCCTTTTGTCCCAGTTCATGCAACTGCTAAGCAGATGAGGTCAGAACTATCAATCAGCATCCATTTTGGGTTCTCAGACCCTCGCATTAGACTGGACACATAAGGAGAACACAGGCAAGTTTTGAATGAATGAATGAATGAATGAATATGCAAATGTGCCAGGTGACCAACTGTTACATAGGAATCCAGTTCTGAGCAAGATAGGAAAGAAAAAATGGATCAGATGTGCCGTCTTCTCAGGTATTAGTTATGCTTACCATACGTGCATCCCAACTTGGAGCCGGATCTTAGGGAATAGCCGTGGGTCCTGCCAGAAAGCAAAGGGGACTCTATAAACTGCAGTTCTGGATATGGGGAAGAAAGGTTTGTGGTTGGGGGCGGGTTCTTCAAGAATGTTGTTTATTCTTGGGTGGGTATATAGGGTAGAGGTTCAGAAGAGGGGCCGAGAAGATATTTCAGGTCAGTTCATGCCTCTCAGAGTCGCCTTACAACTTCCTGTCCTGCAGCTGCGATCCACGGGCAGGATGAAAGCAGACAGCCTTCCAGGGCAGACAGAGAAGTCACAGCTAGCTCCGAGTTGTGCCAGCTGCAGACCTGGGCGCCAGCCTTCTCCCCACACGTCCAGCCTAGCTGACAAGGCTTCTGTCTGGATTCCACTTTCCATGTGGGCCCCTGTTAATCCGATTAAAGCACCAACCCCACGTGTAGGTATTAAATTTCCTGTTCGGGCTTTGAGATTGCATTCCTAATTAAGGCCTTTTCTTCACCTACCAGAAGGACAAGTCTTCTCGAAAACTTAAGGTTTTAGAGCTTAGGAGATCTTTAGAACTTGTATCTCACCTACGAGTTCTTTACACTGACGTCTGAATTTGTGTGCAAACAAGCCGGTATTTCCAGAGCCTTTCAGTTGTAACGTGTGTTTGATGTGGACTGAAGTGGGAGTGGTCAGGTTGCCCTGTAGCTTGTCACTCGTAACTGTGGACTAGGCAGTTCCAGGCTTTGTGTAAACAGGAATAACTATTTAGGGAAGTGAATATTGTCAACATAAATCTATGGATTCTATAGTTCCCCTTATGGAATGCATTCTTTAAATCTTAGCACAGAAAAACCTTCGTGCCTCATGGTATTGAAATGAATCATCTCCATTAAGATTAATTTCTGTGTTTGCTTGTTTATTCTCTTTCTCTGGCACACACTGATCTGGAGCTGTGTGCCTTGAGTTCTCTGCGGTCCTGTCTCAACCTCCTTAGTGTTGGGATTATGGGTGTGAGCTGTCAGTGCCCATATTCATTGTTTTAAATAAAAAAAAAAACTGGAACAATTTTTCTTAAACAATTTGAAACACATTCTTAAACAATCTAAACTTATGTGTATATGTCTGTGTACCCTGTGTTGTGTGTTAGTTGTGTACCCTGTCTATATGGGAGCATGTCCAGTGTCTGCAGAGGTTAGAAGTGGGCTCAGAGTCTTTGGACATGCATTTACAGGTTGTTGTTGGATGTGAGTCCTGGTAATGAACTTGGGTCCCCTGGAAGAGCAGTGAGTGCTTTTCACTGCTGAGCCATCTCAACAGTCCCTTATATAATTTTAAAGAGAGATATTTTTAATAGGAGAAATTTTAAATAGGAATCTGACAACAGTATTGCACAGCTTTAAAGATGATTAAAATCTAGGAAGGAGGGCTGTCTATAGTGCTGTGTATTTGTCATGCTAACACTGGGGAGGTGGAGGCAGAAAGATCGCTACAAGTCTAAGGCCAATGTGGGAAACACATGAAGATGCTGTCTCAAAAACATCCCCCCTTAGAATAAACTAAACCAACTGAAAAGCAAAAGAAAATGAACAAACCAATCCCCAAATCAGAAACATAACAACAACAAAAAGCCCCAAGGCCAAAAACTTTATTTCTTTTGTTCATTTTTAATATTTAAGTACTGTCAGATCATTTTTTTTCATCTTAAAAGGAATGGACTATAGAGTATAAATCTTGAACACATAATCCCTCTGACATCATCAGTGTGCCACATGTTGCAGTGGACTGCCCTTTTGTCTTGTTGACCGTGCCCTTTGCCTTACAGAAGCTTCTCGGTTTCAGGAGGTCCCGTCTATTGATTGTTGCTCTCAGCGTCTGTGCTGCTGGTGTTATATTTAGGAAGTGGTCTCCTGTGCCAATGTGTTCAAGCCTACTTCCACTTTCTCTTCTATGAGGTTCAATATAACTGGCTTTATGTTGAGGTCTTTGATCTACTTGAACTTGAGTTTTGTGCATGGTGATAGATATGGATCTATTTGCATTCTTCTACATCCAGTTGTGCCAGCACCACAACTCGCTGAAGATGCTTTTTTCCCATTGTACAATTTTGGCTTCTTTGTAAAAAAATCAGGTAGTCATAGGTGTGTGGATTAATGTCAGGGTCTTTGATTTAATTTCATTGATCCCATGTCTGTTTTTATGCCAATACGAGGCTGGTTTTATTACTATAGCTCTGTAGTATAGCTTGAAGTCAGGGATGGTAATGACTCCGGAGGTTCTTTTATTGTACAGGGTTGTTTTGACTATCCTGTTTTTTTTCCCCATATGTAGTTGAATATTATTCTTTCAAGGTCTGAAAGAACAGCCCAGAGGATGGGAAACAATCTTTATCAACTCCACATCTGACACAGGGCTGATCTCCAAAGTATATAAAGAACTCAAGACACTAGACATCAAAATACTAAATGATCCAATTAAAAATGGGGTACAGACTTAAACAGAGAATTCTCAACAGAAGAATCTCAAATGGCAAAAGGACATTTAAGGAATTGCTCAACATCCTTAGCCATCTGGGAAATGCAAATCAAAACAACTCTGAGATAGCATCTTATACAGTCAGAATGGCCAAGATCAAAAGCACCGATGACAGCTTATGCTGGAGAGGTTGTAGAGTAAGAGGAAAACTTCTCCACTACTGGTCAGAGTACAAACTTGTAACTTTGTAACTTCGTACAGTCACTTTGGAAATCAGTATGGTGGTTTCTCAGAAAACTGGGAATCAGCCTACATCAAGACCCAGCAATACTACTCTTGGGCATTTACCCAAAGGATGCTCAATCATACGACAAGGACATTTGTTCAGCTATGTTCATAGCAGCATTATTTGTAATAGCCGGAACCCAAGAACAACCTAGATGCTCCTCAACCGAAGAATGGATAAAGAAAACTGGTACTTTTACATAATGGAGTACTGCTCAGTGGTAAAAATAATGACATCTTGAAATTTTCAGGCAAATGGATGGAACTAGAAAAAAAAATCATCCTGAGTGAGGTAACCCAGACCCAAAAGACAAACACATTAGGTACTCACTCATAAATGGATATTAGATGCAAAAGAAAAGGACAACCAGGCTACAATCCATAACCCCTGAGAAGCTATGTAACAAGGAGGACCCTAAGTGAGACATGCATGGATGCCCTGGGAAGGGGAAACAGTGAGATCTGAGGAAATCGGGAGTCAGGAGGAAAGCAGGAGTGATGGAGGGTGGTTGAGTTGGGGGAGGGACGGAGAGGGAGAGCAAGGAAAAAATGTCTTGATAGAGGGAGCCATTAGGGATTAGGAAGAAATCTGGCGCTAAGGAAAGTCCCAGGAATCCACAAGGATGACCCCAGCTAAGAAGCCTAGCAACAGTGGAGAGGGTGCCAGAGCTGGCCTTCCCCTGTATAAATTGATGACTATCTTAATTTTCATCCTAGAGCCTTCATCCAGTAACTAGGCCAAACTCCCAGAGTTCAGTAGAAGAGAGGGAGGAGGGATTATATAAGCAAAGGGGTCAAGATCACGATGGGGACACCCACAGCGACAGCTGACCTGAGCTAGTGGGAGCTCACTGACTCTGGACTGATGGCTGGGGAACCTGCATAGGACCGAACAAACTAGGTCCTCCGAGTGTGGGTGACAGTTGTGTGGCTTGGATAGTCTGTGGGGCCACTGGCAGTGGGACCAGGATTTATCCCTCGTGCATGGACTGATGGTTTGGAGCCCATTTTCTGTGGAGGGGTACCTTGTTCAGCCCAGATACAGGGGACAGAGGCTTAGTCCAGCCTCAGCTTGATGTGCCAGACTTTGTTGACTCCCCATGGGGGGGGGCTTACCCTTTCTGAAAAATGGATGGGGGCTGGGTGGGGAGAACTGGGGGGAGAGCTGAAGGAGCGAAGGGATGGGAACTGTGGTTGGTATGTAAAATGCAAAAAAAAAAAACATTTAAATTAAAAAATTAAAAAAAAAAGACATGGCGGTGGAGATGCAGGAACAGGTGTCTGTACTGGAGAGTGGCTACCACTTATGCTGCCCTGGGAAGGTATGGCTCTGGGGGATGCTCCGTAGGTTCAGCTGCAGCACCATGCTCCTGATAGTTGGTGCACAGCTGATGCCTGCTAGGGTCCTCGGCCCGTGAGCCTGCGGAGTCTGTGTGTGCATCCCCGCTGCACGGATTATAAGCACATGTCCCTACATACTATTCAAAAACAATGAACAAACACAACAGCACAATTCTGTAAGTTCTGGGAACTGAACCCAGGCCCTCGTGTGTGTGTGTGTGTGTGTGTGTGTGTCTCAGGTATTTTACCAACTGAGCTATTGCTTCTGCCCCCTTTATAGTGCTTCCTAAATGGAAAAAGAGTTTTTTCATTGTATGTGTAGCAATAATTTTGGAAGCAGCTGCCACTGAATTTCTACCACAGTCATCCAACGCTGTCCTCCCACGCAGCCGTCCAACGCAGCCGTCCCACGCTGCCGTCCCACGCTGCTGTCCCACGCAGTTGTCCCACGCAGCCGTCCCACGCTGCCGTCCCATGCTGCCGTCCCACGCAGCCGTCCCACGCTGTTTTCTCACTTGCCCAGTTGGGGGAAATAACAGTCTTGCCTCTCTTGGAGATTATTATTTTAGGATATTATTCTTTTAATTTGAAGTTCAAAATCATCCTAAGTATTGTTACTGTTTTTCAGGCTTGCAGTTAAATGGAATATGCATGGGAAGAATAAAAATTACCTTTCCCATGCTCTTAAACCGTTCTTCTTCAAATATATCAATAACAATAAAATATATGCAAGTGAACTACCCCATGTTGGCATAGAGTATTAAAGTTTATCTTGAGCCAGGTTAAAATACAATAGCTACCATAACTTGCAATGATAATATTTTAAAATCAATATTTAATCTGTCTGTAATAGAATAGATTTCTAGTTAGTTTCTCTCATACCCAAGTATTAGTGGTAGGCAATGGGAGGAAGGAAGTTCTTTAGGCCACGCCCACTTACCTGCTGCGGATTGTGACAGGCTATGATGCTGTCCCGAGAACAAGGAAACACTACTTTCGTTGCTGGAGTCTGTGTGTAAAATGTGGAGGTAGGAACTAAATTAGATCAGCAGTTCTGCAACATTATTGTATGAAATTCCAGTGCTCTCTGAGAAGTTTTGAAGCATCTATAAGTAAAAAGTTTGCCTGATCAAATTCAAATGAGAAACTCCCCTTGTCCCTTCAGAGATTCCCAGTGTGCCTTGGCATAGGTAGGGTTCGTGATAGCCCAAAAATAAAGCTGTGTTTTCCACAGATTTTCACCCAGCAAGTCTCAAATGCATTTGATGACAGAATCCTGTTATCAGGAATGTATTTTGGGAAACCCTGAAGTAAGTTTCTTCCAAAATTACAGGGTTTAATGCAGACCATCCAAATGCCGACTGGACTGGGACCTGCCTCCCTTCTCCCACTAGATGGCGCTCTTGAATGAGATATATTTTCTTCCCGGTCTCTAGAAGTTTGGGCATTTCCTGTGGTACAGGAGACTATGGATCAGCTGTGAAAATGAGCATAGGGCCTCTCTGGTAGCATTTTACAAGTTATTTAAAGCCGAGAAGTGCCACTTGTCGAGGTAGCCACTAGCAAAGATCAAAATATTACCTGGATTTTTCTCATTAGTCCTATCTTTAAAAATAAATCCCAGGTACTATTTAAATAAAACCAGGATGATTTCAATCATGTCTCAGCCAGACAGAATTTAACTGGACATTTGGGTTGTTCTGTTGATGAAATAGACACACTGGGTGGTGAGACTGGGCAAAGCTGGTGGCTGCTGGGCGTGGTCTTTAGGCTCTGGGATGCCCAAGAAGAGCCTCCAGCCACCATGAAGATTCTGGGATTTCTGTGATCACATGGATGTAGGTGATCCTATCAGAAGGGCTGCCAGGAAGCCTGTGCTGAGTGTCCTCCAAAAGTCACCTTCACGTTCTGTAAATTCTTTATTGACTCTTTATTAAAAATAAAGTTATTAGGCATAATGATTTTGCTGGCCTGTGGGTTAGAAAGTCTGTCTTTTCCTCCGTGCTATTATAAGCACTTGAGCGACACCCCCTGCTTGGAGTTCACGGAATTTCACACATCAGTGTAAGTGTGCCCAGGAGGTTTAGAAAACAAAGGCGACTTCACTCAGGAATCGTCTTGCTCCAAGTTTGTTCCACTGAAGGATGTTTACCCACTAGAAGTGCGCCCCCTTTTAATGATGGGAAGGGAGCTATAAAAACGTAATGAGGAGGCTTCTCAAAAAGCTCCCTGAATTACCTGGCATATTCCAGTTTTGGGGGGAAGGAATTCAAACTTTGTGACAGGAGCCTCACCCTGTTCTCTCAGGCTTACATTTGAAGGAGAATTCTTGGTAAGACATCTTAGCTCTTATTATCTCTGAACACTAGACAGTTCCCCAAGGACGTGAAATCTCTCATGCCTGCTGAAGGTAAGTTCTCAATTGCTGTTTTCTTGGTGTGAATGGCACAGCTGTGTTACCTTGTGTGGTGTGTTTCCTCTTGTTTATTCTCTATGATGTGCCCTCTAGTTTTTCACCTATCTCTGAGCTTTAGATATTTCTATGGAATGGTGCAAAACCATTTGGGCCTTGTTCTCTCCACTTGAGGAATTTAATGGAGATTTTTTTTGGGGGGGGGGTGGTTTAAAGCAGAGATACCCGCTAAAGTAGATAATCTTAACTGATATGCATTGAACTCCTACTGTTCTGGTGTTTCAACAGCTATTTTTGATATCTTATTTCATTTAGTGCTCGCAGCAACCTGTAGGAAGTAGATGCAGGTTCCCTGGCTTGCTGAGATGGGGACACTGAGGTCAGAAGCATTAAGTAACTTATGAGTGTCACTCACTTTGTAATGGGTGCCGCAGGAACTGCAGATCGGATCTCTTATGCTGTCTGTTTTATCAGCATGCAAATGATCTGGTATATTTGCATATTAAAAGTTCAGGCGTCATACGTGTGCGTCTTTGTTAGACTGAGGCAGGCTGGACCTTATAGCCCCGAGGTAGCACGGAATCTCCTGATAATGAGAACCCCACTGCCAGTTTTGCCCTCAGCTCCTCGACATTAAGATTTCTTGGCCTGATGGCTTCATATTCAAATATGTTTGGCCATGTTTCTCCAAACACTGAGTTACTATACTTTGCATTAACAGTGCTTGGCTTTGTCTTTTATGCAGAAAGCCCCTCCAGGCCTCTGTAATGTGCTAAAAAAGATCTTGTCTAAAACTCAAGAAAATAAATAACATAAAACTGTTCTGAATAAATTTGAGTTAAGTGAACAGAAGTCTTTTCTGTGTGCGTACATTGCGCGCACACACACAGTTGTGTGCACCTATGAACATGTGTTCTGTTGCTGGGCCCAGGACCAGTATCCTCTGTAGTGAAGGACGTCTCAGAATTTCCATTATAAATTATTTTAAAGGCATATAATGTATACTGTAAAAGCTTGGAGCTGCCTGGATCTTAACTTCATTGTATTTGCGGGAGTTGTTGCAGGACGGAAGGATATTGATATATCGTACAGATTTGAGACACCTTTGCTTCCAGAGGAGGTGTCGATGCTGGCATCTTCTTGATACGGGTGGAAGGGCTGTCAGAGTCTGTCAGGGGTCTCCAGATTCAGGTGACAACGGCGGACACAGTGGCTGGATTCAGGGTGTCAACAAGGCAACTTGAGATTTGACCTCGATTATGGATTACAAATAGGAAGAATGCATAGCATATCATGGATTCCATAAGCAAATCCCATTTCATTTATTTTTTTAAACATTAGTTGGTAGGGTTGCAAAATTACTAGAATAATAAACCAAAAGAGTGCATTTACTTTAAAAACCAAGACTCGAAAGTAACTTCATATGGAAAGTCTGCGGTAATTGTCTAAGTGCATAGAAATCAACAGCAACAACAAAATGTATTGAACAGGTAGTGTGTTCCAGGAAGACTCAAGCGCTGTGCCTTCTGAGATGCTCTTTCTAGGAGAAGTCTCTTTTGTTGCAGTCAGCTCTTCCATTTTGCAGCTGAAACCACAGATCAGAGGGAGGAAACAAACCCGAGCTTCCCAGAGCAGCTGCTGGTCGGAGAGCTGCTTCACCCAGAGGAGAAGAACCTGCTGCTTGCACCACGCTGCACCCAGCCGGACCTCACGTCCCCATCAGCACTAACGTTCCTCTGGCCTAGCTCTTCTAAGTCCTGGGCTCATCAAAACCATCAAAGCCACTTTCTCTTCCTCTCCCCACTTTGTTCCAAGAAGTGTCAGTGGCTGTGAAACGGAAGCGGAAGCTTCACTCATTAATGATAAACATATTGGAGACTGGCAAGACTGGAAGAAGGTTTTAGAGGATTTACTCAGCAGACTAAAAACGATCTTACTGGAGTCTAAGAGAAGTGTTTATCCAGTTAAAGAGGCCAAATAGATTTCAAACGCAAGGGAAAGCTCCATAAATGAATGAATAGATGAAGTTCCGATCACTTGTGCCACCATTTGCTAAACGGAAGGACTGTCCGTCTACAGCTTATCATTAGCTTTGTTGGTTACTTTCAAAGCTTATTTATAGAAAAAAAAAATGGTTCTAACTTGTGACACAGCCCGCTTGGATTTTCTCCATGCTTAGTTGAAATTAGTGCTTGATGCGTACGTCCGCTTACCCGATAGTTGCTGCGTGCTTTGTTTCACGCGTGAGGGTAGAGCAGGTTGTGCGGCAGCTTGACCCGAGCTGGAGTCATCGGGAGGAAGGAGCCCCAGTCGAGGAAATAAGATCCAGCTGTGAGGTATTTTCTTAATTAGTGATTGAAGGGGGAGAACCCAGCCCATGGTGGGTGGTGCCATCCCTGGACTGGTGGTCCTGGGTTCTGTACGAAAGCAGGCGGAGCAAGCAGGGGAGGCAGTCCAGGAGGCAGCACCCCTCCTTGGCCTCTGCATGAGCTTCTGTCTTGACTTCCTTTGGTGATAAACTCTGATATGATGAACCCTTTCCTCCCCAACTTGCTTACTGGTCATGGTGTTTCATAGCAGCAGTAGAAAGCCTGACCCAGACAATCGCTTACATTCTTAGGACCATGCCAGTTTCTGGACCTTTCCTCCCTGCAGGTGCTCCATGAAGACAGAGTGTACTTGTACACAATGGAACTTCAGCTGGAGAAAATCTAGCCTGTAGGCCCAAAGTGACTGGTCATACTCATATGGGTTCTAGTGTCTCATAGACATGGACTTTGTTTATGCCAAGCTCTGGTAATATAGTGATCGCTTCTTCTTTTTTTTTCTTTTTAACCTCTGGGAGGATGGGCTGGCTTAGTGGTTCAGAGTATTGCCTGTCCTTCCAAAGGTCCTAAATTCAATTCCCAGCAACCACATGGTGACTCACAACCATCTGTAATGAGATCTGGTGCCCTCTTGAGGAAGAGACCTGGTCAGTTGTCCTCATCAACGTAGACCATGAAACCCAATATGGACAAGTCCAACAGAACCACCATATACAGGCTTCCCGAGCTTGCTTCAGCATTTCCAGGGCATAAATTTAAAAAAAAATAAATTCAGGATGCTAAAGCTCATGCTCTGCCAGTGAGATAACCTTGACTGTGGGCTGGTCTCCCAGGTGGGCCAGGTTGTGAACGAGGCATGGCAGATACAGGTACACTTTGTGCTATCAGTTTTGTGCATTTCCAGAGAAGCCAGATGGTTCAGTCATTATGAGCTAAGGACTGGGCCTCAAGAGACTCAGGTCATTGTACATCTCTGTAGCAGTGTGGCCTCCGACTGGGCATTTCTTCATCTTTAGAACGGAAGATGATGAGGATGGAGTTGACATAGACACAGGCTTGGAATAGTTAGTTGATGGCCAGTCATCAACTTTAGCACATGTCTTTCTTTCCTGTTGTCACTGTGGATGAGACCGGAGAGCACTGCTTACCAGAAGAGCTTGTTCTGAGAGGACGTTTGCCAGCGATTGGCAAGTTCCTTAGATTGCAACATGCTTAGGCTTAGAGGAACATCTACTACTGACATCTAAGAGGTGCAGGCCAGAAATGTCACCAGTGTCTTCTGATACACAGGACCTCAACTCCGTGCACCCACTCAGTGACACAGTCTCCAAGGTGAATGCCGAAGTGGAGAGATCCATTTTTAGTACCGAACAGACATCTGAGTAAAATCAAATAGCCAAGAGAAGTTGACATATTAAATCACCCTGGTATGAGATGAGAAAACATCTCAGTAGGGAAAACGCTGCAGAGAAGAAATCTGGGGAAGCCCCTGTGACCTCCAGGGACGCAGTCTTGCTGGGAGACAGCCGGGGAATTGGCTCCCATTAGAAACAATTCAGATAGTAAAGGAGCTTTTGTTGCTTTTTAAAAAAAAGGCACCCAAAGAAGTGTTTTCACTAAAACACATGTGCATGCGGTCAGTTGCATAGATGGTAACATTGGGATCGTTTAGAAATAATGTTTAGTTTAGCCTATAACCGGCAGCACAGCAAGGATATTGACTGCTTGGCTAGATGAATCCGGGATTCCACTTGCAGTCCTCAAAATGATGGACTTCACCCATTTAAGCGTGGGTAGCAATACACTTGGATAAAGACTTGAACTCACATTTGGTATCCGCAATGCCCCTGGTTTTAAAGACCAGTGCTAGAGTGAACTCTAATGTCCCAGGATATGAACAGAATGTGCATCACAATGTATTAATTGATTCAATTTCTAACACACATATTTTTTT
>NC_022013.1:61878779-61880817 GCF_000317375.1 Microtus ochrogaster | reverse complement strand
GCTCTTAATATTCTTTCTTTATTCTGTATGCTTTGTGTTTTGATTATTATATGGCAAGGGGATGGTTTTTTTTTTATGCAGCCTATTCGGTGTTCTGTATGCTTCTTGAACCTTCATAGGTATATCTTTCTTTAGGTTGGGAAAGTTTTCTTCTATTATTTTATTAAATATATTTTCTGGACCGTTGAGCTGCACTTCTTCTCCTTCTTCTACTCCTATTATTGTTAGGTTTGGTCTTTTTATTGTGTCCCAGATTTCCTGAATGTTTTCTCTAACACACATATTTGGCATAGCATCTTCTAACACACAATGCACGTGTAAGGATCGTGAACTCCTTGGTTCCTAGCCCAGGCATTTTTCTGTTAGATCTCTACCTACCTATTGTGCTTTGTATTTCAGCACATAATTCACCCACACTGTACTTAACTTTCCACGTAATGATGGCAACATGAAGTCAGCTTCAATGATAGTTTTTCAGTCCCGAAGAGAATTTACTTTCTGCTCAAGTTCCCTAAGAAAAGAACAGTCACTCAATATGCATTTGGTGAATGCGTAACAGCTCCTTATGAAGGATTTGTGGATGCACCAGACTGCACACCCTTTTGGTCCTGTTTTGTTCCCTAACCCAATACATTTTGTCTTTGAAACTCATTTCCCTGAAAAATATTCCCCTTCCTAAAATCTTCCCTTCTTTCTTCTTTAACCCCAGTTCTGTAAGTATTATTCCGTTCCTCTTCAGTCGTCCAAAGGATGTGTCCTTCTCTTTGCTTTTTATTTGCATGTTTGAACGGAGCCCCTGGCCCTGAATTGTGTACGGCTCCAGCTATACAAGGAACATAACTGTATCCCATTTTACTGCAACAGGACCCTGAACACAGTTAGTAGCAAAATCCTACTATGTAATTTGGTGGGTCTTCCTTTTTTGGCTAATTAGAAGCTCTGCTTGTCTATGCTACTACTGTGTGTTCCCTGAAATAGTCCAAGGAAATCAGGCTGACTCTTGAAGTGGGGATGGATGCCATGCTATTTGGTGGCTCCGTACCTAGAGCTGCACAGAGCACATGTTCAGTAGATGTGTGGGAAATGGTGATGCTTGGAAGTTGCTGAGTTGGTTAATGCTTGAGTGTTTTATGTCATATGTGTGTAAATACATATGTTGTTTGTGTGATTTCTTCGAATCATCTGGTTGATGTAATTAATCAAGGAATTTGATGGACTTCCTCTAAGTCATGCAGCTTGTGTGTGTTTAATTTACATACTCAACTTGTCAAGAGAAGGATAAAATGGCGGTAGAGAGCTTTTGGAAACTGGAATTAGCCTGAATAAGGACAATTATGAAAATGTATGTGTACCAGAAGACCTTTCACCTTAACAAACAGGCTTGTTGCCCTGAGATAACTAAAATTGCAAATGAGTGGATGGTAATTGCTCTTGCCTTGGTGTCAGTTGACACTGGGAAGCAAGACTATGGAACATGGCCTCTGCACTCTAGGGTCTGTGCCTTAGTATACAGCTTGGCAAACTTGGCCTTAAAGGACTAGATGATCAATAAGCCGTTAAGCTCTGAGAGTCCCTTGGTCTTGGCATTGCTCCGTGCTGCTTCATAGCTGAGGTGACAGCAGTCACATACTGTGTACACACAGAAGGAATGTGGTTGTGTTCAAATAAAGATTTATTTAGAAGGCTGGATTCTGTTAGCATGCCATGATTTGTTGACTTTAGTCTTGAGGGTGGGTATGTACATGGGTATGTATGTAGGTATGCATGTGCATAGAAAGCTAGTCTTGGAGTGGGCATTTTTCTTTGCCACCACCTGTAGGAAGTCTGAGCTAGGAGAGAGCATGGACCAGAGTAGTGAGGGAGAGACTTGAGGAACAGGCTGTACACTTGTCTGTACCATTGAAGGTATAGGAAACTGACTCATTCTATTTTCTCACTGAGAAGTTACTAAGCCTTTTGTTTTTCTGTAAGTTATTTTCTTTTTTTAAAAATTAATTTTATTAAGCTCTACATTTTTCTCTGCTCCTCTCTCTGCCTA
>NC_022013.1:61860852-61877264 GCF_000317375.1 Microtus ochrogaster | reverse complement strand
AACTCCCAGAGATCCGCCTGCCTCTGCCTCCTGAGTGCTGGGATTAAAGGCGTGCGCCACCACCGCCCGTCCTCACTATTGAGATTTTATCTTGATGGATTTTTCCTATGACTAATATGAAATGTCCTTCTTTATCTGTTTTGATTGATTTTTAGTTTAAAGTCTATTTTGTTCGATACTAGGATAGCTACACCCTCTTGTTTCTTAGGTCCATTTGATTGGAAAACTTTTTTCCCAATATTTACTCTGAGGCAATGTCTGTCTTTGAGGTTGAGGTATGTTTCTTGTATGCAGCTGAAGGATGGATTCTCTATTCATGTCCAGTCTGTTAGCCTGTGTCATTTTATAGGTGAGTCGAGTTCATTTATATTAAGGGATATTAATGACCAGTGATTGCTATCTTCTGTTAATTTAGTTTTCCTTGTTGGTGATGTCAATTTGTGTGTTTTCTCCTTCTTTGGGATTTGGTGCTGTAAGATCATCTGTTATCTGTGCTTTTGTGGGTATAGCCAATGTTCTTGGGTTGGGGTTTTCCTTCTAGTTCTTCGTGTAGGGCTGGGTTTTGTGAGTTAACTTTCTAAGTGGACAAACCTTCTGTCTTTTTTATGTTTGATATTTTGTGTTGGATATGCCCATATTATAATGACTCATTTTGCACACCCACCATTTATGAAACTGGAGAGCATCTCATGACTGATGGTGCCATTACAAGACTTTCCTGCAGGTCCTGGGGTTTTAGGGGTGCTCTTGTTTTGCTAAATGGACATATTACCAGAGGATAAGTGGTTGTTACACACTCAGCCCTGCATGGGACATCTTTACTATAGCCTCCAAGGCTCAGGGCACGTCATACAAGGCGGAAAAGAATGGAAGAGCTGGAAGATGTGCAGGAGTGCTGTGAACTGCTGTCTCCTGGATGTTGACAAGGCTGTTGGTATGCATGAGCTCACTGTCACTGTGGTTAGGACTTGTACAGGGTGGGACTTGTCATCATTTCTTTTCAAGATAGGAGAGGGGCTATGGGAAATTGATGGTTACTGGGGGAAGGGTAGCCACTGTTGCAATGCCCTGCCCACATACAGCCCCAAGGCAGGCTCAGACAGGCAACTGTAATTAAACCCAGCAACTCAAGTACAGACGATAGCAAAGTACCTGAGGGACTTGGATGGAGGAAAGATCTGTGGGAGAGAGGGGGAGACAAGAGGAGGTGATGGGGTAAAAATCCACCAGAACTTATTTTAGAAATATAGAACCCCCAAAATAAAGAAAACAAACTGCAGCAACAGTAAAAAACAAAGTGAAAAATAAATAAAATAAGGTGCCTCTTTCAACCACCCTTTATTTAAATGTAGAAACATACTAGACAGTTTTGAAGTTCCTCAGGGCAGCATGTAAAATAGTTTCTAGAACAGGACCCTTTGTTTTAGACGTTTTAGTTTTTAACCTGTACATTTACTCAGCAACTTAATGGACGCAAACACTCCAGGAATATTTAAGCGAAGGTTTACACGCTTTGTTTCTCTCTCGCAGAATCAGTGGCTTTCGTCCTTGACAGTTGACTCATCTTGTGTGTTTCAGTTAAGGTTTCGTTAGCTGAACTCCCCAGGCCAGGCACGACTTCTCATGTTCTCTTTGGGCAGTTTTGGCTTCTTTCACACACACTTCCTTTAGGAAGACAAAATACGGACCAAATTGTCAGCCTTCTGTGATCCAGGGAGAAGCTGGTCCGTGTGTGTACTACCTGTAACTTGGCCTCGCACAGGTTCGCAGGTGTTGGGAGACATGCGCCTCCCCTGGCTGGTCTCCTTTTTATTTCACTTCTTTCAGATTTTTCTAAAACTATGAGGTGCTTTATGTGGGTCTGGCCTAATTAGCAGAGGCCGGGAAGGTTTGTAAGAGATTTCGTGTTCCCCCTCCTTCCTGTCTCTGCAAATCAATTACAGTGGACGATGAAGGAACTCACACTCGAGCAGTGTGTAATTCTAGAGCTCACGGCCACGCGTCCTCTTCCTGCATTCTAGGAGGAGGTTCTGCTAAGCCCTGGGTATGATTTACAGAAGCCAGAGATACATTTCAACCAGCTTTGTGATATATGGGACTGGGGCAGAATATAGAGATGTTATTTATGGCTCTGATGAGAAGGCGAAAGTTGTATCTTATACTGTGCTTACAGTCTAGGCAACTGCTGCAAAAAAGCACATCTGTCCTTGTAATTAGCACAAAATCTCACAAAATTAAAACTTACTAGTATTTCACAACAGATACCTTTAAATAGTGTTATTGCTCCTAATTAATCATAAATATATCCCGTGTCTGTGGTCACAGCCAGCCTTTGCGGTGCTCCCATCTCCTTGTTCCCTTTAAAGTAGTTATTTGGATACCCAGTTCAGAAACACTTTGCTTAACCTTCCCCGTTATATATTTTACAGACAGTCAAGAAGGTGGTGTAATATTAATTGCTAATTGATTATTATAGAGTCATAAACCATGATTCGTATGCACACGGAAAATCGTGTAGTTTAGTGTTTGTGGTGTTTTATGTATATGGAACCTTAAAGCAGTTGAAGTCATTTTTACTTACACTCCTTTCAGAGGGCATGAAACCTGATATGTAGGGAAGGGCAAGCCAGAAGCTATAATTCACCCCAAATTCCTTCTTGGAACAACTCTGGAGAAAGAAGATCTTCCTTCGACATCTTGAATTGCATTTTAAAAGTCTTTAGGTTTTGTTTTAAGATTTTTTTTTATTATGTGTGTGTTTGTGTAGGTTTGTGTACATGTAAGTGTAGTAGCCGCAGAGGCCAGAAGAGGGCTTTAGATCTCCTAGAGCTGGAGTTAAAATTGTGAGCTAGCTGTCTGACATACCTCCTGGGAACTGAACTTTGGTCTACCTGAAGACTATCGGATGCTCCTAACCGCCAAGCAATCTCTCCAGCCCCAAACTGCCGTTTTTATGCCATTTTAATCTTAAAGGCACTTAAGTGAAAATATAATAACGTTTTAGTTCAGGTCCAAATTTTAGAGCAACTTAATTGAGTCCTCTTTTTTTTTTTTTTTAAGTTGAGGGACCAGAGGTTGTTCTACTATAGACACTAAACATCTATAGAAGATAACCTGACCAAGCTCTTCCTGATTTCCCATTTGGAAACTGTACCTCTTTGTCTCTGTAGGACTAGCCATGTAGCCTGTAAAACTCTGGGGAGAATGGACCTGTTGGAGCAGGCTGAACCTGGGCCCAGGACTTTTGGGCACACCATACCCAAGATAGTAGTACTGTACTCAAGCTCTCTAGCAAGGCAGGCCAAGCCAGTTCTTGCTGTATGGGCCTGCTTGTCCAGCTTAGGCCTCCCAGGAAGCTTGAGGACATCTCCAGCTCCATATGCTGAACAAGGGAAAGGAAGGCAGCAGAGCTATCTGGGTGTCTCTTTTTGTCTGTGGTTCCCAAGGACAGAGACTGTTTCATTCTCTCACAGACTCGCAGCTCAGTGTGCCCCAAGTGGGGGCTCAAGTTTAGCTAATGAGTTCCTTTTATTGATTTAGTTTACTCCCAGTTAAGAAAACAAACAAAAAATATGCCTGTGTGGCAGAGGTGAGGGTTGGACAAATTACCCTGGTGTGGGCATGGTGATATTTTCTTCAGTAACCACGTAGGTGTTCTGTTTACATCATGACTTCCTAAGTGCATGGGTTCAGCATAGAAAGACGGGAACCATTTTCATAGTGTGCCTTTCCCATCTCAGGCTTCCTTTTCCTTGACTGGGTAAAGACTTGCTAAAACTCACGTGTTCATCGTGATTTCCAAAGAAAGAAAATCAAAACGCCCTCTTGTGTGAAATTTTCCATTTCTTGGGACCTCAGGTGTATGAATCACTTCCTTCTGTCCTGTCATAGAAAAATATAACAGCCAAATCAAACCTAAAACAACATGGCTTTCTAGTCCAGCTGTGGAGACCTAGTTGGTATTTTCCAGGGAAGACTGCTTATCATGAGGGAAAGCTATGCTCTTAAGTGGGATTTCGGTATAGGCCTTACAAGAACAGTTTGCAGATGTGGGTAGTGTGCATACAAAAAGATTTTTACAGTGACTGACATCCCCAAGACCTTCCCAGGAAAAGGAAAACGCGTCCTTTCTCAATTTCACGTAAGCTTTTTCCTGATCAAAAGGTGGATTTATCCATGGTGGCACCTGAAAAATAAATTTTTTAACAGGCTTGCTTCACAGTGAAGATGAAAGTGCCAGTGAGTGTTAGACAGGCCAACTGGAAGGCCCGAGTGCAGACAACTTCATGTTTGTTCTTGCAGTAAACACATGTGAAGCCTGGGGAGGCTTGATGCCGTCATCCGGTGGTATGGTGGAGATCCCCACTGACGCTGGAAAAACACCAGGTCGGTGAAGTAGAAAACGCAGCTTCAGGTCCTTTTGTGGGCTGGAAGAATGTGTTGATGGGAATAAAATCTTAAATCTTCTTAGTTTTAGGGGTCTGAGAGAGGAGAGCAGACAGAAGTGCTCAAGCTAAGAAGTGATGGTTTTGGTGTGTTTTGTCTCAAGCATGGTTCGCGGATGTCCTGGGAGAAATCTCTAGGAGAACTAAGTGAAAGATGCCCCTGTAGGCTGTAAGTGTTGGCGGACAAGGATGTTTACCAGTGGCTCTGGTTGTTCACACATGCTTGTTGCATATATCTTTCTGTGCGTTGGCTGCAGGGGCTGTAGTTGCTTACATTAGCCTTGCCTTACTAGTGCACACATTTTAGGAGAATACTTAATCATCTGTGTTCCTGGTCTCCAAAGAAGTAATGAAGTTTGCGCAATTGTTGTGAACTAGAGGCTGGTTGCATGGAAGCAGAGGAGCAGGGTGACCCTGAGTAGAAAAACCGGAGTTGAGGGGCGGCTCAGTGGTGAGGAGCACTTGGTGCTCTTCTGGAGGACCCGAGTGGAAATTCTGGCACTCGTGTCTAAGAGTTCTTAATCACATATAGCTCCAGTTTCAGGGTGTCTGATCTCCTCCGCTGGCCTTCCTTAAGTACCCACACATATGGAATATGCCATCATACAGGTGGAGACATAGATATGTAAATGAAAATTAAATCTTAGAAAAAAAGATTGGACCTGCTTTGGTATTTTACCACAGGTCCACAAATATCCCACAAACGCCCACCCCAGGTCTTGAGAAAATCTCTAAGATGTTCAGTACACAAGACAGACTTTCATGGAAAGAACTATATATTTTCTGTCTTGCAAATAGTTGAGTTTTCATAGAGGGTTTCTGAGATTCAGAACTGTGATAGTTTCTGTTCTCAGGTTGTTATCAGCATTCCTATAAAGAAAGAGATCCATCCATTCAGAAGTGGTTGTAGGCCTGATAATGGTCCTCAGATATGGGGGCACCCTAATCCAAAAGCCTAGGATTGTGCTGCCCTTCTTACAAGAGGACCTTTCAGATTTCACGCGATTGCTGCCCGCGAAGTGGGCAGATTATCTGAGATCATTAGTGTCCAGAATATCCTCCTTCTTGCTAGGCAAGCCAGCCATACAAGGAATGCAGCCTTGCCGCCACCTATGTATAACCACTGTGAGGCCCATTGTAAACTCCTGCTTCCAGAACGAAATGGCAGAAATCTGTGTTGTTTTAAGTCAGTAAGTTTACAGTGAACTGTGCCAAGAACTTTAGAAGGTTAATATACCCACAAATAAAAGAAATCTGTTTACAAATGGAGATTTATTTCTTTACCAACAATTGCAGTATGTTTCCTCATTAGACAATTTGCTAACCCAGTAGTCTTGTTTGAACATTTCAATCACGGGATGTTGCTGTAGGCTCTGTGGGTTCAAAGGTGAGAGAGGTCCAGCACAGTGTGAACCCTCCAAGACTGTTCCACGCAGGCAAACACCAAATACCTAGATACACAAGCATTTAATGAAAGAGTTATAAAGAAAGAAATGCAAATGTATGTTCTGGAGGGTTGGTGAGAGAAGGATTTCTGGAGGTAGGGATTCTCTGGTAAGCTGAACGCCTAGGAGGAATTGGCAGGTGAAGAGGGTGATGGGAAGAGTGGCCAGCAAATGCCAAAGGCCCAGGCAGAAGACCCCAGAGCTCCCATGGAGCTGAAGATGGACAGCACTGTGGGTGGATGACAGACAGAGAAGGGATCTGACAGGACAGGCATTGCATGTCACCATGGGAAACTGTGGTCTCCTCTAACCAGGAAGGAATCAAGCTCTACAGACTAAGTGATCTTTTTAGCTGTGGTGTGGAGGAAACATCGAAGAGGAGAGAGAGGGATTCTATACATCTTCTAAACTGGGGCCGTTCCGAGAGGGAGAGGAGGTGCTGTTTATTTGCAGTATGGATAATTAAACTCTAGGGGATGGTTGAAGTTCAGGACCGGCTAGCATATGTGGTGGCCATGAGGATGTTTCTTACAACATGCTTTCTTCTTCCTTGGCCCTCTGCACTTACTTTGACACAAAACTAAGATTTACAGAAAAATTTAAACAAGCCCGCTCTGTCTGATTCCTTTCTCCTGCTGCCACGGCTTCTGCAGCTCTTCCCCCTGAAAAGGTACCATGCATAAGCTAGCTACCCCCGCGGCAGAGGTGCATGTCCTCTAACTCAGCACCCTGGCTTGCGTGGGTTTCAGCTGGACTTCAGCCTCTGATGAAGGTTCCTGGCTATTCCCGCTGATGCTCAACTTCCTGACTTCTGGCAGTCCTTTCCAGCAGGGGGCATTGTATCAGCGTTACCTGTAAGCAGCCCACAAGAGCCCTCCCTGGAAGTCCTCCTACTCTGGCATAGTGCCTGCCTTTAGGGAAATAAGAATATTCTCCGTCAGACATGTGATTACCATCTCTACTTTTTCTACTGTTTTTTTGTGAACCTCAAATTTTACATTTTTAGCCTCTGGCATTATTATTATATTATACTTAAGTTCTGTGCTATATCTGAAAAATAACTTTTTGTACATGGTAAAACCTTTATGCATTTATCTTTTAATTGTTAAAATATATTTTGTCTTATATATTTAGAGTTTATAACATGATGTATAAATAGATAGTAATAATTTAATTGTTGTGAAACAGGTTGACATACTTACCATAATGGGTAATCTTCATTGTCAAAATGACTGAAGTTTGATTACCTAGGGGATAGGCAAGGCACACGGTGTCTGTGTTTCCAGAGAGGACCTGCTGAGGGGACGACGTTCACCTGGAATGTGGGCAATCCTACAGAATGGACAGAAGGAGCTGCACATCACCGCTACCTTGGTGCTTCCTAGTCTGCTGCGATGTGAGCTGCTCTTGTCTACCACACTGACCATGATGGACAGCTCACCCTAAAACCAGGAGACAAAATAAGTTCCTCCTGCTTCTAGTTGTTTCTGTCTGGCATTTTGGACACAGTGGTGCAAAAGTAAACTAATAAATCTGTCATCTCTCATGTACGTGTGTGTGTGTGTGTGTGAGAGAGAGAGAGAGAGAGAGAGAGAGAGAGAGAGAGAGAGAGAGAGAGAGAGAGAATATCCCAAGTACCCTCTACTTTTACTACTTCAGTTTTCAGGCTATGAACCTGTCCATCCCACGTCTCTGTTCTGCATCCTTTAACATACACCTCTTCTCCCGCCTTTTCGTTCTCTGTGTATTTGAAGCTTTATTTATTGGTGTCTGTTGAATACAATGCATAAGGCCACATTCTTAAGGGCTGTCGTGAGTCAAAGGGTGTGTCTCTTATGGTCATACTTCCTCCTGCTTCACAGTCTCACACTGCACTCCGTTCCCAAGGCATCATTCAGTTTTGGCGCATTCCACGGCTTCCCTGACCATGGGATGTTAGACTCTCCGGTATATGCTTGCACCGAGGGTACCCTGCATTCCTGCAGCCCATCTCAGCTCTGCTCTCCAGGGCAATGGTCTGCTTTTCTTCCATTCCCAGTACTGCTTTTCTGTTACGACACTCACATCAACTCGTACTTACAGGAGTTGTTGGCCCCTAACTGTGCGCTTAGGGGCATCCTGAAGTGGGGAAAGAAGCAAAGGTTTATTTTATCCGAGAATGCTCAGGGTATATTATCAATCAGTGTTGAATTATGAGTGCAAGTCTTCAGTATAATGCTGATTTTTAAATTTGTGCTTCATGACAGAGTGATCTTAACAGAACATTGTTGTCTTCCCATCAATCTTCAACAGGAATAGGGCTTAAAAGAAAGTATTAGGATTCATACTTTATGAAAAGGTATAAATATTTTTGTTTCAAAACCAAACCAAACCAAACCAAACTTTGCCTTTGCTGCCTTTTTCATGAGTTACTAGGGCCTTTTAAATGTTGTCAGTGTCTAGTATATTACACGTAGCCTCTAGGCTGCTATGAAGTGATAGTTGAATTTATCTTTGAATGCCTTTGCTTCATATCCCCTGGGAATGCTTTAAGCTTTCCTCTTCGGGAAGGCCTTCCAAAGAGTGTGGTTTGGTGTCCATGAATTCCTGGAAGTTACGGATGGTTGCAGGATGATTCACACAGGAAATATCTGGGGCTAGATTTGCAAATCATATGGTAAAATCTTGCAGGCATCATTGGCCATTAATCTTTTTCCTGCTGGAAGTAAATAAAAGAGATCCGTGCCCAGACCAATCTCCTTATTGTGGGCTTGACATAATGGGCACTACTCATGGTCATGGTAGGCTTTGGATGGGCAGTGTCAGCATCACGTGGGAATTTGTTTTCAACCCAACATCTCAGGGCCCACATGAGACCTGCTGAATTGGATGCTCTGGGACCTGGTCCAGCAATGTCTGCTTTAGCAAATCTGGGTGATTCTGTTACACACTGAAGTTTGATAACCCCAGTCTAGGAAGATGGGTGGCATGCGTGTGTTAGGAGCAAGGGCTGGAAAGAGTGGCTTTGCTTCTTGGTCCTTCCATAAGCTTTCTCTAAGAGAGTTACCATCTTTGAACTTTTGCCCCCTCTTTTATTTTGAGTCTAAGAATTGCAAGCCTCAATCAGTATCTGGAGGAAAGATCTTAGATTCTATTAAGGAAGCAGCTGTCAGACATACAGGTATTAAAGAATTGACTATAAATGATTACTTGTGACACTAATTACTTCTCTCACATCTCATCCCCTAATTACAAATAATTTGCTTGTCAAATTGGTGTGTGTGGGGGGTGGGAAGGGGAAGATGCCTTAGTTAGTAAAATGCTTGCCTCCTGAATGTGAGAAATTGAGTTCTATCCCCCAGGTCATGTAGACAGCTGGACATGGTGTGTGCCCTTGTCACCCTTGTGCTGGGGAGGCAGAGACAGGAGCATCTTTGGTGGTTTCTGGCCAGCTGCTGAAGCCAGGCTCCAGGCCAATGAGAAACCTTGTCTCAGAAAGTGAATAGTGCCTGAAGAGTGACAAAGTTAGCCTGTGACAATTACATGCGTGTGTGTACACACGCACACACACACACACACACACACACACACACACACGAGCTTGCACTTGCCACATGCTTAATTTATTTTTAAAGTTTTCAGTTACATTGCTGGCAGACAAAAAATTTTGGTCATGGTGCCATGCATAGGGCAAATGGCCCATGAGAAGAGGAGCCTGTTCTATTGGGAAGCAAGCTGAGAGGCAGAAGGAAAAGCCACTCATTTATTTTGTTTTAATTAAATTCATGTTTTGAATCCCCCTCTCTATATATATTATATATACATTATATATATAATCTGCCACTCTTCTACAGTATATAGACTATAGTTATATATATTCATATTTTCTCTTTACTCTTTTCTTATGTCTCTCTCATTCCCTCCAACTTATTTCCTATCAACAATTCCATCCCCATTTCCTGTCTTCTTTGGTTTATTTTTGTTTTCTGACCTGCTGGGCTTAGATGCCCGCAAGAGTGTAAGTGTGGAAAGCATGGATGGCTCCCCAGTGACTCCACCATTCACCACAATGACTGCAGTGACTCTATCTCACTTCCAGAAGCCTTGAGTGGGAAATATCCCAGGGGGAGGACGAGCACCATGAGCCCTTTCTTCATCCATGCTTTTATGCTGAAAGACCCAATCTTAATGCAGACCCCGTGCAAGATGTCTCAGCTGCCGTGAGTTCATGGTTGCCGCAGCCATACCATGCTCAGAAGTTAGCATTTCAGAGCCCCCACTCAGCTGTCACATTTTATCTGCCCCGTCTTTCCCAGTGTCTCCTTGGCTTTGGAGGAGATGATATAGATGTCCTGTGTAGGACTGAACACCCCACAGTCACCGGCCGTGATTAACTATGAGTCTGCGTTCACTGTAGGATTGAGAACAGTACTTAGTTACAATCCGGTCTGCATGCCCAGCTGAAAGCCGCTTTTTAAAAGTTCTGTGGCTCATGAGGGGTCAAGTTGGGCACACTCATGCCTGGCTCCAGAGCCTCTGTTTTTGACCACCACACTGGCATCATCCAGCAATTGTTGCTCTCTGTCAGCAGAGGAGCTGTTATCATCAGGCCCCTACCAACTTCCTTCTCTTTACCAATCTACCAATGCCCAGTCCATAGAAGCCATCGTGGGCAGGGGGGACCCTCAGGATTACAATGGAGCTTGAGATTTTATGTTGGCTTATGGCTTTTATGATATTGAAATTATTAAAAATAAAGCACTGTCTTTCTGTTTCTGTATCATCTCTCTGCATCTTCTATATTATCTCTCAATCTCTATCATCTATCTATCTATCTATCTATCTATCTATCTATCTATCTATCTATCTATCTATCTTCTGTGTTATCAAATCTTTGATGTTGGCGACTTTTAATTTTTTCCAACATTGTAATTGAACAAAGAAAGGGCAACTATTTTCAAATATCACCATCATTTAATTTTAGACACCCTCTTTTTCTCTTTTTTCAACACTCAATCCCTGGGTGAAATCATGCTGGGTATGGATCTAAATGCCATCTGCTTACCAGTGATTCTCAGATTTATGTCTTTGACCTAAGCCTAACCTCTGAATTTTGAATCATCTGTTCATTTCTCCTCAACTCTCTACCAATATGCTTTATAGGCATTACAGAAACAATGAATCTAACCTATACTTTTCATCTCCCCACCAAGTGCTTTATCTTTTTTCAGTTTCCCATGTGATACCCAAGTCAAAAGCCTGGCCGTATCTTTTGGCTTTTATGTCATTAACCTCTAAGCCATAAATGAGTCCTGTTTGTTCTGTCACTTGGGTAGCACTTACCTGTTTCCTGCTGTCTTCATTGCTACCGTATTCCATCCTAAATGAGTTCTACCAACTCTTTCCTCCCTGACTGTGCTCCATTTCTTGCCTCCTATAGGATATTTCCCACCCTGAATCTTGAGTAATTCTTTCAAAGTAAGGCCATATTCTTCTGCTCTGAGCTCTCCTATTGTTTGCGTCTTCCTCTAAAGAATTTTCTCAAAGTCCCTCATGAGCATAATCTGCCATGTTGATGTCATGTGATGAGATTAATGAGACAACAAAGGCACTTTGTATTGGAATTATTTTAAGTTCCTTAAATGCTTGGCCAAATACGAGAAAACCAAGGTGAATGTCCAAAATAGATGGTTGGTACTCTTTAAAATCATAATGCAAGACAAACAAAGGAAGGACAGAGAAACTGGAAAATATACAAATGACTGAATGTAGTCTAATATTCTGGATGAGTGGGCCCTGGATCAGAAAAAGACATTAGTGGAAGTATTGCTAAAGTTTGAATAAAGACTACAATTCAACTAACAGTATTGAAGTGGTGTTATTTCCTTACTATAGCACTGAGTTGATATTATTTTCTTAGTTTCTGAAAATATACCATAAAGTATATAATATTAAATATTAGGCAATAAAGTGAGAGACAGACTTGCAGAACTGTCTAACTATTCCACAAACCCAAAATTTTCCTAAAATTAAAATGTATTTGAAAAAATAATAACTCTTACAATAGCTTTAAGGGTCTGTATAATCTAGGCTCAAAGGATGCTTCAGCTTGTCTTCTATAAGTGCCTTGCTCCAGTAGTGCCTACCTCTCTCTTGGGTATGTCAATTTTGGTTTTGTTTTTAGGTCTTTGTACTCCTGTGTCTTACATGTGAAGAACCTTTTTTTTTTGGGGGGGGGTGAGGTGGGGTGGGGGATGGCGTGACCTAAGTCTTAAACTCTTTAATAGTTTTGATCAAATATCACCATATGTAAAGGGGTGTCCCCAACCTTCTAGTTTCCTTCCACTTCCTCTATATCACCTTTTGTTGACTAATTTTCTTAAGTTAGTGTGGGTATATTTTCTTTTTTTTTCCTTTCATGAGTTCATTATGTGGGTATTTGCTTTATTTACTGGGTATCTTCAGGCAATGCCTTAGAGATAGTTAGAAGAGATGCTTGTTGAATGATTAGGCTAGATTTTTCTTTTTTTTTTTTTAAAAATGTAATGTACATCCAAGTTTAGCAGAAGCGATGGTCAATTAAAGGAAACACATTTAGACTTATGAAAGATTCATAACATTGAAGATTTCTGTGTCTGTTCTGTTGTGGGCTGGTGAAAATTTGATAGCAGATTGGTGCTGGCCCACCAGCTTGGATTTCACAGCCTTGGGGTAGGTCTTCCTCTCTTCAAAGGGATATGGCATTTTGGTTATTCTAAACCCATGTCATCTGATATGGTAGCCATTAACCACATGTGGCCATTGACATTTAAATTAATTAAGGCTAAATAGAATTAAAGAGCTCACCATCCATGTTCCCATGCTCCCTCGTTCCATGTGGCTAAGTGGAAAGTGTAGACACTGAACAACTGCACTGTTGCAAAATGTTCTCTTGGCCGCCGACTTATAGACTTTTATAGACTTATAGACTTATAGACTTTTGCCTTTTTGTCTTTGGATTGCAAATAATCAAATGATCACAGCAAGAGATCTTCCAACCTCAGATCTTTGGGAGAGATACTATTTTTTTTTATTTTTTTAGATGAGCAAATCGAAGGTCAAGAAAAGTAAGTTAAGTTTTCTCAGGTTACACAGCTTTGAAGCCAGGTTTCAAATGTAAGCCTTCTGTAAATATCAGAGCTGTAAGTGCAACATTTGAGAGAAACAAGAGTGGCAGCCAGGAGTAAAGACCCTGCTTCAATGTGTCTTTGAATAACTATGGCTTATGTGAGCGGGGCGCCAACATGTTTGTATTTTCCTTCCTCTCAGTGTATATATTTTATCCTTCAATGCCTTCTTACTATGCTGATTCTGCAGCTATCTGTCTTAGATGCTTTTCAACAATGCGAAGTGAAAAGTAAATTTAAGGTCTCAGCTCCACTTGTAACGGGCAGAGAAAGACAGTAGAGTGTGTCATGACCTAGGCCATGTTACTTTCAGTTTTTCGTTTGTGTCTCTGGATGAACACTTTATATTCTATGAGGATGTGATGGTTTGATGAGGATGGCCTCTGTAGACTCATATGTTTGGAACTATTTGGGAAGGATCAGGAAGTGTGGTCTTATTCAAAGAGATGTTTCACTGGGGGTGAGCTTTGAGTTTTCAGAAGCTCACACCAGGCCCTCGTGTTCTCTCTTTGCTGGAAACTTCTGGATCAGATGTGAATTTGAATTCTCAGCTATTGCTCCAGCATCATGCTCGCCTGCCATGATGTTCATGGGCTAACCCTCTGAAACTCTAAGTAAATTGTGAAGCAATTGCTTGCTTCTATGAATGGCCTTGGTCATGGTATTTCATCACAGCAGTAATAACCCTAAGACAGGAGGCAATTCTAGTTCAAACCACCACACAGGGTGTTGGACCACCATGATTTAGAGAGCTTTGTGGGACACCAGGGGAAAAACTGTGAGGTATGCAGTAAATGGAGCTTAAAGACATGAGCCCTGATGTGTCTTTTCTGTCTTGAATTCTAACTAGAATATATGATAGTCCTGCTTCTTACATCTGTAGATCGGTGTGGTAGTATTTCCTGGCCAATAGGGTTATTGTAGGAGACAAGGCAGGTGCCATGGTGCTTTGCCCATAGTCAGCACCTGATGCATGCTGTTATTATTTTTTAACTTTGTAATTATCACTCGGTGAAATACATCTAGAAGCTATGTTAATAATCCATGCACATAGGTTGTGACTTTGAGATTCTGGGGGAAGCTGTGAAGACGTCAGGATGCATCTGTTCTTTACTGCTCTAGTTGGCAGTAGTGTGAGCCTGGGAGAGCAGGGGGAGGGGCCTAAAGTCTCGTGCAATAGCCAACTTTATTCTGAGCATCAGACACTTTGTACTCCGAGGGCTAAGAAGAGTTGCCTGAGTAAAGTATACAATCACAAGGACAAAGCACATATAAGAAAAACATGTTTCTCCACAGAGGCATATGCGTAACAGCAGCCAAAGTAAACTCACTCCTCTTGCTACACTTGAGACGTGCACAAAAAGACTTTCCAAGAACAATTCTGTGTTTTGAAGAAACTGAGGTCACAAGACTCTTGTCTTGTTTTCTTGTGTTTTTTTCACAAGCACTTGGAATTCTCATACAACTTCATTCATGGATTGTGTTCTAACAATTTGTATTGCTTATTATTTTTTTTAACTAATGTGTAGTTGTTATTTCTTCAACAAAAATCACTTCTAAGAAATTGCAATAATTAATTTCATTTAGTTGCACCAAGAAGATATTATGATACTATTTTCGAACATACTTAATTCTTATGTGTAAATTTATGAAGTTATTCCTCCCCCCCAAAAAAAATCACATTTAATTTTATAGAAGAAAGTGAATTCAAGAATCCTAATAAATTTTCTCTTGCTGTAGAGTAAGTTGGATGGTTTTTAAACTCCCCTTCCTATTAGTTTGTTGTGGAATATTATTTCAACTAGGGAAAGATGTGTTAATTTGTTTATGCTGCAGAATACTACTTTAACTATGTAAGAGTGTGCTACCCTTGTTTATGCTACATTTGTTTAATGGTGTAAGGATGCGTGTTTGATTATATAAAGTTAGGTTGCATCTGCTTCATCTTGCCTGTTGAAGGCAGCTGATTGTTCAGCTAAAAAGCTGAACACCCAATAGGTAGGCAGGAGGAAGAATAGGTGGGGTTGGCAAGGAGAGAGAGAATAAATAGGGGGAGAAATCTAGGCTCCAGAGGAACAAGAGAGGAAGAGAACAAGGAGAAAGAGGGGTATGTGCCCTGGAACAAGAAACCAGGCAGCTGTTAGCTAGACACGAAAGCAGTGAAATTAAGATATATAGAAGGAAAGAAGGAAGGTAATAAGCCCCAAGGCAAAAAGGTAGATAAACAGGTTAATTTAAGTTAAAAGAGCTAGCCAGAAATGAGCACAAGTTAGGCCAAGCATTCATATTTAATAATTTGTCTCTGTGTCATCATTTGGGAGCTGGTTGGTGACCTAAAATAAAAAGCCTGGTACATTAGTTGTGGTACGTGGATGTGGATGTGCTGTTGTGGTTTTTATTGCTGTCTCTGAAAATTTCCTTATCACTCTTTAAAATGATAGATTGGATGGGTTATTTAATAAATGTTATATTGTACTAGTGTGGTAAACAACATTTTAAAAGTGTATGATTTATTCCCATGTTCATTAGAGATATTTAGTCAGATGTCTCCTACGTAGTAATCAGCAACAGATATTTGCCAGTCAAAGCAAAAAATAAAATAGTCCAACATATAATTTTAGGAAGTTAGTCTTGACATATTTCTAGCTTCATGATTACTTAAGTCTGTGCTGATGTTGTGCCTCTTACCTTAGATATATCAATCAGCATTCTGTATTCTCTTACGCTTTTTATTTTTTGTGTCTCAGTGTGTTCATGTTTATGTGTACGTGAGTGTCTGGGTACACTAGAACACGTATACCTGTTTGTTGGCCAGAGTTTGATGATGTGTCTTTCTCAATCACTTTTCTACCTGATGTTTTGAGACAGGGTTGCTCACTGAAGCAGGAGATTCCCAATTCAACTAGGCTGGCTGTTTGGGGAGTCCTGGGGAGCCCTGGGGAGCCTGAGGTTCCCACATGCACAGTGCTGGGGTCACAGGTGTGCACCATAACCCCAAGCTTTGTCATGTGGGTTCTGGGCACTTAAACTCAGACCTCCATGCTAAGTACTTAGGTGACTGAGCCATCTTCCAGAGCCCCTTCAGGTATCACTAAGCATCATGATAGAACACTGCCATACCTTTGAGAGGTCTAGGTCAGTAGTATTTCTTAAGCTCCTCTCCCTCCTCTGGGCATGTGTGCTGTATTTCTTTATGCACTTCAGTTTTTAATAATCATATCTATTTCCTGTCTCCTGATGGCTACGTTTCATGTATTTTTAGTTATATAGAGCTACATATTTTAGAAACTCTTTTTTTTTTTTGGTTTTTCGAGACAGGGTTTCTCTGGCTTTGGAGCCTGTCCTGGAACTAGCTCTGTAGACCAGGCTGGTCTCGA
>NC_022013.1:61856299-61860752 GCF_000317375.1 Microtus ochrogaster | reverse complement strand
CCTGCCTCTGCCTCCCGAGTGCTGGAATTAAAGGCGTGCGCCACCATCGCCCGGCTAGAAACTTTTTTTGACTTATATTTTGTACTACTTGATGCCAAATGCTGGGGAGGTGAAGGTAAATAGATGGAAGCTTGCAAACAAACCAAATAGCCCCAGGAAACAGGCCAGAAAACACCTTAGAGGTGGGCGATTCATATTGCTGCAGAAAATTACAAATAATTTGTCTTGATTGGGATCCTCTCCCCTTTAACCTATAGCTGTTAATGTAGCTGACCCGTGTCAACCTTAGGGAATGATGGTGGAAGGCCCCTCAGGATATCAATCCAATGAATGGAACGATAATGGTTACTTAACGAACTGTTCTGACTTTAGAACATGGGAGGCAACTCGCTACATCTGAAGAGGGGACATTTCAGCTAGAGCCCTGGGAATTATGAGGGAGCCATTGGCCTAGTCCTTTGTGGGCTGGAAGCATCATCAGGGGCATTCTATTTCTACAGAACACACAACTTTCTTCCCCTTGATGTCAGCACCAGTGCAGTCAGGGAGCCCTGCGGAATGCCTTTTGATGACTTCCTTCAATACGTGACCACTAGCAGTGAGGGAAGTGTGCGCATTGCTGCATCTAGGGATGACTCTGTAAGAATGCCCTTGATAACACCTGTTCTAAGATTTGAACTTGCTTTGGTGAATCAAGTAAGGGGCTAAGGAAGAAGGATTTTGCTTTTTGTCAGAAGTGAATGTAATTCTACAACTGGGTCAGTAGCTTATATCTATATACAGGGCAGACTAGAGCAGAGGTAAAATTCTTTCTGGTACATAAAATGCTAGTCACTTATATTTAATCACGTAAGGAGGATGTTTGGTATTTTGTCGGTGACATAGTGACCTTATCATGCTGTGCTCAGGAAAAATTATGACATGGCCTTGTCTTGTTGCACTTCGTGTAGCCTGTATTTTGTGAGAACTTTTATGTCTGTCTAGAGATTACTATGGTCTAGTGTGAGCAGCAGGCTAGTTTTTCGATGTCAGGACATGCTCGTTTTTCTTTTTACTGCAGAATTTGCTGGCAGCTTCGGGATTCCTATAGAGTGGTTAACAAATAGGAAAAATGGAGGCATGAGCAGAAAAGTATACTAAACCTTAAGACAGAAGCTTGATTAACTAAAGACCTCAGTGGTGGGGTAGAAGGTCAGAGTGAGGGCAGGGAAAATTGAGGGGAGCCTGATGCTCAAGGAAAAGGGCTTAGGGAGAGGAGGGATCCGGCTAGCTAGACCGGGACGGTGAAAGGAGAGGGAGCAGAGCTCACTCACCAGACACCAAGGGACGCAGCAGTGAAATGCCCGCTGCTGGGAACTGGAACTCCGAGGGCTCTTACCAGCTTTTGAATCCCCTAGCTGGAATCCCTAGGCACGTGCCTGGGCCATGCCAAGTAATAAAAACAGTCCCTCTTGTTTTTGATAGATGAGCCAGTCAGTTTAAGTATACTCAGTTATGAAGGAGAGTGTCATTTCTACTGCCAAAGTTGGAAGAGACTTACTGTTTTCCCCTTTCTCGTCAGCCATGGCTAATGTTGGGGATTTTTTTTTTTTCTTTCTGACCCAAATGTAAACCTGTGATTCTACATAATTCTTTATGTGTTTTGTGTGTGTGTGTGTGTATAATTCAAAACATCTAATTGACCTATGGTAAACATACAAAGCTTTAAACTTACATATCACTTTCCATTTCTCCTAAATTGCTTTTGGTATGTCTTTATATATTATTGACTTAAGGTTCTTAAATAATATGGAATGATGTGAGTAAATTAACGTGTAGTTTTGGCAACTTTTAATTGGTGGGGATGATACTTGACACAATATTTTTAGATATGTGTGCTGGAGAGGAAAGCATGCGAGTGGTTGATTTTTATTTCAGAGAAATATTCACTTAGGAATGAAGACTTTAGAACAGATGTGCTCATTTCTTTACCACCAGGGTTGCGGCATAGGTAGTCATTGCAGAGAGATGTAAGAAGAGCTTTAAGAACTGAGATGAAGCTGTCAGGAAGCAGTGAACTGAACAAAAGAGGGGCCTTACATAGGCTTAGGGCTGAAGTGTTAGCAGATGCACGTGGCTTCCCTTCCTGTCGGCTCTTACCATTGGAAGGGCTGGTTTTTCTTTGATAGTCCTTGGAGTTTTGAAGTCTTTTATTCATTTGTATCTTCTGCAGTGGATGAATGTGGCTTTCAGTTCCTGGCCTTCAATTTGCATGCCATCTTGGTTTGAGGGAAAATATTTCCTCCACCTTAGAGGCACGATTCAATTGGTGTAGTGTGAAATAGGGACAGTGGTTGATTGAGGTCTTACCACAATGCCACCAAGCCTTTCCCTCCCACTGAAAGAATCCTCTCAAATGGGACCATTCATTTTGGCCCAGTTGTGTGCTCTATTTCTGGCTTTTAAATGCTCATTTTAGGCACTAAGCTTCCGTTGAAAAGTGAAGATGGAAGAGGTGACGACAGTCCGAATTCCACAGAATCCCGTTTGTCAACAGCCCTGGTTGGCTGCCTTCTATCTGGGAGGGAACCGGTTCAATTCCTCTATCCGAACTTGGACTTTGATGGCACAGTATCTCTATATTCCTGGCAAGGCACGAGGCACCCTGCTTGGAAGTTAGGAGGGAGACACTGAGTGCAAACAAGTACAGTGGTTTCCATCAGAAGCTAAGTTATTCTGAGAACTGGTTATTCTCAGGATGGAGAAAAGACCTAGGCATTGCCTCAAGCTCTCACTGACGGGGGGTCCTTGTCCATATCTGTCCTTTCTCTCATTTGATATTTCATGACCAGGATCTTCTCTGTGTTAATCACAGAAATAATACAGATGTATTTTTCCTGTAGCTATAGCAGCTATATCCATCCATCCATCCATCCATCCATCCATCCATCCATCCATCCATCCATCCATCCATCCATCCAATCTCTCTATTTATTTATTTATTTATTTATTTGTTTGTTTGTTTGTTTATTTATTTATTTATAAGATTTCTGTCTCTTCCCTGCCACCACCTCCCATATCCCTCCCCCTCTCCCAATCAACTCCCCCTCTCTCATCAGCCTGAAGAGCAGACCGGGTTCCCTGCCCTGTGGGAAGTCCAAGGACCTCCCACCTCCTTCCAGGTCTAGTAAGGTGAGCATCCAAACTGCCTAGGCTCCCACAAAGCCAGTACGTGCAGTAGGATCAAAAACCCATTGCCATTGTTCTTGAGTTCTCAGCAGTCCTCATTGTCCGCTATGTTCAGCAAGTCCGGTTTTATCCCAGGCTTTTTCAGAACCAGGCCTGGGCATTTACTGTAGTATGGTATAGAGGATTATTGCTGATAAGATAAGCATGCTTGCTTTTCTGACCTTGTGTTCCAGGGGCAAGCCCAGACTAGAGAGGCAGTTGGAATGTGGTATTGGTTCAGAATGGGGAAGGACATCACTCTGAGGACTGGTCTGCTGGCCACTGTCACGAGAAGGATGATGTCCTCCAAAGGTCCATGGATAAAGTTGAGCTGACAGGATTGGGAAGTGATTACACCCTACGAGATGAGACTAACGGGACGTTCACAGGACATTGGGGGTGGACAATAGAGGTATATATGTTTGTCCCTTCCTTCTTTTTACCCTGAGGATCAAAATCTCTCCTTTTGCATCCTGGCTTGGGATTTGACGTAAGTCGCATGATCAGTGCTTCTGCTAAACTGTGCCGCTGTCTCCAGAGACTCAGACCTATGGATCTGCCCTTCTTCAACTTAACCAGAATAAACCTATCTTTATTTCAGAAGTAGCCAAGTAGTTGGTTGTACATGTGAAGCTCACTACCACAGGCAGCTAGGGTAGATCCCACAAGGCTTTCTTAAGTCAGCACTGAAAACTGAGGGCCGAGTAGCATTTGGCTGGTGGATAATGAGGATGAGGAGGCGGTTGTGGTGTACTTGCATGTACGTGTGTATCCAGAGCATTCCATGCAGGAGGCAGTTGTGGTGTACTTGCATGTACGTGTGTATCCAGAGCATTCCATGCAGGAGGCAGTTGTGGTGTACTTGCATGTATGTGTGTATCCAGGGCATTCCATGCAGGAGGCGATTGTGTGTACTTGCATGTACGTGTGTATCCAGGCCATCCCATGCAGGATGGCATCATCTGAAAGGGTCCAGGAAAGGCAGAAATTACTTGGATGGAAAACTAAGAGGAGCATAGTATGGCTAGAGATAAGGGAACTTCGGAATTAAGGTTCAGACTGTGCATTGTGGACATGTCTTCCAAACGTGAAAGCAAAGGTTGTAATCCGCTCCGTCTTTCCAAACAAGGTGTCTTTTTTCTGCCCTTATCAATGTTCACTCTCAATCAATTGAGATTAGCACTCTCAATCACTTTTAATGTCATGAGTTTGAGAATGGTTGTTGACATTTTTGTCTTTTTTTTGT
>NC_022013.1:61842998-61855267 GCF_000317375.1 Microtus ochrogaster | reverse complement strand
TGTGTGCACATGCATGTGTGTGTACGTGTGCATTTCTGTGTGTGTGCACATGCATGTGTGTGTATGTGTGAATGTCAGAGTGCATTGGGCGACTCCCTTCATGGCTCTTACTGAACAGGGAGCTCACTAATTCAGATGAGATTGGTTGGCCAGCAAGGTCCAGGGATCCTCCCATTTTTACCTCCCCAGCTTGGGATTATAGGCACACACACCATTTCTGCTTTTCTGTGTCGTTCTAGGGTATTGAACCAGGTCTTTACAGTTTGTGTGACAGATGATTTAAGAATGAGCTGTCTCTTCCCTATGTTTTCTTTTTGATGTGTTTATGTATATATATGTTCATGTGTGTGTGTGTGTGCATTCATATGCTAAGTATGGAGACTAGAGAGATCAACTTCTGGGGCCATTTCTTGGGAGTCATCCATCGTGTGTGTATTGTGTGTGTGTGTGGTTGGTTTTTTTTTTTTTTTTACAAGGTTTCTCATTGGTTTGGGGCTTGTAGATTAAGTTGGGCTGGGTGACTAGTGAGCCTTGGGGATCCTCCTGTTTCTATCTTACCACAATAGACTTAAGCTACTCATTTGACTTTTAACTTTGTGTTCAAAGAATTCAAAATCAGGTCCTCGTGCATTCAAAGCAGTCACTTTACCAACTGAGACATCTTTCTAGCCCCAGGCACTTGTTTGTGTGTGACTTCCAACAGGCTGTTTCAATTATGTCATATATTAAAATATTCCGTACACCTTAGCTTAGCCAGCAGGTGCATTGGTCCTGATGTGGCAGTGGCACAGTCTGAACTCTGGTAGGCTTTAGGGCAATTAGTGGAGCTGGTGATAACGCCCAGTAATGGGTGTGCTGATGAGTTAGACAGGCCTGTTAGCTACGACAGTGCTGAGTGATGGAATAGTTCAGAAGGAGTGAGGGGGATGCTGATCCTAGGTGCTCTATTTCAGCCTGATTGGCAGCCCACCTAGAAATCCTGCGAGCTGTCCCACGATCTTTCAGTACATTTCTGCCGTGGTCAGCTGATTTGGGTTGGCCACCAAAATTCCATCCCCTTACTTGCTTATTTCTCTGACAAATACTCGAGAGAAACAGTTTAAGGAAGGAGGTGTCTGTTTGGTCTCGCAGATCGAGGGTGCAGTTCGTCTTGGGAAGGAATGCATAGCCAGGATCTGGAGGCAGCTCATCACATTGTGTCTGCAGTCAGGAAGCAGATGAGAGGAAGGCCGGGCTTCTCCTTTTTTATGCAGTGTGAGATCCCAGCATGTAGACCAGTGATACCCACGTTCACGGTGGGTTTCTCTCCTCAGTAGGCCTCTCTGAGTTAGGCTTCATGGTTGGACTTCTAGATGATTCTTAATTCCGTCAGCCGACAACACCATTCCATAGCATGCCTTTGATATAGTAACTACATCACAGGTGTGGTTTCCAATACCGTTCATCCATGTAACTTGCTGTTTATTGAGCATTTCATGCAATTAGTTTGTCAGGATAGTATGTCGTGAAATATGAATAGCATGATGGAACAAAACCTGGGGATTGTCCTGAATGTTATAATGTGTGGATATGACTGTGATTAGAAATTCCTGAACACTTTCCTGATCATATTTGCATTATGTGAAGTCCCATCACATAGTTTAATATCTTGTGGGCCAGCTGATCCTGGGCGAGAAGCATGGTGAGGAGAGGAAAAAGACAATGTAGAACACACACAGACAGTTATTGGTATTCTGAAAGGAAGCGACACAAAGTTTGCTCAATGCGGCCACAGAGGACGCTACTTATATTTTTTCATATCAGTCAAGTTATAATAAAAGGTAAACAGTCACTATACACATCCAGTTCTTTATGTTTCTTCCTTTCCCTGCACCAGGAGCTTTTCATGGTTTTCATTTTGACCCTCGTAGCTGCCGTGTGTGCAGTGTTATCCTTATTTTATAGTCTTTAAACCAACTCCCTGCCAGGCTGAAAAAAATCACCAATGCTTACCAGAAACCGAGCTGTGATGGACCTGATGCTCACCAGGGGGCGTAACTCTCTTCGTTCCCCAGTTCTTAATTTATGTGGTCTCTCTGGATGGGCTCTAAGTACAAGACTCCCCCACTGCTCCGTGTTTCACTAGAACTTTCTTTACCTGTTGGAGCTCAGCCTGAGGTAATTCTCTACAGAGGAAGGTCTGTCCTCTGTCATGTGCCCATGCCCTGGTCTTCAGTTAGAGTGTGGTTCAGGATATGTAGTAGAATCTTTCTCGGCATGGTCATTTGGTTTACATTCATGTCTCCTGGTCTATAAATTTGGGAACTTAAAGGTTTCTGAATCTTCCTCACTATTGTATCGTGACTTTTTCATATTCCCCAAATGTCTAATTAGATAAACATCTCTATCAAGTGCTAGCAGTAAGTTCAATTTTCTCAGTCTTTTCTCCTAATCGCCTCACTAGAGAAGAACAAGCAAATTGAAATTCTCTTTAGGAAGAGACATTAGACATTAAGGGATTTGCTGTTAGGGGCTAGGGTTTACCTTTGACGATGGCAATACCTGGGCTGGTTTACCACCCTCCAGTCCCCTGAGTGGTGTCACCAGCCATGCTGAAAGTGAGCGGGTTGATGTAGCTTCTGAGCTTCAAGTGCTGGAGAGCAGTGCTGGGCACATCTAATGTGTCTAATATGTGGGGCTGCCATAGATCAGAGCAGGTAATGTTCTTATCGCATTGCAACTGCTCAAACTTGAGAACCGAGTGCCCTCTAGTAACTGATTATCAAGCGTGACTGCGAGTCATAGTATATCATGCCACAGTTTTTAAAACACACAGATCTGAAAAATGAGATATAAACAAAATAACATCTACTGAAACAGCGCAGAGGTTTATCCAAGATTTCTGCTTTTAATGGAGATTTGGGGCTTCGACAGTGTACTTAGTTTAATTCAATCTTGAGTCTTCACGGACTTTCCCGAGGAATGCCTGATAGTGTAGCTTAAGCCCGGAGTAAAAGGTCGCACCTATAGCATCATTTAAAGCATTGCTCAGGTTAGAGCGTAAAATGTGGGGTTTAGCACAAAGCACACCTCTCTGGATTCTCTGGAGAACATACCATCAGGCAATAACTAAGTTGCATAAAAGACATCCTAGTCTTATCCCACTACATGCATTATCTAAGTTTAGACAGATTTAAACTTATACGTCTTAAGATGTGCCATTTCAGGCATGCTCTTTTCTTTTTGGTCAGGCTCAACAAATTGCTTTTCCTATAGATAGTAATTTATATTAAGGGAAAAACCACCAAGATCACCTTGTAATAATCATATAAAATTCCCTCTCTTCTTACAGATTTGACTGACCAGCCCCAGGTAGTCTATTCTTACATGAAAGAGAAATATTGTCAGTTGCTTTAGAGAAAGAAAAAGAAAAAATTTTACTTGCAGTTTAATTTACAACGTGATATTTTATCTGTGCCCTGCTGATGACATTGCAAAAATATCTGTTGATTAAAAAAGTGCCCTAAAGGTTTGTGCCTAAAGTGTTTATTTTTATACTATAATAGACTGTTGGGGTGAGACAAGGAGAGAAATATGTGAATATCTACTCTTCCTATAAATCTATAGAGAAACAGTCCTCTGCCTGCAGGGACTTCATGAAAATTTCGATTGTATTTTTCGTGGACAGGTTGGTCGAGGATTCTCTAAAGCCCAGAATTGATAGTTCTGATGATTAAAAATGAGTAAGACTTGAGCCTACTGACAACACTCACCAAGGCACAAATCAACCATCAAGAGAGACCTAGATCCCCAGACAAACCTTTCTTCTGCTTCCCTGCTGAGGGACTCGGTGGCAACACCCAACACTGGGTCTTCAGAGTCCCACTGGAACAAAGTGATCTGATGTTTCTGTCTGCTGAGCAACGGCTATGTACAGTGTGTACACTATGCTGGGCTCTGGAAATAGAACAGTGAACCCACATCCTCATGAAACTTTAAAGAGTCTAAATGATGAGGGGGACGCCTCAAAAGAAATGTCCAGAATATAAGCATGAACCAGGAGGCTATAATCTAGATGCAGAAGCCAAAAAAAGCATATAGGATTGGGGATTAGAAGGGTAGAGGGGAAGGATGGGGCAAGAGATTGCTGCAGCCCCTAAAGAACATAAATGACTCTCTCCAGGAGCTAAAAATCAATGAATTTGAAAGCTGGTATGAGAGAAAGAGGGGGAAGGAGTGATGTGAAGAAAGGAGGTTGGGTATGGCATTCCTTTGTCATGACTAGGTTCAATTTAATCTTTCCTGCTGAGCCTTCGAGGGATTTCAGCAGAGGAGCTAGGTGGTTAGATTTGACCACTTGGCTGTACTATGGAAAGTGGGTGGAGGCCTCAACCAGAACTCTAAACACCTACTTTGTCTGAGCCTGAGTGTCTGAAAGGATGAACAACTGAGGCTCCAGCCACCCCATCGTTCCCAAGGTTGTGGAGTCTGTGCTTACCCTCTGGCCTGAAGATATTGTCAGTTCTCACAGAGACATCTCAAGTGTGCTTCTCAACTTCCAAGCTCTGCTTCAAGAGATACATAGGCCCTTGATGCGTGGCTGTGCTGTGCTTCTGCTTCTTTCTATAGGTGAGCTTAGCCTCTTCCCTTTGCCTGTTTCTAAGGAGCCAGTAAGGTGTCCGTCACCACCAAGTTCACTTCTAAAGCTGTTGGCTTCTGTATGTAGCTCAAGGATAAGAAAAGTCTGCAAGAGTGAGGACCAGCAAAGACACCCCTCCTCTCTGTCTGTCTGTAACTGCTATGGACACATGTGGATTTATAACATCTTAGCAGTCTTTGCTGTCACACCTGCAAAACACAGCAAAGCAGGGCTTTCAAGCTTCAGCGTGAGACAAGTATAACTTAAACAAAGCAGGCGTCCTGAATCCCCAACCTGTTGACTAAGGTGGAACCTAACTGAAAACAAAGCTAAGACAACAGAATTAAGTGTGTTTAAATTGAGGGGCAAAAGCTTTTTTTAAAAAAATATTTGTCCAGAATCTTTCTATGAGATTTGGAATTGCCATCATTTTACTCAGAACCTAGTATTTCTGGCAACAATTAATGGTCCATTGTGGCAGTCCCCATGACATCTTTATGATTTGACAGGATGAGTCATGGAAATTCTACCCTTCCTTGGCTTACATCTCCAAAGAGAGTGACTGGAAAATCTGCTTGAAGACGCATCAGTTTATGCCCACATTGTCTGGATCTGATAAACTCTTCATGCGTTTGGGGATCAAATGACCACAATTGACTTTGCTGTGTTGCCAACTAGTTTGCATCTTGCAAAATGGAAGCAGTTTACACATAATAAAAATGCCATCTATGAAATAGTAAAACATAATTATGCATGTGAGCCCTTTTCTTCTTGAGCTCCATTTACTCTTTAAGCAACTCTCAGTGATGGGGGAATGAAGTTTTCTAGACTCTCAAAGTATACAATTCTTTAAGTGTGGTTTAAGCATGGCCTACAAACTCTAGTGCTAACTTATCTGTTTTCTCTTTTTAAATCAATATGTATGGATAACCAAGGACTCTCCCAAGAAACATATCACTATAAAATCATTTTATAATTTATTTTAATTTTGTTATGTGTATGTGCATGCATGCGTGTGCATCTGTGTATGTGTATATGTGTGTTTGTGTGTGTGTGTGTGTGTATACTTGCCATAGCAAGCATAAAAGTTAGAGGACAACTTGCTGGAGTCAGTTTACTCTGTCTACATTGTGGGTCCTGGGAATCAAACTTGCATTATTTGGCTTGGTTTTCTTGTTGACAAAACTTATCTTCTCTTAATTTTATGTTCATGTATCTAACTGCTAAGAATATGCTTAAACTTATGCAAATGCTGTAGGACAATGGTCTTTTACTTGTGCTGGTTTAATAAAATGCTGATTGGCCAGTAGCCAGGTAGGAAGTATGAGCAGAGTGACCAGAACAGGAGAAATCTGGGAAGAGGAAAGGGTCTGTCTGCTGTCATCACCTAGACACAGAGGAAGCAAGATGAGAATGCCTCACTGATAAAAGGTACTAAGCCATGTGGTAAGAATAATGGGTTAATGTAAGAGTTAGTTAATAAGAAAGCCTGAGCTAGTAGGCCAACCAGTTTATAACTAATGTAGACCTCTGTGTGTTTCTTTGGGACCAAACAACTGCTGAACTGGGCAGGACAGAAACCTGTGTCAGCATGCAAGATGTGGTATTTTTATACCATTACATGCATTTTAAAACACTATCTGATGGGCAATGTCTCCGTATATTGAAAATGTTTCATTTTTTTCTAAATGAAAACAAAACAAAACTTTTGTATTATTTCATCCTAGTTTAGGTTATCTACAAGTGCAGAAGTGCAAATCTCTTAAATAGTCAGCTAAAGTACCCCATAGATGAGAAACTGAAAGAAAATACTGCTGACTCTATCTGTGGGTGGCAGTATTGTGATTGCTTGTTCCCAAATCATTCTGTATTTTTCCTATTTTCAAATAAACCCAATATTCCTTTATAATCTCAGGGGAAGGTGAGATACTGAACTAAAACAGATATTTACATGAAGATACCCAACATATTGTGGATCTGTAGCAGGGAGAACAGTAACCAATGGTAATTGTGTTTCTTATATTCCAGATAACTTCTTTTCTTTCCTTTTTCTTTTTTGCTCTTTGGGTACATGGTCTTGCTGTATAGTCCTGGCTGGCCTGGAACTCATTATGTAGAGTTAGTTTGGGCTTGAACTTGTAGGTGGAGATCTGCATGCCAAGTCCTAGGGTACTACCTGAAGTTTCCAGGCTTTTGCATCCCAGGACAAAGTATTGTACTAGGGACACATGGTTAGAGATAGAAGTAGAGAGAGCTTGCTAAGAAGGGGAAAGCACTACTCCTGAAGGTAACAGTGGGTTTGTGAGGTGAGGGAAATACGTGTTCTCAAAGGCTCTGCTTGGGTCATCAGATTCATGACCCGTTAAAGGTCATTTCCATAGAATCCATCTCCTGTAAATTTGTATATTATGGGCTTTTGGGTGGGGGCATGCTCCGTTTGTATATAGCCCAGGTAGGAAAGCTCTTTTGGTCCCTTTCTGCCAACTGACTTCTTTCATATGCTAATCTTAATGTAGCTTTCTCTATTTTCTATTCTCCTATGTCCACAACCCCCCAGCAAACCTCCCTCTCCCTGATATCTTTTTGGGAAGCCAAAGGGTGATGATCATTCAGTCCATCTCTACTGCCCTGCTGAAGAGATCACTTGTGCTGCCTGCTGGTTGGAGAGGAGGAGGTAGCCGTATTGTTGAAGTATCGTGGTCATAACCTCCCTGTTGTTTCTAGGAGACACAATCTCACAGCGGATTTCCGTCCTCTGGCTCTTAAATTTTTCCATTTAAACTTCCATGATATCCTCTGATCCTTAGGTACAGGAGTTATGTTGTAGATGTAATCATTGGGAATCAGCACCCCATTGTTGGAGTGGGGAGGCTGCTTGTTAGTTCCCAGTCACCTGGCTAGCCTAGACCCAAAATAATCACACAGAAACTGTATTAATTAAATCACTGCTTGGCCCATTAGTTCTAGCTTCTTATTGGCTAACTCTTATATTAATTTAATCCATTTCTATTCATCTGTATATTGCCACGTGGCTGTGGCTTACCAGCTAAATGTTTTGGCATGTCTGACTCTGGCAGCTGCTCCATGGCGTCTCTCTTGACTCCGCCCTTATTTTTCCCAGCATTCAGCCTAGCTTTCCCTGCCTACCTAAGTTCTGCCTTGCTATAGGTCCAAAGCAGTTTCTTTATTCATTAATGGTAATCACAGCACACAGAGGGCACTCCTGCATCACCCCATGGTCAGTTGTTTTCTACATTTTACCAGTTGTGGTTTCCTCTCTGCTGCTGAGAGAAGATTTTCGATGAGAGGTGAAAATACAAGGATGTGTATTTAGAATGTATTAGGAATTATGTTGGTTTAATTAAGCAGTGGTAGTAGACGATCCACAACCTCACTGGCCCCAGGCAGTTGGCTAGGTTTCTAGTAACAGGCATGACTTTCTGCATGTTGAGCAGGCTTGAAGTCCAATTAGACCACTGTTGGTCACCATCAGGATATGAATGCATCTTTTAGAGATGTCTTGCCATGCTGGTCATTGTTATAATTCATAGGCATCATAACAGGCTAGGACTATTAATTGTTTCCCTCCCTTGGCAGCATGCCAAGTCCTTTATGGAACTATGAAAGTAACTAATTATTTTGATAAAACATTTATAAAGAAAAGCATATTAATTACTCAAATCTGTAAGTGTGGTGCTAAGTTAGGGTTTTAATCTCTGGATTCTAGGAATATCAGAGTCTAGCTATCCCTCAGATGAGGGCAGCTTTTCATGAAGATAGGTCTAAACAGGACCTGGAGCCTTCATGTCCTTTGAGCCATTTTACTTTCCCAAGCAAGAGGGACTTTCCCAGGGAACTTGTAGAATAAGAGCTAACATAATCATTAACCAAGAAATTTCTCAACTAAGATTGTATTTCTAGTTCTTTGTTTTAAAATTTTTGGTTATAATACATACTAAAAGTAATTCAGACTAATTTAACCGTTTGTATTGATATGACCATTTACTTAAACCATTTTGGTATCAGATAATAGTTCTAAAAATAGAAGCATATGTTTACAACAGACATATATATAATCATATATAAGATAGATTTTTAAAAGGAAATACCAAAAAAGGATTTTGTGTCCCTTGTCAACTGTGTTTCACTTTGATCAGATCATTTCTATAGCCTCAACAATCCTTAATTTAAAATCTATACTTTAAACGACACTAAATTATTTCCTTCTAATTTTTCCATACAATGTATTTTGATCATGTTCTTACCTCCAATTCCTTTTAGATCCTACTCACTTCTCTACCCATCCAATTACTTTCATTCTATCATTCATCTGTCTATCTATCTATCTATCTATCTATCTATCTATCTATCTATCTATCTATCTATCTATCCATCTATCTTGACACCCCCTTCTCTCAGCAAACAAACCAAAACCAAAACCAAAAAAACCTGGAAACAAATCACAACAAAAATCCCCAAATCAAAACAGATAAAATAAAGGAGACATCAAGACAAGGCCAAGCAAACAAAAATCCCATGAAGTCCATTTTGTAATGACCAACCACTTCTGTGCATAGGGCCTGCCCTGTAATTGGTTGATATACCCAGTGGCACTTCATTAAAGAAAACTGATTATCTGTCGGCAGATACCAATTGGAGGTAGCTTCTGGGTGAGGGAGGGCTGTGTCCACTTCCCCTCTCCGTGCTAGGATGTCATCTGGTGTAGATTTGCCCAATAGGCCCTCCAAATGCTGTCACAGTCTCTGTAAGTTCCTATATGTATCAGTCCAATTGTGTCTGTTATTTCCCTACTACTGTAGAAGCTTCCAAAAAATATACATATATGATAGGAATTTAAAAGGAGTCACTATATAATGGGGAAGATAGTGCCCCAACTAGATGTCTTATGCCACCATGTAAAGCTTCCAGTGACAGGAATGTGCTATACCCTCAGTAAATGTTGTTTTATACAAACAAATGACATTTTAAGGTTTTATAGACCCCAAGATACCATTTTAATGGGTTTTAAGAAGTTAGGAGTACTTTGGTTCATAAGAATGTACTTATCAGGCCTTCTCCCAAACACCCATTTTCATTCATATGCACATACATATTTTAAAGGCAGTTACAGCAAGAAACAAGAAAATTAGTAATTTTAGCATGCCATCAAAAACAGAATGGTAAACATGCTAAGGGGCCTTGGGCTTTTGTTTTTTATTTCACAGGTTCCTGGGACAAATGGAGTCAGTCTTGTCCTCTCTGTCCAGGTTGGTCTCTCTGCCCTCCTGGATGCGACTGCACTCTCTGCACGGTCCCCTGTGATCTGGTGGAGTTGCTGGACATCCTCATGGGCCTTGGTGATGACAGAAGGCAACTAAGTAGATAGTTGTCTATGTACATTCTGTAGAAGAGGGCATTAGACTCTCCTCCCTGAACTCCAGCGGTTCGGGCTAGCAGGGACGTATGATTTAAAAAAAAAAAAAGCAAGAAAATAAGCAAACACCCAGCACTCTATGCTGTGAAGTAAAGCTAACATATGCTGTGTCTGGAGCTGATGGTAAAGGCAGGAGCCATCTGGGGCAGCATCCTAGAGATGGAAGGGGGAACTGGCCATCTCTGGGGCAGATGAGAAGGGATGTTATAAGCAGTTACATGGAAACAGCTTGTGAGCACACGTGACACAGTTACAAATTAAGAAGGCTGCATTTGTCTTTGGAGACCAGGAGGCTAAGGACCTTTCATGTTTCTGTCAGTCTGTCTCTTTGGACTCTTCAGTCCCACAGTGGTAATCTGTGTAGTTGGTCTCTTTCTTCAGGTCTTGATTGTTCAACATTGAGAAGGCAGAGCTGAATAACTGGGTTTCCATATGAAGGGGACTTTCTGGAAAGGAGGTAATAACAGTGGTTCATATACTAACTAGAACTTCAGTGAGGTGGAGAGGTTTCAAGTCCAGAGCCAAATTATCCTGGGCATCTTTACCCTACTTCACAGTCAGTGACTGCGCTCTTCTGTAGGGACCCATGTTTTTCTGACCATAAAGTGTATCTTTGGAATGTACGAACAGACTCCTCCTAGTTTCCAGCTAGCCCAAGGGCCAAACATGCCGTCAGTACCTGAGGCTTGGTTACAGAGGAATGGAGACCGTTTATTAAGAAAGGGAAGGCACACCTGAGAATGGGAATGGGCCAGTGAGTGAACTGGGAGATTCGTGTGCTCGAAATTGCTGCGCCCTGAGATGGATAACCTACCTCTGTCATCCACATAGTGCCCACCCCCACATTTATGTAGCATGGTCCTTAGTGTGGGAAATGCTCTGCTTGTTGCATGTAGCCCAGGTCTGGAAGGACTCCAGTCTTTTTCTGCCATTCTCATATACGTCAACCTTGATGTGGCTTTCTCTTGAGCGCAGCTATTGTAGGCATGTGCAAAAGGCCCAGATTTTACTTTCATTCCTGACGTCCGATCTTCATTTTTCTTACCGTGCTGAGCAGCCTCCCGAAATACCGTTCTGTGAGCATTCTAAGGAGGAGTGTGTCTCTCTGACAAGCTCTGCATAAGCATCCAGAAGTATATTTTATCCTTAGAACTGAACTTGAGTTCTCTGCAAGAGCAACAGGTGTTTTTTTTACTGCTGAGTCTTGTCTCCAACCCCAGTATTGCTTTTTTGAAAAAAAAAAAAAAAACCAACTCTACTGAAAATTTTAACCTTGTTCAAGATAATATTTAACAAGAAAGGAAATAAAATATAAAGGGTCAACTGGACAGTTGGGCAGGGACCTTGGGGTACCACAACCTCATAAGTTACCGATGCGTTACAATCCACATGTACTAAATAGCTATTGATTCTTTAAAACCATGGGGTTTGCTGCTCTGTGTGGTTCAATATTTCTTCTTGAATCAATCTCCTCTCTTCTTTTTGGTCTTGTTCCTGGCATCTGTTCCATCTGGTCTTGTGACCTGACAGTAGTCTTGGTGGCTTTGCCACAGCTGGCAATGCTGTTGTTACTTTAATGCCTTTAAATAGTCTGTCTGAACCACAGGCCCTGGATACAAAGAATCAACATTATAAAGGAACTGCTCCTGTGATGTGTGTTGTTAGATGGTTAGCTGAGTTGCGGATGGTCTCATTACAGTCTGGACAGACATTAATCAGACAGTGGAGTAATTGGGATCCTGCAATGCACTTCTGTGACCCAAATTGCAAAATCTTTCCTTTCTGAGAGATTGTGCTGGGCTTGAGGCCACCACACATTTGCTTAATGAGGAAAGTTTTTCATGCCATTGTAGGTATTGTCACCCACAGCTGTGGGATACAGGCTCCTGCTTACTCTGATCAGGGATTTAATAGAGTATGGCTTTAAAAGTCAAAATCTGAAGACGGGAAGAGTGGTTGCTATAATCTATTAAAGGAAATGTTTATGCTTGGGTTGTAGTTAGTAAGGGTCAAGTCTTTTTGTTCAAAGGAATGAAAAATTTCTATAAGAGGCAAGCAGTTGTTTGATAGGATTTTATGGGGTGCTATCTATCTATCTATCTAGTCTTTTTGTTCAAAGGAATGAAAAATTTCTATAAGAGGCAAGCAGTTGTTTGATAGGATTTTATGGGGTGTTAAAAGTTTATGTGGATTCCTGATAGAACATCCCCATTGTCT
>NC_022013.1:61839194-61841705 GCF_000317375.1 Microtus ochrogaster | reverse complement strand
AGCACTCATCAGGATATATAGTAGAGCTCACACTGTTGACAAGGGTGAGCCAGCCTGACAATGGGAGATGGGAGATCTGGCTCTGCCTCTCCTCTTCCCTACTGGTGGTGTGAGTGAGGGAAAGATTCCCCACCCCCAACTACTCCTTACCACCTGTTATTGGAGGAGAGCTGCTCCTACTTGTCACCAGCTGCAGCACTCAGGAGAGTTGGCCCTGCACCTTGCCTGGACAGCACAGCAGAGTTGCTCCCATTGACTGGTGTGGGGGAGGGGCAATGTGACCATGAGAGATCTGGCCCCACCCCTCATCTGTAAAGTGATAGCTTTCAGGAGAGAGAAGTACCCACCCACACTGCCTGTGGCAGGTGGGAGAGCTGTCCCTGAGGTCATAAGAGGAAGAGAGCTGCCTTGCCTCCAGGCAGCTGCAGCCCTGGGGAGAGCAGGCCCCTGCACCTCTCCTGGGCAACACAGTAGAGTTGTCCTTGGTGGTATAGGTAAGCTGGCCCTGAGGATGTGAGAGCTAGCTGCGGTAGTCCTGGCCAGCTCACCCTGGTGTGGAAGATGAGGGAGAGCTGGCTGGCTGACCAACCCAGCAACCACCCAGGCCCAGAATCAGGATTATGAGTTGACCTACCCCAGCATCCACCCCCATCTATGATCTTCTGGAGCTTGTGAAGGAACCAGTCTTGGAGAACCAAAGCTGCAGGATCTACGTGACACAGGACAACAGGATAGCCAAGAGGAGTTCCAATGAGGGCTCAGTATCAATAGTGAAGTAGAACTAGAGGCCTTGAACCAGACCTGTAACATGAGGGGCGTTTATGTCCTGCCCAGTTCTCACAGCCGGCAAGCCCCAAAGATATCACACAGAGAGTCTATATCAGGTTGTAAACTGATTGGCCCATTAGCTCAAGCTTCTTATTAGCTCTTATCACTTATATTAACCCATTGTTCTTATCTATGTTAGCCACATGGCTCAGTATCTTTTTCAGCGGGGCAGATCACATCCTGCTTCTTCGGTGGTCTGGGCAGGACTGCAGAAAGAATGGGCTTCCTCCTTCCCAGCATTCTCCTGTTCTCATTGCTCCACCTTTACTTCCTGTCTGGTTATCCCACCTATACTTCCTGCCTGGCCAATTAGCGATTATTTAAAACATGATTGACAGAATACAGACAATTCTCCCGCACCACAGACCAATGACTTTTTGCAATGAACACTTGCAAGTATGAGCTATAGACTAAAGGGTATATTGTGTACTCACTATGTCACACTGCAGCTCCCAAGATGAGATTTTTCTTTTCTTTTAAATTTTATTTTGTTTTGTCTTGTGGGAGGGGAGTTTGCAAGTGCAGAAGGCAGATTTGAAGGAACAGGGAGATGAATGGGATTGAGATGCATTATGTGAAATCCACAAAGAATCAATAAAAAGTTAAATTAAAAAGAGTTTTGTGAAAGTACCTTTGAAGAAGTAGATTTAGGTTTTTTTTTAATTCTTTGAGAATTTTATACAATGTATTTTTATCATATTCATTTCCCACTCCTCCCAGTCCTTCCCAGATTTACCTTCACATCCTCCATCTCTGAAGCTTTGAGTTCAGTTTGTGCTGTCAATATACTCCTGGGTATGGGTCTACCCACTAGAGAGTTGTCAGCCTGCCAGAAACCATCTTTGTCCATCGTTACTCTTTGTGCAGTCCTTCCTTCTGCATGTTGGAGTATCGAGAGGCGTGATGTCTGTCAGGTCCTGTGAAGGTTGCCACAGCTATGAGTCCACAAGTGCCGTGGTCCTGTCATGTCCAGAAAACTGGGGCATAGAATTAAAGACCACTTCAGTCCATCTTACTGCTGTTGTGTGGAGGAGAGGCAGGCTGCATCCCTGGCACCCTACCGCCCACATGGCTAGCTTATGCTATGGAAACTGTATTCTTTTAAACACTGCCTGGCCTATTAGTTCCAGCCTCTTATTGGCTAGCTCTTACATATTGATGTAACCCATTTCTAATAATCTGTGTAACCCCACGAGGTGTGGCTTACCAAAAAGGATCCTAGCCTACATCCGTCTAGGGTCAGAGAATCATGGAGACTGCCTGACTCGGTTTCTTTCTCCCAGCATTCTGTTTTGTCTACTTCGCCTACCTAATTTTCTGTCCTATCAGGCCAAGCAGTTTTCTTTATTAGTTAACCAATGAAAGCAACAGATAAGATACAAGACCCACTTCCATCATTTCCCTTTTTTCTGTTTAAACAAAAAAGAAAGGCTTTAATTTTAACATAGTAAAATTACATATAGCAAAACAGTTATCAAGTAAGAATTACAGTTACAATATTTATATTTACTTTATCTTTTATCATAACTAAGGAAAACTATAATTATAACTAACCATTCTTCAACTCCATCAATGACTCCAGAAGGATATAATACTACCTAAGTAAACAAGAAATAAGAAACTTCAAACTCTAGAAATGACAGAGTCATCTCGCTGCCTGGACAGTCACCCAAAGTTCCTCTG
>NC_022013.1:61811142-61836959 GCF_000317375.1 Microtus ochrogaster | reverse complement strand
AATGGGTCTGTCAAGGCTTTTCAATGCTTTCTAAATATGTATCTAATTGAATGTCTATATCACATTAAAAATTAAGAGGAGGCCAGTGCAGTGGCTCAGTGGGTAAGAAAACTCTTGCTGCTGTGACCTGAATTAGAACCCTGAGACCACATGTTTGTCCCAGATCAACACATAATTTGTCCTGTGACCTCCACACATGTGCTGTGACACCCATGTACACACACACACTATACACACAGAGAGAATATACTCTTATTTTTTTTTTTTTTAAAAAGTCATTAAGTTTTTAAAGGAGCTGATCACAGATATTTGCACATACTTAACAGAATGAGGTCTTTCATAGAGTTAACAGGGTACTAAAATAAAACCATGCATCTAGTACAAAAAAATGTTTTTGAATGCTAACTCTGTGCCAGGCAGCTTGTAAGGAGTTGAAGAGAGTCTGATGTGAGCAAAACATGCATTCTTGCCTCCCACAGAAATTTGAGCAACTGGATGGGTGGATTCATGCAAGGTTGTATTGTGGCAGTAAAAATTAATGTACATCAGGCCCTCTGCACAAGGGCGCTCTTTGAGTTAGTCTATGAGAATGAGAATATTTTGAGACAACATTCATGTAAATCTAAGTACCTTCTTTTTTTCATACATATGGTCCTCTGATATGCACTGTAAATAAATATTGTGGCTCCAGTTCGTGAGGTTTTATTTTTTCCATAGTGTTTTGTTTTTAATATTCTGCTGTTTTTCTGGAGAATGATCACAAAATCCTGGAATGTTTCAGGAGGTATTCAATTCCTGGTCCCTGATAAACATATTATATCTGGAACATTTCAATGGACGCTTCAATAAGCATTGAAAAACCATAATTCAGACTTTAATGAAATTGCTGCAGACATGTATAATTCGAGAGTGTTACATCATTTAGTAATTGCATTCTTCAAAATAAGTTATCTTCTGTCATAATTAGAATGAAAGGGATTGAACTATAACTTCTTTAGCCAGACGTCAAGAACAACAAACGGGAATAAAGCCTTCTCTAGCTTTTACTGATAATTCCTAACATTGTTTTAAGGTCAGATGCATGTACTTCAAGTATCGGGGTACTTAATGGCATAGTTTAGTCAAATTAGAACAGAGATACTGGGCAGTCTTGATTGTTTTAGATCAGCTGGTACTAGGTAGGTAGAAATACTTCCCTGAGTGGTTTTGTTTTTAGCTGCACACAGGCAATTAGCTGCTGCTTTTCAGAGAACCCAAACCTAGGTACAATGCTAACTTGATTTGGCTCAAGAACTTTCTTAGTGTGAAGGCCCAAGAATCTTTCTTTGGACCTAAGGAAGATGATCTCAATGTCAGTCAGTCCATCACTTTACATGTTTATCGTTTTTGTTCATATGGTGGGAACATTTAAGATCCACTCTCTAGGTAAATGTTAAGCATGAATTATACTTAACATATCACACATAAACTTTCTAGAACCTATTCGCTTTATAAGTAACACTTTATACCCATTGAGTGATACTGCCCTATAACTACCACCATTTGCTGTTTCTATGTGATCATGTTTTTAGGTTTCGTATGTAAGTGAAGTAGTTCATTCTTCATCATTTTATATCTGGCTTATTTTATCTAGCATAATGTCCCCTAGGCTCACTGTCCTGTTGCAAATACTCTCTTCCTTCATTTTCATAACCATTTCTCAATGTCTTTGTGTCAGGTCTCCCATGAGTACCTTACGTTAGTTTAATCCAAATCTGTCGGTCATAATTTTGAAATAGATGTACACATAAATAATAAAAAGCGATGAGCCATAATTTAGAGATGCTCAAAGTTTTCCCGTTTGGTTGCCAGATGTCCATTGCTTTAGATCGAAAGACATGTGCAAACGAACTTCTTGATTAGGGCATTTTTGGAGACTTTCTACAAACACAAAGTCATCAGAATGATATTTTGGAATTTTAATTTACTTTTATGGGTACTATTTATATACACACATAATATGTTTTGTATAATTAGGAGAAACTGGTTTCCAACCCTAACACGAGTCATTATTATGTTAAAATCCTATAATTCATGTGTAAAGTTAAACTAGAGGCTTTCAATACCCAACTGGAGTTAGGTCTGGAGGACACTGTTGGTTTTAAATGGTTAACAGGGAAACTGATTGCTGCCTTTGGGTGTTCCAGTGACTAAAACATTGTTCACCCAGCTGGCCAGTGGTATTATGCCTAGTGTTGCATACCAAGGTTCCTCCACCCCGTGGTGAAACGGCTGCTCGGATGCAGACTTGGGAGCAAACTCTGTTTTTGCATTTTGTGTCTGAGTTCAGGGTAGCATTTGCTCATTGTATGACCAAACATGTTCAGAAAGTACTCTTTCCAGATCAGATCCAGAAAACAACCTTTTAGAAGTAAGAATATAGTTCTCTCAGAGCACACTGATTGCTCTAGACTCTAGTCCATGTTTTATAAGTTTAAAAATTGAATATGGTGGGTATGGAAGTGTATGCCTTTGATCCTAGCAAGAGAATTCCCATATCGTTTCTGTGCCCCCTCTACTGAGGGGTTTTTCAGGTTTGTTCCTTCCTTCCTTCCTTCCTTCCTTCCTTCCTTCCTTCCTTCCTTCCTTCCTCCCTCCCTCCCTCCCTCCCTCCCTCCCTTCCTTCCTTCTTCTTCTTGAGACTGCATATCTCTATCTAACCATTGTAACATGAGGTCCTGCTTGTTGGGGTTTCTATCCTGCCCAGTTCCCATGGCCAGCAAGCCCCAAAGAAATCACACAGAGAGGTCTCTATTAGGTTATAAATTGATTGGCCCATTATATTAACCCATTATTCTTATCTATGTTAGCCACATGGCTCCGTACCTTTTTCAGCAGGGCAGGTCACATCCTGCTTCTTCAGTGGTCTGGGTAGGACTGAGGAGGAATGGGCTTCCTTCTTCCCAGAATTCTCCTGTTCTCATCACCCTGCCTTACTTCCTGTCTGGTTGACCTGCCTAAATTTCTTGCCTGGCCAGTCAGTGTTTATTTAAAACATGATTGACAGAATACGGACAATTCTCCCAAATCAAATCATAGATATCCTATTACTCATTATATGGACCAGGCTGTTCAGGAACTCACAGAGATCCACCTGCCTCGACTTCTTGAGTGTGGTAATCAGTTTCCTAGCTATGGATGTTTGTTAGCATTCTTGAGGACCCAACCATGGCTTGAAGAGAAGCCATAGGTCAGAAGTTAGGGAGGCAATCACGACTTCAGAGATGGAGAGGAGGTCTGAAGTAATGGGGGACTCAGGCACAGTGAGGCGGAAGACTGATGGGCACTGGCAATTTCATTGTCCCATTTGGGGTTGCTCAGAAGACTGAAGCATATAAACACTCAGCATAGGGTCTAGAGCACAGTGAGTGTTTATAAGCAATAGGTGAAAAAAATCTGCATTTGGTGGCATGCTGGTAAATGTTTAACCACTGGTTCTTGAAGGGACAAGGAGGGTTATGGCTAATTTGCAGGTCTTGAAGCCTTCAGTGGGGCAATGACTCCCATGATGGCTGATGTAGCAGTCAAGTGATGCCTTTGAACATAGAATAGACAAGGTTGTCTCCTGATCTGCTAAGACCCGATTTCAGAAAGTACCAAGTGTTGTGTGTGATGTCAGAGGTCCTGACAGCCCGAACATCGCACCTTGGCATAGTCACCTCAAGTCACCTTGCTCAAAGCTGCCGAAAATTAGTTTCCTAAGAGATCCGTGGTATTAATGTGAGGAGTTTTATTGGGAATGATTGGCAGGCCCTGGGACATGGGTTTTGCTCTGGAGAATTTCTAGACTTGCATCTGTAGCCAACAGACACTCTGGATTTGAGACTGGAGAAGAGGAATGCATTTTAATTCACGGCTGGGTGAGGGTGGCTTGGTGGGAGGAACTAGGGAACATGAGTAACTGTTAGAGCTGGGGAAGGATAGTCTTGTTAGGGAAAAGAAGCTAGGTAGTTTTCAGTCTTATTTTTCCCCCAGAAGGTTTGAGTAGGCAAAGTGTGTGGGAAAGAAACTGAGAATAGACCAGAATTCCATGTGATGGGTGACAGTAAAAATGAGGACAAAGTGGCTGTTAAACCTGGCAGGGAGGTTGTTCTTGGAGGAAGAACCAATGAGGAAGGATTCCTGTGTATAGCTGCTTACCTACTGTGCTGGCCCAGCTGGTAGGTTATGTAATACATTGTAGTCTTTGTCTTTTACAATGACTGAAAGATTAGCATTCATTGACTTGGTTGCTCACTTTGGAAGCACAGAGATCGTTCCAGATGTTTATTGTACCCAGTACAGCGGATTATGCCTAAGACCTCATGCTTATACTCCTGTGGTAGTTTTCCACTGCGGGGACAAATAGCTAGTCTCCTTCAGGAGCAGAGATTTATATTTTGATTATGATTTTGTTTTAGGGCTGTTCAGCATCATCACTTTGGGCCTCCAGGGAGACAGAGTGCCACTGCAGTTGAGGCTGTGGCATAGAGTTGCTCATCTCTAGTGGCCAGGAAGCCTTAGGGTCTGAGAGAAGTCCCCCAAGAAAGACCAACAGCCATTTATGCAATAACAAGAGAACTAATTTCAACGTTGGGGTGGCATTTGGCAATCCCCAAAGAAGGTCACAAGCTCCTTTTAATCAGAGTTAGGGGAATCCCAGAGAGGAGGATTTAATCTGGGGCTGATTGGCAGAGGAAAGATTAGTATGGGAGCTGATTGATGGAAGGTTCTAGTGGTTAGAGACTGTCCAGCAGCAGGGTAGGAAAAGCTATCTTTAGTTATCAGGAGACTGGAGCGCACCTGCTGAGCCAGCAGAAGGCTGTGGTTTTTCTGAGGCCTGTCTGTTTAGCTCTGTCCCATTTTAGTGAACCAAAAAACTAAAGCTTAGATTTCTGTCAGGCTTCTAGAAGAGCCTGGTCTGCCCCATCCCAGCTCTCCCAGAAGAGTGGGCTAGGGGTTGGGTCATGCACAAAGTGTGGTCCCCAAGGACATACCCCAAAAGATCCACTCTCAGGTCCCATCTCTCAGGTCTCTTCCATTTTCTAAAAAGTTGTCCAATTATGAGCCTATCGATCAATTAATTTAGTGACGTGGTCAGAGGCTACATGAGCCAATCAATCTCTTTCCCAAAGCACCATTTCTGGATATCGTGTCATCGGAGAACAAATGTTGAACACATCAGCCTTTGGGGGACGTTTTGGCTCCAAACTATAAAAACTCCATTTCAAAGCCACCTGAGTTCCCTCTTCCTTTGTTTCTAAGCCCTGTATTGATTCCCATCATCTTACCTGCTGCTTATGTCCTCAGTTCTTCACCCATTCTCTGCAGGGCGGTGGAAATAATGCCGTTGTACGTGTGACTCTTGTTTTGGGGCGGCTTTGATGGCGCTCTGTTGCCTTTAGGGTGAGATCAGAGATCTTGATGACCTGTGACTTTACTGTCCCCCAGAAGCAGAAGCTGTTCACACTAACGTTCTCTTCCCTTTGCCTTTGCTGTCTGCTTGGGTTTTGTCTCATCACCGGGTCTTTGTGTATCTGCCGTCTTGGTAAGAAAGCCTCTTGGACTGTGATCCTGATATAGCCTTCCTCCCTGTGCCTGTTGGTTTCCTTTGTTGAATCTCTTATTTCATTTTTAATCCTTCCCTCCTTTTATAGCTGCCTTGCTCAGTATATCACTGAGAACGCTGTCTCTTTCTTGTTTACTGTTGTTTCTTCAGTCTTTAGACAGTGTTTGTCATATAGAAGACACTTATTGAATCCACTGCATAGATAAAGAAGTGGAGCCATAAAGTCCAAAGTCAGCTGGGCGTTATGATTTTTTTCTCTTATGTCTTATACATCTAAGCTCTCTCTCGGTCCATCTTCTGCTGCCTCTGTCTGTTATACAGTGGTACTAGATCCAGAGTGGTGGTAGTCTTTGGTATTTTTATGATTGGATCCTGTTATTCCTTTGGAGGTCTGCAGTATGACTCTCCCCAGCATTCTTTCCTTGCCTTCGGTCCACATATCAGTACCAACCAGGCATCTTTTGACTGAGTTTCAGGTGCCTTAGACATGATTGCTACGGAAGTCAAATTCATCAGATCTACTTTTTTCCATTCTTTCTCATCCAACAAACAGCACTTGCATGTACTTGTCTAATTCGGGAATCCTGTACAATCTCCATGGGGGCTTTTCCTTATCTTCAGATCAGTTGTACAAAGCTACCTGGAATTTCTGCATGTTATTTGATTTAGGACCCTCTTCTTTCACGGTCTCTGCTCAGCTCAGACCATTGTCTTGTCTAGCCTGCCATTGTAGGGAGCCTTCTCACTAAGGCTTTCTGTTTAGGTTGGGTCAGCTCCATTATCCCTTGGTGTCTGTTTAAAATGCATGTTGGTTTTGTCCCAGACTCCCCATTATTGTCACGGAAAGGTCAAATCCTTTAGTGCCCCGCTAAAGGGAAAGACTAGTGTACTAGTTTATGCAGGACAGTGAGAGATTACCAAGGAATGAAATCAAAGAGCAAGACCTGATGGTTCATGTAGATGGAGACTACGCTTTCTTCCCAGATGCCCAGATCCTAACAATCCCACAAAAACATATTAATTACAACACTGTTTGCCCAGTGGCTCAGGCATATTCCTAGCTAGCTCTTACATCTTAAATTAACCCATTTTTATTAATCTGTGTATCACCACGAGGCTATGGCTTACTGGTAAGGTTCTGGCATCCTTCTCCTTTGGCAGCTACATGGTGTCTCTCTGACTCTGCCTTCTTTCCTCCTCTATTTCTGCTTTAATTTTCCGCCTTGCTATATTCTGCCCTGCCATAGGTCAAATCATCTTCTTTGTTAAGCAATAGTAATAAAACATATTTACAGCATACAGACGGGAAATCCCATATCAGGTTCACTTATTGAAAGTGCAGTACCCATGCTTACTTATTCCTGGGTTCTGTGTTGGTGTCAGATATCAGAGTGGACAAGGCTCCTTCCTGTTTGTATGTTCTCTAGAGTGTGTACATGTATTCTTCTTAGCTCCTAAATTTGTAAGTGTAATTTTTCTGATTGCAAAGGCAATCTAGGCAATAGGAATTAGATAAGTTTTGCTAGGTTCATGTCGCCAATTTCTAGTATATGATGTCCTGTACTAGATACAAAGACTTTGGAAAAACTGGGAGTTTTCTAGTTTGTATTTTTACTCTCTTTACTGTCCTCACCATTGCCAACAATAGTAGACTTCCTCAGCACATGCTTAATTAAGAGTAGTAGTAGATTGGGCAAGTCAGCTATTGGCTTATGACCATTGTACTTTAGTTAAAGCAGATTGGAAGTCAGAAGAGTGGTGTGAGGCCTCAGTTTCTCATGTGGCCAGTGTAGGGATGACTTCATGCAACTGTTGAGTACAGGGGCATACATTTACATTGCTCAATGTTTTGTTTCCTCTTGTTCATGGGCATACAGCTGGACTGCATTTCCCAGATGTCCATGCATGTATAACCACATGACTACATTTAGGCCAATGACATATGAACAAAAATGAATGTGTTACTTCCAGGACTGACTTACAGAAGCCTTGAGTTCATTTGTCCTTCAAGTTCTTTGCTATAGTAGTAGGCCTTTCAACTTCTATTCTGTTAGTTTAGAAAATTGTGGTAGGGAAGCTTAGACACATTTATATTGTCACACTGCCGCTCATGCCCCTGGGAAACCCATATTGTCACCATGTCCATTTCATAGCTCCTGAAGTCCCGTGTTCACAGTTATACTGCTAGAAAGGAAGCGAGCCCTGGGCTGCAGAGCTTCAGCTTCCTAGGATGAGAGCTTGTTTTATCACAGCCAGCACTACCAGTTTCGATCAATTCGAGATGACTGCAGCTCCTTTTCCAGTTGTCTTCTGTTGTCCAGTGTCTGTTTTTACAAACACACTGTCAGCAGACTCTGAAAACACTGTTGTGAAATACGACCCTGAAAGCTTCAGTGTCGTGCTAGGGATTAGCCATGTTATCCCCAGGGGTTCTCAAGTGAGTCTTGCTGCCAAAAGAAATCTCCTGCACTGTTTTCCAAATGACATAGAGGGTATAGTCCCACTTATAGGGGTGCGAGTAATTTCTAACATATGGCTCATGATTTACTGTCTTGAAGAAACGTTTATCTGTGGCTCAGTAGCTCAGCCTCGTCAGACTTGAGATGATGAAAGTGTTTATGAGAAAAGGACTTGCCAGTTCAATTATTATTTCAAGGGCCTGGCTAAGAGGAAAATTATGCCATTGTAGCTGTTAGAAGCTAACCTCTAGTAGACAGCTTTTTAAAGTAGTTAATTTCATTTCCCCTATATCTTCCCAATAATTCATCTTAAGAAGTTTTGGTCATTTTTACCGATGTATGCATATATGGAAGGAAGTCTGTTCTGTTCCTTAGGTGTGAGTTGAGAGCAGTCTGCCTGGTCCTGGATGTCACCACTATCAGAACCCAGTGTGAGATGGGCTTTTCAGTGTGTTTTACCCTTCCTTGTTTGGGGGCTTTTCTCTCATGATCATAGCGCGTATTGTTTCCTGGATTTTCTCAGTGCGGGGAGAGTTTCTTTCTTTGTCTGGGGAGACATGTTTCCTGGATTTTCCCAGTGCGGGGAGAGTTTTCTTTGTTTGTGTAAGGACAGCGTCATAAGTCCTCTGCCGTTTCACCTGGCATCTCTGAGAACGCTGTCCATCTTCTGTCTCAGCACAGGCATCACCATGCTGGTGCAGCAGCTGTCGTGGGGGGGCAGTAGATGCAGCCGTCTCCAGTGCAGGCAGCAACAGTGTGGGTTGGAACAGTAAAAGTTGCCTGAAGCTTTGTGCACACATGGTAGCCCAGTGTTCTTGGAGTTCTTTAAACCAGGCCAGCGACAGAATGTTTCTCCTTGCTGCATGTGCCCAATCAAACCACGCCTAATATTCCACCAGTCCCAGGCCCAACGCTGCCCCTTGGAAAATTCAACGGACAATATTGTTACAACTTGATGACATAACATTGAGGTCTTATGGTCATCTTCACCACAGACTACAGTTTATTGTCACATTTTACTTAAAGAGAATATGGACATGTCCATACACATACCCCTACATTTACTCCTATGGTTTCAATGGAAAGAAATTCAGTTGCTTACAGCTCTAGAGACAGAAATCTGAAATAAGGATGCTGGCAGGGTCCTCTGCCTCCAGAAGTTCTAGGGAAGAACTCATTTTTGCCTCTCCTCATTCTGATGACTGTTGGTATTCCTTGGTGTCCTTGGACGGGAACTGTGTTCCTGTTCCCTTCTGTCTGCACAGTCTTCTCTCTGTTTACTGACTGGGGCCCTGTTCCTCTAGTCTCACCATCATCTGGACTTCGTCTCCTCCTTTGGTCCATGTGTCTTCTGTCTATTGCAGCTCTCACCTGGTCTTTATTCCTTTGAAGACCCTGGACCTCTCTGAATTTTGGCCTGCCCAAATAATCTTATCTCATTTTGAGATCCTTAATTTAAAAATATCTACAAAGGCATTTTCCAGGTAAAGTCACACTCATAGGTTCTGACAAATATATTATTTGGGTATGAGGTGGGGAGAAGGGTACTATTGAATATAGTAGATGTACCCCTACCCTGAATTGAACATTTTGTTCCTCAAAAGAACTCTCTCTGACTACTTAGGCCATGTTGGACCACAGAGACTGTTGTAGCCAAGACAGATGCTTTATTTGCCTTTAGGGACCTTATGGCTTGATAGAAAGTGTAGACACTGAAGTAAGGAAAAAAATTGACAGTATCTAATGGCTACACTATTGCATGATCTACCTAGGCAGATTACCTCTATGCGTTTCAGTCCACGGGTATATCTAATGGAGATAAAGATAGTAGACCTGCAGCCTGGAAGACAGTTCAGTGGGTGGTATTGTCTGTGCAAGTATAAAGACCAGATTTCACTTCCCCAATTCCCAGTCCAAAGCCTGATAGGGCTGAGCGCACTTGTAATCCCATCTGTTGTGGTAGAGATAGGCAGATTCTTGGAACTAGCCAGTAGTCAGTCATCCCAAAAGGGCAAGATTTAGGGAGAAACCCTGACTCAAAATATAATGTGGGAAGCAACTGAGGAAAGCATCTCCATGTCAGCTTTTGACCTTCACCTGTTCTTACTTACACACGCATCCTTATACCTAACATACACGTGCTTGTATGCGCGCGCGCACACACACACATACACACACACACACACACACACACACACACACACGGGGGGGGCAAACATTGGAGAATGTCAGCACATTTATTGTGGGGTTGTAGGGATCTGGATGCTGAATTTGCTTGCTCCACCTTAGGTCAGGTATGGAGCAGAGATGGGATCATGGGGAATGTGGAGCATCTTTCCAGGAGAAAAGACTTCTGCCTTGCTGGAGGCACTGTTCCTAACTTACTCCATCACCTGTCTGTCCATCTATGCCCCATGTGGTCTCTGGGCCTTACTCCCCTCGTCTTTGTTGGTCTTTTCTTGATATGCAAGTGAAGATAATCACCGGATCTCCATGGAGTTGTGGGCGAGAGCGGTGTCAGGGACAGCAAGAGCAGACTGAACTGACTTCGGCCCAGAGAGCGTGATTGACAGTGGGGGATAGGCGCTGTTAGTTTAGCCATGCAGCCCTGGGTGTGCTGTGCTGTGGTCAGGTGCACACCTGACTCACATGACTGTAGGGCAGCTCCTCCAGGTACAGACCCTGCCTCAAATTCTCTTCCTCTTTATCCTTTATTGGAACCGCAACCCCTGAGAACAGCATTCCCCTCTGTCAGTGCTGCTTGTGTCTGACCTTCTTCCCCTGCGCCCCATTACTGCTTGTCTACACCTGAGGCCACGAAACACAGAGAGGTCCAGTCCTCACACCTGAGGCCACAAGACAGAGAGGAGGAGCACTTGCTCCGGGTTTTACAGCTGGTTTATGGCACATCCAGATGGGGATGACAGTCTCAAGGCCGGCAATTATATCTGTGTGTTTCACAGAGGAAAGGCCCACTCACTGTTTCTAGAGATATGAAAAAAATTCACAAATGCCATATTGTATTGTGTTTTGGACCCAGTCTTCAGAGCTCTGTGATGATGTTAATTTTTGCACATTAGAAAAGCTTTTTTTTTCCCCCTGACTGAAGTGTCAGGTTCATTTGAAACAGGAGTCATTTCGAGCTGCAGAATTTGCAGGTGCTTACTTGCTCAGTCCGTTGCTTGTGCTCATTCTTTATGTCAATCCACTGACATGGGTTTTCACCAGTATCGATAGAACAATAAGGAAAACACAGAAAGTACCCTAGAGTTGCACAGAACTTGCTGCGAAGACTGGATGGGAAGGCTTGGCTCAAGTTTGGAGCTGGCTTATAGACACTCCCAGCAGGCCATGTGTGCTCACATGTATCCTGAAGCCCCTAGTCACGGCATGGATGATGGCTTGAAGCCGAATCTGTGGGACAGCATGAGCCAAATGTTTGGAAGTTCTATAAGGGGTGCTAAAAGTGAGCTGTGTGAAAAGCTCTGCTCTGGAGAGGCAAGTAGTACGTGCTTGTGCAGGTGCTAGTCACTGGCAGGGCACCGTTCCCTGCATGCAGACGTGCCATCCCCGAAAAGGAGCATCAGCGTTAGATGAAGAGCAGCATGGGCTCTGGGAAGAACGACTGAAGAAGTACCATTCCGTAAGAAACGTCCCCAGGAGAGAGAGTGAGGTGCACTTCTGTATTAGATGAAGCGTTAGATGGTAAAAATGTATCCTCTGGAAGCTGTACCGCTGGGGCTCAGCTTTGGAAATGACAGAGGTGGATTTCAGCTCTGGTTTTCTCAGGTCTGATCTTGGTCTCTCTGAGCTCTGAAGGTCCCTGCTTCCTCTTGAAAATGAAGTCTGAGATGAGGGCTTTCCTCCTAAGTGTGGGATATGAATGACATGCAATGGTTTATGCCAGGCAATTAGCAAATGCTTGGATGTGGCAAGGGGTATTGGAGAATCCCATCAAAGGAGAATCAGAGGGAGTGGGTTTGGCTTAACACAGGCAAGGAGAGAAGTTTTCAGTTTGATGTTCTGTGGAAGTGTGAACTCTCAGCTCTGAAGCCTTTCAAACGTTAGCTCAGTGGCCCACATCGGAGATAGATGGGAGTGAGAGGCTGTGCCAGCTGGTCTCCATGGTGTCTTCTAGTTCTGTGAGCCCTTACTTCCTTACAGTGTTAGGTGTTGTTCCAGATGAGTGTTTGAATGATGGTCTCTAACTAAAGAAGGACTTGGCCTTTCTGTATAAATGTCACCGTCCCTACACCATCGCTGTGTCCTTCTGTGGCCTAAAGTGTGGAGTATGTCTCTATCTAGAGAAGCTGTCTGCGTAGGAACTGCCCCATGCTCCTGTCGTGAGCTGCCATCTGGACTGTGGGGGTGTGCTGGGAACACGCTGTTGATTCATTTGCCGTCCCCTTCTGGCATCTCTAAAATGGGACCTAGGGCTCAAGCTGGCAAGCAGCCAGACCCCCCTCCCCCCCCTCTCTCTCTCTCTCATACCTTCTCAAGTGCTGGAGAGAGAAGAGGGCACGAGAGGAAACTGGCAAAGATGCAGGCAAGTGTCTGTTGGGCTGCTTTAAGGGTGGCTGGGCAACTTTAGGTCTCTGCTTTAGAATGTGCAGTGCTAAGTGTTGCACCAAGAAAGATGTTCTCAGATGGAATCCATGGAGCCCTGGGATGCCAGTTCCCCCATCTAACTCCTTTTTCCCTCTGCCTGGCTCTGGCTTTTTATAGCTCTTTACATGCTGGCTGCTGTTTATCCTTCAGGTTTTTTTTTTTTTTTTGAATGTTACTGAAAGAAAAAGTATGGGCTTAGGACTCCCTAAGACCAAGTAAGTTCTCAGCACAAAGGAGATTTATTTGCCACAGAGAGACAGAAGGCAGAAAATAAGAGACAAAGACAGGAGATAGAGGATGAGGGAGAAGAGGAAGGGAACAAAGGAAAAGGGGTGGCCAGAGGACAGCTCTCATGGCTGTGGCATCAGCTCTTGCAGGGTCCTATCTCTATCCACTCATAAAATATCTTTGCCACAGAATGTGCCACCTTTACAGAATTTAGACACAGGAGAGGGGGGCTGTTGGTAAGTGGCATTGTTACAATCCCCACTGTAACTCCCAGAGATTCGTTTCCCACCTAATAAAAAATAAAACTCACCTCTATCCCAAGATCACCTAAGATGATCCCATCACAGCGCCCATTAGCTTAAAGTGTAATTTCATTTCATTCTTCTTAGTTTACAGCCCTATCACGTATATAGTGTGTCCACTCACTATCTCTGGTATGGACCAGTCTGGTCTGGTTGAGACTGGTCTGGTCCTGTCTGGACTGGTAGAATCCTGTCAAGAGCAGTCTGCTCCAGTCTAGACTGGTTGAGTCAGTCTTGTCTGGTCTTTTCCGGTCTGGTCTGGTCTGGTCTGGTCTGGACCGGTCTGAATGAGTATATTCTTGTCTGGTCCAGTCTTGTCTGGTCTGTTCTGGTCTGGACCAGTCTGGGCACACACAGCACACATGACATATATGGTGCACACACTACACACATGACATGCCTATGACAGATGCATGACAAACACATGACACACACGAAACACACATGACACACATATGACACACATTCAACCTAAACAGACCGGACAAGACTGGACCAGGCAAGAATATACTTGTCCAGACCAGACTGGACAGGACCGGTTGAGACTGATCTGGACAAGTCTGGTCTGGTTGAGACTTGTCTGGTCCGGTCTGGACCCGTCCAGACCAGTCTTGTCTGGTTGAGACCAGTCTGCTCTGGTCAGGACCGGTCGAGACAGGTCCGGACCAGTCTTGTCGGATGGAGACTAGTCTGGTCTGGTCTGGACAAATCTGGTCTGGTTGAGATTGGTCTGGACCAGTGGAGACTGGTCAGGACCAGTCAAGACCAGTCTGGACCAGGCTGGTCTGGTCGAGACCAGTCTGCTCCCGTCAGGACGGTTCGAGACCGGTCTGGACTAGTCTGAACCGGTCTGGTCCAGTGGAGATGGGTCTGAACCAGTACACTCTCAGACATTCAAATATTATACTGAATAAGTGTATGTGTCCCTTTAAATCTGTAAACTCTGACTAGAAGCTTACGGAACTGCCACAGCTGGGGAGGCCAGAGGAATCCTAAGCTCTAGAAGGGTTCTATGCCACAGCCATGAGAACCCTGCAAAGGCTAAAGAGCTAAATGAGCTTGGAAGCCTACTGATATCAAAGAGGAACCCAGCCCTGATGATGCTTTAATTTTGTTCTGATATTCTCAAAACCAGTTGAGCCATCTTGGAGCTGCTAAATTTATGTCTAACTGTTCAATGTGTATAAGCTGTTGTGCCAGCAACATAAAAGTAATATAGGGTGCTGAATCTTTCGCCAACCGTGGGATTCCCTTGTCGGTCAATTTTTCTCCACTGAGGTGAAACACACAGCTCTGAAACTTCCATACACTGGATTCACAGACCAAAGTCTGAATGTTCATCTTTTATAGAGGATATCACAGTAGATTTTGATGTAACCCGTACTCATTCTTCTGTATGCTTTAAGCATCTCTAGATTGCCTTTAATGCATTATCAATGCCATACAAACACTCTATTATTGATAGAATAATGGCAAGAAAAAGTCTCCTTGCCATGTGCAGACACTTATTTTTTTAATAAATGTTTTAAATAATATTTTTCTTTATTCATTGAAAAGTTCATATATATATATGAATACATATATATATGAACATATGTATATATGAACATGTGTGTGTGTGTGTGTGTGTGTGTGTGTGTTGATCATATGCACCCCTACCCCATTCCAAATTTCCTTTGGATTACTAATACCTTCCCCTCTCTTTTAATGACCAACTGGGTCTAAGTGCTGTCCATATGCACATGGGTTTGGGACCATCCACCAAGGCATGGACAACCTACCAATGATCTGGCCACATCCCTAAAGATAACTCACTCTCCTCCAACAGCCAATAGCTCCTCAGCTAGTGGTGGGGCCTTGGTAGCCCCTTCCATGTTGGATTACCTAAATTTTTTGTTTATAGTTGATTCAATTTAGAAGTGAATAACTCACAGGTACAGAGCATTGGTTTTACTAGAACAGAATTGTGCTTACCCCACTTCTGTGTGCCTATTCATGCTTATCTCTTAAGCTTTAATATTTAATATGAATATCAGAACTATTTATTTGTTATTGATATACATTTCTTTATGTTTTCAAGTACTGAATTAAAAATTGGAAATAGAAGGCCAAGCCAAAGTAGATACAGGGAGGTTACCACACAGAAAGAAGGCAATTGAGATGTTACTTCCAATGTCCGATCAAAGCCATATGGCAAACCAAGAGTTTTGATCAGCACCCCAGGCTCTGGAGACAGGCTGCCTGCAACAAATCCCTGCAGCTTATCACCTTTTTCTTGGGAAAATTACTAACTTCTCTGCTTCTGCTACAAGTGAAAAATGATGATAATAATAGTACCTGCCTAAGGAGGTTATTTTGAGAATTAAACACATTAATATTTATAAAGTGCTTAGAAGATTGCTTAGCATAAGTAACTCCTAGCTGTTAGCCTCACAGCACCTGCTTTTGGCTGGAAGCACCGTAGAACATCCAGACTCCCAAGTGCAATGCATTTGTTCTGTTTCAGTGGCCGAACAGTGTTGAGCATCCACACTCTTGGCAGGCACATCAGTAGTTCCTGGGAATATAGCAGACACAGAGTGTTCATGAAACTTACTGCTCGGTGTTAGACACACACATTAATCAGTTATACTTGGTTTTAGAAATTAGTATAAAGTTGAACCTCTAGTCAGTAATATATAGAAAGTATACTTAAAAATTACCATGAGAGGGTATGTGGAGGTGTGGAACCTACGGTCATCTGGAGAGCCAGCTGCCAGCCTTTCTGTGATAGCTTTGTCATCTATGGGTCCATGCCCATGGCTTAAATCACTGATCTCTATGACTTTCCTTTTGCTAAACTGAAACTCCAGATCCGCCCCCTGCCTTGCTCTTTGCAGTCTTTATTTCTCTACTTGTATTTGGCCTAGTGCATTCGCCATAATGCCTTCAAGGTTCAACCTATGTAATAGCTATAAAAAATCACCCCACTGTGTGCGTTTTTGACATTGTGTTTGTCTTTTTATCCATAGATGGGCATTCGAGTTGTTTCTATATTTTGGCTATTGTGGTAATGACAGTAAGAACTGGACTGTACAGACCTAAAGTAACATTTCAGTCAGTGATGAGTTAATGATGTGTTCAATAGTGCTGCGTTAGTAGTTAAATGCCGAATCGTATCTGATTCTCTCTTACCATCCCTTGCCTTTGCTCAGAATTCCAGTCTTGTTTTTCTAGTGGAAAATCAGGGCCTCCCCAGTGGATGGGTTGGTATTTAAAACTGTCTTGTTACTTTCTCATTAATTCCTCCACTTGGCCTTGGCCTATAGAGTGACAGTAGTTTTTCTCCCCCTATGATGCTGGGGACTGAATCCCATGCTAGCTTCACTCACGCTAGCAAGTACCTTGCCCCTGAGCTACAGCCCCAGCCCTAAGAGTGGCAATCATGAAACATGGCTACAGATTCTTTTGCCTTCCATACTGAATGCAATAGTCCTGTGAATGAGCATTCATGCTTCCGATTATACAGCAATGCTATAGGTTTAGACCCACAAGGACAATGCAATCGCCTGCCTATTTTCTAGAACTTTTGGGGCTTTCTATGTAAGTGTAAAACGTGATAATACCTTGAGGCTGCCGTGCTTGGAGGATGCCCAGGCCATGTACTGAGGCTCATATGTTGGTGCTCAGAGAGATGATTCTAGCCAAGCATAGTCTTCAGATTGTTTTCCAGGTACATTGAAAGATGATTAGGGAAAGATGCCTTTTTGGGGTGACTCCAATCCTTCCTGTTCCAAGCTTCAGGCATCATGCCATAGAGATACATCATCTCTGTTCCTTTCTTCATACATTGCTGAACATAATAACATAGTATTTAATATCACTAAGTTGTGCTAGCTGGTTCATAACATAGGCTTCCAGAACCATGGTGAGATAGAGGCAGGTAAAAATAGTAATCACCTTTGGGAAGGAAGTTGAGTTTTGGATGTTGTTTTGCTCACCCTTGTCTACTGAAGAAAGTATGTGATATATAGGAACACTGTTTGGCCTGGATCATCTTGGACACTATTGTCTATCCTGGTAAAGATGCTAGACTCCAGACTCTCATTAAGTGTCAAGAGATGTCACTCTAATGAGCCACCTGAGATTTCATGCCCCTATTGTAGGATCTTGGTATGTTTCTAGGTTGATCACCTGGAAAGGCTTGTAGTAGGAGCTGCATTGCCAGTCCCCCACCCCTGTTCCTTTTTCTTGTTTTTAATACTGAGAATGGGTGTGACTAGAAGCAGCAGCCAGAACTGAGCATCTCACCATGTGCTGCTCTCAGGCTAGAAGGCATTGTGCTCGCATCTTCCTGCATCCCAATCAAGCTGCTTTCCTTTGGTCTGGAGGAGAACTGTATCCTGGCCCTCAGGCTGGGATGTGGGCTCCTGACTTGAGACTCTCAGAGGACTGCTCTTTTCCAACATGAATGATGTTTAGCCCCCAAATCTGGTTGAAAGGCAAGATTCTGAGTCAGGCCACAATGAAACCCTATGCAGTGGTGTGTGTGTGTCCTCTAAGAGAGAAACCACACTTTTATTTAATTCTTTTAGAGATCTCTGACTCAGAAAAGCCTTGGGTTGAAGTGCACTTAAGCTGAACTTTCGATTCCCCCACCCTCATAGCTGGCAAGAACATCAAATTCTCCCAGGGAGCGCCATTTGCTATTTCAGATGCATGGTGGGAACATCTTGCGGATGGCTACGGGTAGTTTCGAGCATCCGGGGAGGAACTCATCTACTGTCTGCTTGGAAAAACTTGGGTACAGAATCACATAGAACGTCTGCAGTGATTCAGGAGCAGCAAATAGCGCAGGTCTGAAAAGGTGTTCTTTTTTCTTGCATCCATGCACGAACTGAAGCAGAGAGCTGGGGTTCCTTTAGGTAAAGCCTGCAATCTGCAAGCTTCAAGTCTTAGCTTCATAGAGTGTGCTGTTCATCTTTACTCTCTTCGTTTATACAAATCCAGACTTTTCAAATTCCCGTGCTCCAGGGACCCAGGCTTCTTTTGAGTCGAGGCCTTGCTGTCTTCCTGGGTCTAGGAGACCTTCAGCAGATTAGCAGATAGGAAGGGATGGAGTCTTAGGTGTAGCTTAGAAGTTTCTCTGGGAGGTACTGTCTTATTGCTGTCTGAGCCCCGTTGACTAGGAAACTCATTTTAGGCACAAGGCTGTTGGTGGCAGGGAGCTTCCTAACATTCCACACTGTGAAAGAGGAGCCCAGATGTTTAGGGGTCACTGGTCCTCTCTGCTGAGGCGCTGTGAGCCTTGCCAGAATCTTAGAGATGAATAAAACACTAAGGTGGCTCCTTCCGACCCTCCCATGCACTCTGCACACAGGTTATTATGGTCTCTTACCTGGTACTAGGAGATTAAGGCTGTCCTTACAAGCTGAAGTCAAGATTGACAGAGTATCTTTAAGGTAAGAATGAACATTTCCAGCTAGGTAATGGCAGCACATGCCTTTAATCCCAGCAGTTGGGAGGCAGAGGTGGGGGCGGTGTGCACGTCTGTGAGTTCAAGGCCAGCCTGGCTTGCAGAGTGAGTTCTAGGAGAACCACACTTTCCAGGTACCAGGGAACCTTATTTTCTAAGGAGTGATGTAGTAAAGTCCAGTCTGGATTTTGAGCTAGTTTTTCATCAGAGGTGGTATGAGGATTAGGAAGAGAACCATTTCTACTTTTGGGAGATTCTTGCACAAGCTCAGCATTGTTTTGCATGTCTATCCTGACATGTTCATGCCTTGCAGAAAGAGCAGCACATACCTTTACTCTGTGGCTTTTGCATTAATTCCAATTAGTTGTTTCTTGATTATTTTGACCTGTTTTATGTAACATCAACCTACTTCCTCAGGTTATTTCTGATTTTTATTCTAGGACAGGATTGATTACGGTATGAAATTATCATTTCTTTGCTTTCTCTCTTTTAAAAAGGTGGGTCTTGCTGCGTAGCCCAGGTTCCCTCAGCCTCCTGAATGTTGGGGTTTACAGATGTGTGCTGCACCTTGCTTGGACATTCATAAAGATTATTATTTTTAAACTTATTTTTATTTTGTGTCTGGATGTTTTGCCTACATATGCATCAGGCACGCAGTGCCAACAGAGGCCAGAAGAGGGCGTTGGATCTCCCCAGGGCTGGAGTTATGGTGGGCTGTTATCCACTCTCTGGATTCTGGGAGTCGAACTTAAGCACTGTGGAAGAGCAACCAGTGTGTCTAATCACTGGATCATCTCATCTCTCTGGCCCTCTTTAAAGATTATTTTGGCACTACCTGGCATGGTGTATGGAACTGGGTTGGCTGTGACCTTTGAAAGCCGAATGTTGAGACTGGATCTACAAGCTAGTGTTACAGTTAAGTATACAAACTCAGGATTAAGTAAATTGTAATAAACTGATAATTTACTTATTTTCCATTAGATCATAATTTATATATTTTTTTAGTTTCTGTGCCTTACAAAATGCATTACAGTGAGGTCCTCCTTTATACTTTGTGTGCTTTTTCTACTCTAAGACAAAACACGTGATACCAGATACATCTTAAGACAAGTGATACATTGAACAGAGAGTTCATAGTCTATACAGCATGGCGTGGGCTCTAGGAGCCCACTGGCAGCATCGTGTCTTGAAGAATGGGCTCATGGTGAGGGTGCACTTGAGAGGGTGTGGTCACGTGCAGGATGGGGTGCTTGAGGGATGGGCTTACTTTTGTAGCCGCCTCTCATGGAAAGATACTAAGGTTCCAAGAGAAGTACCTACTCCTGCCTGAGCACAGTGTCCTTGGTCTCTGATAACTCCCGCTCAGTTTTACCACTTACGTGTTCTGCCATGCTCGGAACCAAGATTCTAGTGCAACTCTGGGGACCCAGTGAAACAGTATCCCAGCCACCACACTTCCCAGCTCCCCACTAAGTGACACCATTTAGGTGGCTTAAGTGGGCTATGGTAGATGCTGGTGCTTAAATGTTTGCCAGAAGCACCTCGCGTTCACTTCCTGCGTCTCATCTTTCTCATTTGGTAGTGCTGAGACATCCAAGAAAGAAGCAGTACTGGGGCAGCGATGCTCGAAAGGACGGGTTTTTATAAGGTCAGTCTTTCAGAAGCCCTTGCCAGCTCCAGGGAGCTGACAGTGCCCCCGTTACTAGATCCCTTCACTCACAAGCCTCTGGAAAGCCAGAGATGGGTGTCTCTCTTCACATAGGAGGCCAGGAGTTCTAGATTAGACTCTGTCCCTCCCAGGGCCGTGTTACCAGAAGAAATCTGCCAGCCCAGGGGAGAGCATCTTAAATAACTACGTAGAATTTGAGAAACAATGTTTCATAAGATTGCTGATTTCTGTTGCTTGGGGTGTTGAGGGTGGAGTGTGGTCATCGGAAGTCCAAGCTCATGTTGGTGGCCGTAAGTCCCCAGTTGGTCTTCAGCACACGCTCGGGTTCTCTTGGTTACTGGCATAAATGGTTGCCAAAGGAGGATACTGGTTACCTGCTCATCCACCTTATCCCAGTTAAGACCACCTTTCCGTGTGGAATGTGGTTTTTTTCCTAACAGTTTTTATATCAGCGTCTCCGATCTTATGGAATGGTGGTGTCTGTAGGTAGAAGGAATGAAAGTAGTTAATTCTAAATGCCCCTCTGGGAAAAGCTAGATATTCGTTACAGTGTACACTCCCAGTTTTTACGTTAATGTTTATGGTTCAGAAGCTTAGAGGTACTCCATAGTGATTCTGAATTGACTTTTCTAGAACCAGAAGCGAATCTTAATGGACTCTCCATAAATGGCCTGTATCAGCAGCCTGCGTCTCCAAGTCCTGTGGGTCCCCTCCTGGCAATGACTCCCACAAACTGTTGATGCTCGTGGAGAAAAACAAAACATGACACCAACGAACTTTGTGTTTCCTCTTCTGTTGAGATGGCTTTTCAAAGTCTTGGCTAGTGGTTCTTTGGAGGAAAGACATATGGCGGGGGAGCCTTCAAGCTTAAAGTTGGGATGATGCTGTTTGCTCTTTCACTGAGGGAACCTCAGCCAGCCTTCCAAGAGTTCTTGGGTATCCATCTGGCTTTGGCCAGTTTTGCATCTCTTTTGACACAGTTGTTTTTAAATGCCAGTTTTAATTCCTTGCCATCAGGAGCTGGCAGCTTATCGCCCACAGATGTGATTTTGAACAAGAACCTAAAGTGTAAACTCAGAAGTGAGAAGAGATTCTCGGGGACTCATCAGACCACTCCAGAAAGTATCACGGTTGTACTGAAATGGCTCAGAATCGCTCACTGCAAACCTGCAGAGTGCCATGCCATGCGAGCGAGCGAGCGGCAGATTCACAGCCACGTTAGTTATTTTCTTTCGTGTATCTCCTTGCTGCGTTAGTGCTGGGAGCAGAGAGCAATAGAATTGAGTAAATTATGATCCGAAGGCTGGGCACCAGCCCGTGTTGAACAGTGTTTGGACTATGATTACTTTCTGCCTTTGTCACAGTTGACATTAATTATTGATGGAAGTTTCAGAAATAGCGCATGTGCCAGGAGCGTTTCGCCGGAACTCAGGCTGCAGGCAGGCGGGATGCTGAAGAGTGTGGGGGAAGAGGCACCTGTGGCTTGTTTATGTCTGCATACAGGGGAGCTGGGCCTGGTGGGCTGCGTGGTAGCCGTGTAAAGGTCATGGTATAACAGAAGGATGAACCGTCAGGCTTATTTCTATCGTGTTCCTCCCCAGGAATTGCACCGAAGGAGCCAACTTCAGCCGGAGCCAGCCAAGACCAAGGCTCTCCAGACCGTCATTGAGATGAAGGTAGGGAGCTAAGCATGTTTGGCAGAGCCGGCAGTGCCCGGGAGTCTGTTTGTTGTGACTGGATGGTGCCTCACAGACATGTGCACGCACCCAGTGTTTTTCTCTCGACACCGTGGAGGGAGCGCCGCTTTGGGCTCATTTTGCTTTTCTTAGTGCATCTCAGTTACTGGCCTTTTAATTAAAGGGCTTTTCCAGGCCAAAGAATAAAGGGCTCCAGTAGCCCGTGTTTGACAGGAGCTGGGCTCCTTCCCAGAGTGTGACCAGTGCCTTTGAAGAGCTCGTTTTTCTGAACATTACAAATGTTTGCTTCGAAACCAAGTGCCCCTCCCCCAGGAGGGAGAGGAACAGACACCTTTGAGAATCCAGGACTTGACATGGCGATGTACTGAGTAGTCAGTGAGAAAACTCTGCTGTCCCTGAACAAGGATACTTCCTGTTAACTCCAGTGTTTTCTTCTTAGCCAGTCTGGAAGTAAGAATAGTTTATTAAATGCTTGCAAAGTATAGAAATACTCTTGAGAGGCACAGAGAGAAAGTATCTTAAGGAATAAAAAAGAAAAACAAGATCCTCCCAACTAGGTTTAGGTCATGTGAAGAATAATCAGGTCAGTGGTGAAGGACACATCTTGTTTCTGATCAGGAAACAAATGTTATTGAAACATGTTTGGTTTGTCAGTGTCTAGACGTTTGAACTCTTCTATTTCCAGTTGTATTTGTTTGTTTGTTTTTATTCAGAAGGAAACAAATGGCAAAATTATTTGTTTTAAAAATAAATTATTTTATTTAAAGTGTTGTGTTAAGGAGAAAATGTTTTCAGAATGACTGTGTCTGCAGTCTGCAGACTGCATATCTGAGCTCATACTCAGAGATCCCCAGACCCCATTGTCCTATGAGAATCCCGAAGCTCGCCTGCAGATTGCTGGTTTCCTGGCTCACAGTACATACTTTCAGATTGTTTGTGCAAAGTTCCCAGACCCTAGAGAAAAACTTCAGTGACTGTTGAATTTTTGGTGTGTACAATTGTGGCGAGATTTTTTTTTTTTTTTAGCTGTCAGTGACAGTGTTTTTACCCAAGGACTTCGTTTTCTGGCGTAGCGTAACGTTTTTGTGACTTCGCAGCTATGCTTCTCCAGGGCAGTTACGTGAACTAGGGCATTCAGAAGATATGCGAGCAGGTTGGTTTGGAAAGTATCATTTGAATGAAATATGAAATAGATTGAACAGTGAGGATTAGTGCTCGCTGTGGGTTGTGGTTGCTAATTCATGTAACTTTATTCTCTACTTAGGAGACAGTGATTTATTGCTGGCATTTCAACTTCTCATTGCAACCAAAACTGAAATTAGATTGAAGGGGGAAAAAAAAAACTCAAAAAATAAAACTTAAAACATCACCCCCCCCCACACACACACATGAGACAGAGAGAGAAACAGAGACAAAGGGAGACGACAGAGACAGAGAGAAGAGAGAAATGAGCTGTTTTATTTTATAAGTATGGCTGTTCCTCTCTACCACCAGCCTCTGCACTGAGTGCCTCTGTGTTCACAAAAGCAATAAGAGGACGTATGTAATCGAATTCCAAATTTCCATTTTTTAAGTAAAAGGAGAGTCTGGGGATTCCCTGAGAGGCATGTTGCCTCGTCTGGTAGGCGTTGCCTCGTTAAATGTCCCCCTTTAAAAGACAACTGTGTTTTTGGTGACTGTTTAAAGTAGAAATACTGTTTTATATGATATTCTAGTTTCCTATTTTAGTGTAATAGAAAAAGTAAGTAAAGAGCATTCATTTAGTTTAGCTAACTGGGGAGGCATATGATGGAAGAGCAAAATTAATATAAGCTTCTTCTCAGTTAAGTGAGAAGTTTCCATTTATGGATGCTGGTCATACTGAGCATAGATATAGAACCATGTTTTTAGAACAAATGAAGATGAATATATTTCTCAGGAAACAGAGTCCAAATTTGGTTGTGCTTTTCATGTCTTCTGGCTCACATGAGCTTTGTCTTATATTTTATCCATGGAGAAGTCTGGTCCCATTAACATCTAAGATCCACACACCTAAACTGAGTCATGGAGAGCCTTGGTGCAGGGTCATCTCCTACGTAACCTGTGTACTTGTGACAGAGGCTCTGGCCTTATCTAATTTTGTGCACTAGAAACAGAGAGAAGGTTAGGAACCCAGACCATACAAGCCTTAGAGGAGAACCACTAAACAGAACTTAAACTTAGGGCTTGGAGTTTGAGATTGTTTTTTTTGTCCCTGGATTTGACTGGACATTGTCTTTGTTATCTAGTGCCTTGCCAAATCTGAAGTTAGAAAGAAATTGACTTCTTTTTTTTTTTTTTTTAAAGACAGTCTCATGTCCCATGTATCTCAAGCTGGCTTCAAATTTACTATGTAGTCAAGGGTGACCATGAACTCCGGATCATCCTGTCTTTCGTTCTCAGATGCCAGGATTACATATGCCACCCTGCCCTATTCAGAAATGCAGAGAAGGCTGTCTCAAAGTGTTCTCTAGTTTCAGGAAGGTGGCACGAATTAGAGCTGACAGACTGTCCCTTACTTGTCTTTTGTTCCTTAAGAAAACTGAGGGTGAAGTTCTGAACCCCGTTTGTCTCCACAAACATTTGCATCAGCTCCACAGAGGGGCTTGGTGTGAAGGTCTGCAAAATCCTGCTTTCGAGCTGCATCCCAGAGCTCCCACATCCCTGAGCGCTCTGACCCACAGACTGACTGGTCTGTGTGAACGTCTCTGCAGGGTCAGCCCTAGAGAAGGCCATCTGCACCCCAGTGGGGTACAGTGGACAGTCCTCCATAGACGCACCTGAGAGGAAGGAACGACAGTGAAGTTACTGATGGTTTATCTTCTTGCAGGAGTCTTCACGTTTTAAGTTTGGCCCTGATTTGGTCTGGCAGGTAGGTCCCACATCTGCACGTAGAAAACCGTGTGCGCTTCCCTGAGAGATTTCTTTCCTGTGGCGCTCCTGAGGCCTCTTTTCTGATTCCCTGCTGAGTTCCTGTCTGCTCTTTTGGCGAACTGCCTACAACAGTTCCAAATCTGGGTCTTCATTTTTCATTTTTCTCTTTTTAGTGCTACTGCCATTGAAAGAACATACCCTTAACTGGTTTTTATTATAAATTTGCTGTGAGCATTCTGCCCAAAGCTTCCACTTTCTTGAGTTTACTGATAAACATTATCCAGTTTTTAAAAGTGAAAAAAGAACGGAGTATGTGAACGGCTGCACTTGTCAGCTGTTTTGAAAACTTTTCTTATTAGAACTTGTAAGCCAGTGAGCATCTAACTAAGACCTGTTGAAATCACAAGGAAATTTATTGGCCCAAGTAACTGAAAAACAAAACAAAACAAAGCAACAACAACAAAACCAAGCCAAACCGTGGTGTGATTCCAGGCACAGCTTGATCCAGGGACTCAAGAAACAGCAGCATGCATACTTTTGTCTCATTCTGTTTCTGGTTTTGTCCTTCTTCGTGAGAGCTGTTTCCAGACAACTTCTCCCTGCCTGGCTAAGGAAGATGGCTGTGACAGCCCCGATTCACAGAAGGAAGGGAAAAATGAGGGTTTTGTTTGGTTTGCTTTTAATACAGGAACGCAGCCAATGCTGGAGAAATGATGATTATAGGAATAGGGTGTAAAACTTCATGTGAAACTCAACAGCCCATATTGAAAAGAAAATGCTCCCTTACTCACAAGTAAAGCTGATGATCAACAGAGACATTTTCTGGGATGGGAAGATGTCTTGGCTAGTAGTAAGCTTGCTGTGTTCTAGATAAGTGTGAGGGCCTGAGTTCAGATTCTCAGCTCAGCACCAACACAAAA
>NC_022013.1:61792676-61810965 GCF_000317375.1 Microtus ochrogaster | reverse complement strand
CAGGTCTCTGGAGATGTGGAGGCCAGGGCAGGGCAGGTCTCTGGAGGTGTGGAGGCCAGGGCAGGGCGGGTCTCTGGAGATGTGGAGGCCAGGACAGGTCTCTGGAGATGTGGAGGCCAGGGCAGGGCAGGTCTCTGGAGATGTGGAGGCCAGGACAGGTCTCTGGAGATGTGGAGGCCAGGGCAGGGCAGGTCTCTGGAGATGTGGAGGCCAGGGCAGGGCAGGTCTCTGGAGATGTGGAGTCCAGGGCAGGGGCAGGTCTCTGGAGGTGTGGAGGCCAGGGCAGGGCAAGTCTCTGGAGATGTGGAGGCCAGGGCAGGTCTCTGGAGGTGTGGAGGCCAGGGCAGGGGCAGGTCTCTGGAGGTGTGGAGGCCAGGGCAGGGCAGGTCTCTGGAGGTGTGGAGGTCAGGGCCAGGTCTCTGGAGCCTGATGGTCAGCCAGCCGGGGCAATTGGCCAACTCTAGCTACAATGAGAAGCTTTTTCTCAAAACATGAAGTGGAGAGCAATTGAGAAAGACACCTGATGTGGACCTCTGGTCTCCATGTATGTATACGCTTGCATGAGGTACCCACAAACATGTTCATAAGACCCCCACATATATGAAAGAAGGAGAGAAAATCCAGTTTCTGCTAGTACAGCAGAAATTATCCGTTCTTCAGCAGAGTTTATCAAGTGAGTATCCCTGAGTGATGTAAGAGCATCAGTACAAATTTCAGAAGTCATACTCCATCTGGGGAGCTTGTTAACTTTGGAAGATGAAGAAGCCAGGGGCACAATGTCAGCAAAATATGGGCTTTCTGTTGGAGCATGGGCCTTTCCCTTTTTAGCTAGGTGGCCACCCGAGGCAGGTGCTGTGGGGACCATTCCTCTTGACTATCATTTATCCCTGAAGGCTGTTTGAAATAGTTGGAACTAAGCACAAAGCAGTACCAGGATGAGCTTCAGTAAGAGGCTCAGGTGAGCAGGTAGTGGTGGCACACGCCTCTAATCCCATCACTCAGGAGGCAGACATAGTCAAGTCTCTGAGTTCAGGGCCAACCTGGTCCATAGGACAGCCAAGGCTACACAGAGAAAATCTGTCTCAAAACCAAAACAAACCAAAAACTCAAGTACCTTCCCATGACTCTCAGAAGGACATGGCTGCATTCAGTTGTGACTCAGAGCAGAAGCTGGCTTTTATTATTAAAACTGAGCATTGTCTTTTGTCTTTGTGCCCAGGTAGGTGATGCTATCCTGCAGGTGGGTTCAGATCCTCCTAAGCATAATCCTAACTTTTGATCAAATTTACTTCATTCTGGCCTACAGGGTATAAGGGACCATTTGAATCCAAAACTGATTTGACCACAGCCAATAACCCTCTTGAACTGATCTGAGCCCTGGGATTGAGTCCCAGGTACCCAGAGATAGCCATTGGTCACTTTTGGGCTTCAGACCCTGTTTAGGTTTATTTCATTCATCTTTGGGAAAGTTTGAGGTCTTAATTAAAATGATTTCTTCTCCCAGCCCTTTGCTGTCTTCATAGGAAGGTTTGTACCGTAAACAGCTTCCTCTGGTTGGGCTGTAATGAAGGCCTCTAGGCCCGGAGACTCTGACCACCATGGGTTGTGGCTCTATGGTAGAGTACTTGTTGGCGTGTGTGATACTCTGCTTTGATCCCCAGTATTGTATGCAAGTAAATGAAGAGTAAACAAACGAGCATGTTCTATTCTTTCTATGGATAGTGAGCAAAAGCAATAAAATAGTGATATCACTAAGCAAAGTGCCTCCTCTGCCAGCAGTGAACTCTGCTCCCACATATAGACATTGGTGCTGTGAAGCAGCGCTGATTAGTTTCACACATGTGTTATCTGGCCTTCATGTGTCTCTTGTAACCAACATGTATCCTGTTTCCCATTCTGAGTTAGGAGTCTTATCATGAAGTCTTTTTTTTAAAAATCTTTAAAATATTTCCTATTTTCAAATGTTCCATGATATGTTTTGATTATATCCACTCTCCACTTCTCTCCCTAATTCTTCCACATCCCCCCACCTCCCTACCCCAACCAACTAAATGCCATTTTTTAAAAATTAACTTACTCAGCCCATTTTGTGTTGCTTGTATATTCCTTGATGGCTATCCACTGTTGTGTTATTGGCCTATTAGAGGCCACACCTTTAAAAAGAACTTATTCTCCCTCCCCCAGACACCATCAGCTTTCTGTGGTCCCTAAGTTAGGGGTGGAGGCTTCTGAATCCTATCTCCCTCCACGCTAGGACGTGGACTGGTTTCCTCTCTTTGGCCTCTTGCACAGGCAACCAGAGCTTCTGTGAGTCCATGAGAGCAGCTGGTCCTGTTACCTGACCACCATGTTGCTCTGGTCTTCCCTGACTTCTAGCTCTTAAAACGGTCCTGCCTCTTCTTTGGAGATGGTCTCTGAGCCTTTTGTGTATGCGCATTGTATAGGTTTCTCATTGTGGATGAACAGTCGGTCAACGCTGACTCTCTTCACTTTTACCAGCTTGGAGTGTCTGTCTTAACCACCATCTACAGAGCTGCACTAATCTCTGCAAAGAAGGGCACCGATGCAGTGCTGGTTGACACTATGTCTGTTTAGCAGAATAATAATTGTAGGGTCACCCTGGCACCTATGAGCTCCCAATATAGGTTCTTACTCAGATTTACTGTGCCAGGTAAGTGTCTCCTCCTGTGTAGTAGGTTTTAAATCCAACTGGAGAAGCCTTTTTTAAAAGAATGTGCTCCATTCATCTGTGATACTAGAATTATATCCCGTAGCTTATTTTCCTCCCTTGGGAAATTTCTTCATATTTTCATCTTACAGCTTGAAACTGTTTCTGCCCCACTTAACTATTTTTCTTAAATAAGTGGGGGAAGTGTGGGTTTTAAGTAACATCCAAAAACAGCAAAAGCAAAATGCCTCGTTAAATGTAGCGCTGAATGATATTTAATTGTTTTTAGAAGAAGTAAGATTAAAAAAATAGAGCATTTTTCCTGTCCTTCTGGAACCCTTCCCATGATATATTTGACTTTGATTGTTTGACTGGGTTTACAGTTGATAAGTACTGCTACTAACTTTGTTAGTTGTGAAAATATCACTCCTAAATTTGAATAACACACACCAGTGTTTATTGAACAGTATTTTGCACACAACACCATATGGTAGATCTTTAAAACAACAACAACAACAACAACAACAACAACAACAACAACAACAACAACAACACATAACTGAGCTGCCAGTCATTAAAGTGCTAATAGAAGGGAGTGGATGCCCAGGTTACAGAATTTGATAAGAAAGGCAGAAATGGGGCTGGGCAGGGTTGGTGCATTCCTTTAGTTCCACCACTCAGTAGGCAGAGGCAGGAAGACCAGACCAGCCTGGTCTACAAGAGCTAGTTCCAGAACAGGCTTCAAAGCTACAGGGAAACCCTGTCTCAAAAACAAACAAACAAACAAACAAACAAACAAACAAAAAAGAAAGAAAAGAAAGGCAGAATGGGCCATGAGAACCCAGAGGATATTAAATGATTGAGGGAGGGCAGGAATGGCGTTAGAAGAAGGCCTTGAAAAGCTGCCACAATTATAAACAATGGGTGGATGCATTGTAGGTTGTGAGCTGTGGGGGCCATCAGAGGCTGTGAAGTATAAGGATCGTGTGGGGATGAGTGAGCCATACCATTGCCTGAGAGGAAAGTTTTTAAGCCTAGAAGCAAAGGAAGAGAAAACAAGAGAAAGTAGAAGGAAAAAAAGAAATAAAAGTAAAAGTCAAAATTACTGAGTTGACATTCCTATATAGGAATACCAAAGTTAAATACCAACTCTTTGAAAGATTAACAAAAATGACAGCTCCTTAGAGCTGTCATCAACTCTGAGACAGCTCAAATAACCAAATTAGAAGTGGAATATTACTTCAAATCTTAAAGTAAACAAGACCGTATTTTTGAATGATTAATGATAACAAAATTGAAATTTGAGGTAAATAACTAAATTCTATTAAAATTAAATCCTGCCAAAAACTGCATGAGTAGAAGTAGAACATCCAAGTGTCCTAGAGACTTGATTTTCATGTGAGGTGCCCAACATGAGCAGAGTAGTGACAGAAAGATGACTGACTGCTAGCAACTCTGGGGAGAGGAGGGAAACGAGTCTCCTTTCTGCTAATGGGGGCAGAGCTTTGGGGATCTAAAAATGTTCTAGAATTAGCTGTGATGATTACACAAACCACTGAATTAAACAGACAAATGTTATGTTCTATGTCTTAGATCTCACATACCAGTTACTACTAACTTTAAAGAAGAATAGTAAAGGAGATGATCAGTATGGTGATTGTAAATGCTTACTTTAGGTAACATAGCTGTATAATGTTAGGGGTAGAGATGTATTACTACTCTTATAGAAGGGGTCCCAGTGTGATCCCCAGGCAGGTTTTGAGCCTTGACTACTAGGCTCAAGTAATCTTCCTTCCTTAGTCTCCTGGATTACCAGGTTATACCACAGCTGCCACAGATCAAGAGGTTCTACTTATCAATGTAGAGCAAATCCTTGGGGGAAAATTTCCGAAAACATTGACATGGAGGATAGGCGCTCACACTTTTTTTCCCTTCTAATTGTCAGTGCTTCCAGTTGTGTTGCGTTTATTATGTAGGGATGACCTGCAATGGTTATTTAGGAAAGACAACAAAAAGGGTTGTTAAAAGATGACACGTACACTTGTAATTCTAACGAGGCTACTTGACACCCTCTCTAAAACAAAACAACAGCAAACATTTTCCCAGCAAACACCTATCAATAACAATAAGCTATCTTCAGAACCTTAAATTATTACTCTGGTTTTCCTTGACTGGACTGTGAAGGTGCCAATGGAAAGATCCTGGTATCGAACAGATCCTCAAGGAATTGCTCTCTTCAACCCCTCCCTTTTAATCTGGTAATTAAGTTTTACCTATAAAAAGGATGGCACAATTGAGAAAGGACCACCAGAGAAACAGAATTATATAAGCTTACTTTAGGCAGAATCTTAGCTCTGAATACAGTCATGATTTGCATTTTGAAAAGACTTTCAAATGTCTTTGAAAGAAGAAACCAGTGGAGAAAAAAAAAATCACATCATACGAGCATGGTGGTTGGTGCTATATTGAATGACCAAGGGACTTACTTTTCTTGCTTCCAAGCATCTGGCAAGACCCCTACCCCCTCTGCATCGCATTGATCTCACCTGGCAAATGAAGGGATTTCAGTTAAGTGTCCTGCTTTAAAAATTCTGCCAAGTTTGGAAGCTTTGTACTGGTAAATGGACTCTCAAAAGGCATCTCTGCTGAGTCTGTGTTGAGGTGAAATTCTCATAGTATTGAAACCTTGACTTTTTCTCTTGTGTCTTGATTGGCATAGTCCAGACTTGCAGCCACTGTCTGCGCCATTGCTGTTGCACAGTGCCCAGGCTGTTGTTTATTTAGGGACTGCAGTTTCCTTCCTGGCACGCAGCCCTCCCAGCAGAGTCGAGAAGTCAACCACAGGCCTCATGTGAACTTCCCTTTTCTAGTTGTGGTAATGACAGTGTACCAACCGTCATAGGCTTCATCCTTAAGGCACGATCCCCTTTCCCCATCCATCAGGTCATACTGGGGATAGTGTGGGCTGAATTCCCTTGCTGCCTGTTGCTTTTTCCATGAAACAAACTGGTTGAACACAGGAATATTTGTGGTATGTTTTAGAGAACCTGAGAAGGCCTCTGCCTTAACCAGGGCCATGGCTAGGGCTAAAAGGAGAAGGAAGAATAAGTTCAGGTTGGCCACATGGCCAGAGAGCATCTTCACCTAGTCTTTTTCCTGAGGAGGATTGAAAAAAAATAGGAGAGTGAGGTACCCAAGTTTTTAGTCTCCCTGAAATATATTTGCTGCACTATAGAGACACATTTCTCTATCTGCTTTTTTTTCAGAGGATGGGTAGCTAGAATTCAAATGTTCTTTGTACTTGTGTGTGTGTGTGTGTGTGTGTGTGTGTGTTTGCTCTTATTTGATAGCAGTTTTTGAAACCTTTCTATCGCTTATGTCTCTTCCCGACATCTTCACTATTTTCTCTTGAATTTACACTGTGATTGTCAGACAAAAAGTGCTGTGTAGAAGGAAGAACCTGAAAAGGTCAAGCTCCTTCTCTGCAGCAAGCTTTGCCCGAGGTTGGTCAGGAGACACTAGGTTCCCACCATGTGCGTTATTCCTCTGTTTCTGGGAAAGCTGTCAAGGAACGCATTCCAGTTCACTAAATGTGAACTCTCAGGCAGACTGTTTGCTACCCATAGGTCTCCCAACTATAACATGGTGAAAATAAGTGATTAGTTGAGAGTTTGCTAGCATAGGGATTCTCAAAGTAACCAGTGAGCATTGGCTATTGTTCTGAATTACATTTTTAAAAATTTATCTATTTATAAAAATTATCTTTACTCATTTTACATATTAATCCCAGTTCCCACTCACTCCCCTCCTTCTGCTCCCCCACCTTCCTTCCCACCCCACCCCCCATCCACTCCTCAGAGAGGGTCAGGCTTCCTATGGGGAGTCAACAAAGTCTAACACATTGCTTTGAGGCAGGACCAAGGCCCTCCCCATGATATCTAGGCTTAGCAAGGTATTTCTCCAGAGATAATGGGTTCCAAAAAGCCAGAGCAAGCAGTAGGGATAAATCCTGGTCTTACTGTCAGTGGCCCCATAGTCTGCCCCAGCCTTATATACTGTCACCCACATTCAGAGGGCCTAATTTGGTCCTGTGCTTGTTTAACTGCTGTCAAGCTGGAGTTGGTGAGTTCCCTGTAGCTCAGGTCAGCTGTTTCAGTGGGTGTCCCTATTATGGTCTTGACCCCTTTGCTCATATTCTCACTCTTCCCTCTCTGGACTTTGGGAGCTCAGCTCAGTTCCACTGTGGATCTCTGCATCTGCTTTCTTCAGTTGCTGGTTCTATGGACATTCAAGAGAGTTATCACTCTGACTACAGGACAAGGCCAGTTCAGGCACCCTCTCCACTATTGCTTAGGGTCTTAGCTGGGGTCATCCTTGTGAATTCCTGGGAATTTCTCTTGTGCCAGTTTTCTTGCTAGCCCCACAATGGTTCCCTCTATCAAGATATCTCTTTCCTTGTTCTTTATCTCTGTCCTTCCCCTATTCCAACCATCCCATTCCCTCAAGTTCTTTCCCCCTCTCCTTTCCCCTCATCCTCTCCTCTCACCCTCCCTTCTTCTCCCACCCCCACGCTTCCAATTTTCTCAGGAGATCTTCTGTATTTCTCCTTCCCAGGGAGATCTCCTTTTCATCTAGCTTCTCTGGGGTTGTGGACCGTAGGCTGGTTATCCGTTGCTTTATGTCTAACATCCACTTTTGAGCGAATACATACCATGCTTATCTTTCTGGGGCTGGGTTACCACACTCAAGATGGTTTTTTTTCTAGTTCCATCCATTTGCATGCAAATTTCAAGATGTCATTGGTTTTTTACTACTCTGTAAATGTTCCACATTTTCTTTATCCATTCTTCAGTTGAGGGGCATCTATGTTGTTTCCAGGTTCTGGCTATTATGAATAATGCTACTGTATTGAGCTTCCTTTGGGTATATGCCCAAGAGTGGTATTGTTGAGGTAGGTTGATTCCCAATTTTTTGAGAAGCCATCATACTGATTTCCAAAGTGAGTTTTCAAGTTTGCACTCCCACCAGCAATGTTCCCCTTACCCCACATCCTTTTCAGTATAAGCCATCATTGGTGTTTTTGTTCTTAGCCATACGGACAGGTGTAAGATGGCATAATGTAAGAATCATTTTAATTTGCATTTCCCTGATAGCTAAGGATGTTGAACATTTACTTAAGTGTCTTTCAACCATTTGGGATTCTTCTGTTGAAAATTCTCTGTTTATATCTGTACCCCATTTTTAAATTGGATTATTTGGTATCTTGATGTCTAGCTTCTTGAGTTCTTTATATATTTTGGAGATCAGTCCTCTGTCTGATGTGGGGTTGGTGAAGATCTTTTCCCTTGCAGTAGGCTGCCTTTTTGTCTTATTGATTGTGTTCTTAGCTTTACAGAAGCGTCTCAGTTTCAGAGGTCCCATTTATTGATTGTTTTTCTCAGTGTCTATGATACTGGTGTTATATTTAGAAAGTGGTTTTCTGTGCCCATGCATTCAAGGCTGCTTTCCACTTTCTCTCTTATTGAGGTTCAGTGTGACTGGACTTATGTTGAAGTCTGATCCATTTGGACTTGAGCTTGTGTGTGGTGATAGATATGGATCTATTTGCATTCTTCTACATGTTGTCATCCAGTTATGCCAGTACCATTTGTTGAAGATGCTTCATTTTTCTGTTGTATATTTTTAGCTTCTTTGTCAAAACTCAGGTGTTCATAGGTGTGTGGATTGATATCCAGGTCTTTGATTCAATTCCATTGGTCTACCTGTCCATTTTTATGACAATGCCAAGCTCTTTTCATTACTGCAGCTTTATAATAGAACTTGATGTCAAGGATAGTTATGTCTCCAGAAGTTTTTTTTATTCTACAGGATTGTTTTGGCTATACTGTTTTTGTTGATTTTTCCATATGAAGTTGAATATTGTTATTTTGAGGTCTGTGAAGAATTGTGTTGGGATTTTGATGGGAATTGCAATGAATCTGTAGATTCCTTTTGGTAGGATTGTCATTTTTATTTTGTTGATTCTACCTATCCAAGAGTATGGGAGATCTTTCCATTTTCTGGTATCTTCTTCAGTTTCTTTCTTCAAAGACTTAAAGTCCTTTTTGAACAGGTCTTTCACTTTTTTGGTTAGGGTTAATACCCCAAGATTATGTTGTTTGTGGCTATTATGAAGGGTGATGATTCTCTGCTTTCTTTCTCAACCCATTTATCGTCTGTATATAGGAGGACTACTGATTCTTTTGAGTTCTTCTTGTATTCTGCCACATTACTGAAGGCAATCAGCTGTAGGTGCTCCTTGGTAGAATTTTGGGGGTCACTTATGTAAACTATCATATCATCAGCAAATAGTGAGAGTTTGATTATTTTCCTGTACCCCCTTGATCTTATTTTTTTGTCTTATTGCTCTAGTTAGAACTTCGAGTAGTATATTAAATAGATATGGAGTGAGCAGCCTTGTCTTTTTCCTGATTTTAGTGGAATTGCTTTGAGTTTTTCTCCATTTAGTTTGATGTTGGCAGTTGGATTGCTGTATTTTGCCTTTATTGTGTTTAGGTATGTTCCTTGTATCCCCAATCTTTCCATTTGTCATAAAGGGGTGTTGGATTTTGTCAAAGACTTTTCAGCCTGGCGGTGGTGGCGCACGCCTTTAATCCCAGCACTCGGGAGGCAGAGGCAGGCGGATCTCTGTGAGTTCGAGACCAGCCTGGTCTACAGAGCTAGTTCCAGGACAGGCTCCAAAAACACAGAGAAACCCTGTCTCGAAAAACCAAAAAAAAAAAAAAAAGACTTTTTCAGCATTTAATGAGATCATGTGTGTTTTTCTTTCAGTTCGTTTATATGGTAGATTACATTGATGGATTTTTGTATGTTGACCCTCCCAACATCTCTGGGATGACGTTACTTTATCATGGTGGATGATCTTTTTTTATGTGTTCTAGGATTTGGTTTACCAGTATTGTATTGAGAATTTTTGCATTGATGTTCATGAGGGAGATTGGTCTAATTCTCTTTCTTGGTTGCATCTTTGTGTGGTTTGGGTAACAGGGTAACTGTCATCTCTTAAAAGAGTTTGGCAATGTCCCTTCTGTTTCTATTGTGTGGAACAATTTGAGGAGTATAGCTGTTCTTTGACATTCTGGTAGAATTCTGCACTGAAACCATTGGGGCCTGAGTTTTTGGGGTTGGGAGACTTGATGACTGCTGCTATTTCCTTAGGGGTTATATGTCTATTTAAATCATTTATCTATATATTGATTTAGTTTTGATATGTGATACTTATCCTTTAAATTTTCTAATTTTGTGGAGTATGGGTTTTTGAAGTATGACCTGATGATTCTCTGAATTTCCATAGTGTCTGTTATATCCCCCTTCTTTTTTTTTTCTTTGCATATTTTCTCTGACTTTTGGTTAGTTTGGATAAGGGTTTGTCTGTCTTTCTGATTTCTCAAAGAACCAACTCTAATTGGCTCATAGATTCTTTGTATTAATTTCTTTGTTTCTATTGATTTTCAGCCCCCATTTTTATTATTTCTTTGATGTCTGCTCCTCCTGCACAAGTTTGCTTCTCTTAGTTCTAGAACTTTCAGGTGTGCTGTTAAGTTGCTAGTGTAAGATTTCTCCAAGTTCTTTATGTATTCACTTAGTGCTGTGAACTTTCCTCTTAGCACAGCTTTCAAAGTGTCCCACAGGCTTGCGTATGTTGTGCCTTCATTTTCATTAAATTCAAGGAAGTCTTTAATTTCTTTCTGTATTTCTTCCTTGATGCAGGGGTGATTCAGTTGAATTGTTCAATTTCTATAAGTTTTTGGGCTTGTGGCCATTCTTGTTGTTGTTGAATTCTAACTTTAAGCCATGGTGATCCAATGAGATAAAGGTGGTTACTCTTATTTTTTTTTATTTTTTTTTCTATCTTTTGAGATTTGCTTTGTTACCAAGTATGTGGTCAATTTTTGAGAAGGTTCCATGAGGTACTGAGAAGATGGTATATTCTTTTGTGTTGGGGTCAAATGTTCTATAGATGTTTGTTAAATTAATTTGAGTCATAACTTCTGTTAGTTTCTTTATTTCTCTGTTAAGTTTCTGTCTGGCAGACCTATCCAGTGGTGAGAGTGGGCTGTTGAAGTCTCCACTATTAGTGTGTAGGATTTGATTTGTGATTTGAGCTTCTGTAGTGTTTCTTTTACAAATATGGGTGCCCTTGTATTTTCGAGCATAGATGTTCAGAATTAAGACTTCATCTTGATGGATTTTTCCTGTGATAAATATGAAATGTCCTTCTTCATCTCTTTTGATTAATTTTAGTTTGAAGTCTATTTCATTAGATATTAGAACAGCTACACCAGCTTGCTTTTTAGGTGCATTTGATTGGAAAATCCTTTCCTAAGCTTTTACTCTGAGATAATGTCTGTCTTTGAAGTTTGCAGTAGAAGGATGAATCCTGTTTCCCTTTCCATTCTGTTACCCTGTGTCTTTTTATATGTGAATGAGATTGTTGATATTAAGAGGAATTAATAACCAGTGATCGTTAGTTTCTATTATTTTGGTTTTGAGGTTGTTGTTGGTAGTGTTTGTGCATTTCCCTTCTTTGGATTTTGCTGTTGTGGGGTTATCTGTTGCCTGTGTTTTTCCGGGTGTAGCTAGTTTCCTAGGGTTGGAGTTTTCCTTCTAGAACTTTCTATAGGGCTGAATTTGTGGATAGGTATTGTTTAAATCTGATTTTGGGTCATAGAATATCTTGTTTTCTTCATCTGATGATCGAAAGCTTTCTGGGTACAGTGTCTGCAGAACGTCTCTCCAGGACATTCTGGCTTTCATAGTTTCCATTAAGAAGTCTGTTGTAATTCTGATAGGTCTGCCTTTATATGGTACTTGGCCTTTTTCTTTGCAGCTCTTAGTATTCTTTCTTTATTCTGTATGTTTAATGTTTTGATTATTATGTGATGAGGGGTCCAGTCTATTTGGTGTTCTGTAAGCGTCTTTTATCTTCATAGGCATGTCCTTCTTTAGGTTGGGAAAGTTTTCTTCTATGGTTTTGATGAATACATTTTCAGTGCCTTTAGACTATTCTTCTTCTTCTATCTCTATTATTTTTACATTTGGTCCTTTCATGATGTCCCATTTTTCCTAGATATTTTATGTTAAGAGTTTGTTAGATTTAAGCTTTTCTTTGACTAGTGAATTTATTTCCTCTGTCTTATCTTTAACAACTGAGATTCTCTTCTGTCTCTTGTATTCTGTTGTTTACGCTTGCATCTGTAGTTTCAGATCATTACCTAGATTTTCCATTTCCAGAATTCTGTCAGTTTGTGTTTTCTTTATTTACTCTATTTCAGTTTTCAAGTCTTGATTTCTTGAGCTGTTTGCTTCACTTTTTTTTTTTTTTTTTTTTTTTAGTTTTCTTGGGTTTCTTTAAGAGATTTATTGATTTCTTCCATTTTTTTTGTTTGTCTTTTCCTCCATTTCTTTAAGTGATTTTTTTCATTTCCTCTTTAAGGGTCTCTATCATCTTCATAAAGTTATATATTTAAGGTAGTTTTCTTCTGCTTTGCCTGCATTAGGATGTTCAGATATTGCTGTTGTAGAACCACTAGTTTCTGGTGGTTCCATATTGTTCTTTATGTTGTTAAATGTGTTCTTGCACTACAACCTGCCCATTTCTTTCTGGAAGGTGGAGTCTATGCTTCAAGGGCTCCCTCTATCTCTAATTGGTACAGGTGGGGCCTGTGGCTTAGGTGGTCATTCTTCCTCCAGGTGTAGGCAGCTCTGTGCCTCTGGTGGGTGCTGCTATACTCAGAAGCTCCTCTGGGTATAGGCGGGGCCAAGGCTCTGGTGGTCACATATGTTCTCTCAGTGGGGGTAGGGCCAAGGCTCCCACGGTCGGTGGTCGCAGATGCCTTGGGTGGTGGTTGGGTTGTGGAAAGTCTTCTTCCAGGTCTCCTTGGCTTCAGTGGGTGGGGACTTGGCATGGGATGTGCCTTGGGCATCTGGTACTCACATCTTTATGTTGGGGTGGGTCCAAGGCTCTGGTGGTTGCAATTGCTGTGGAGGAGGTGGTTGGGTTGTAGGGAGGTTGCTCCTAGCTCTCCTGGGCTCCAGTGGGTGGGGATCCTAAATTACATTTTTAATACCAAAATAAATAATGTTTTATTATGTCCATATTATTTCTCTCTGTATATTCAGGCAACACGACTATTTCTATTTTTATCTTTTATCTAAATGAAACATACATGGTACAGTTATGAAAATAAAACTTTTTATGTATTTTCCAAACTGAGAACTTTAGAAATCAATGTGTATTCTTGTGTCTTTTTTCTCTGAAAGGAACATGCTTTCTTAGAAATAGTTCATAATTTTTGTTTACTCCCTTGTTGGTGCTGAAGCAACATGTCTCCAAATGGTGCTACAGTGCCCGTTTCACTTTGTCTCCAGCGCATTGAAATGATTTTATCCTTAGTCAGCATCCTCTTCCTCGTTTATGTAATTTGGAAATCCAAGGATCCAAATGGTAGCCCAGTGTACTTGTTTAAATGATGATTTAGCTTGTTTATTCTTGATAGAGGGCCTCTCTGAGTGTCCTAGGTTGGTCGTTGAACTTGTTCTTTTTTTCTGTGGCCTCTGAAAGGCTGAGATCCCAGGTGTGTGCCGTTATACCTCACTCAAGTTCTAGTTCTGTTATCACAGCTTCAATGAAACTGCCTCCGTTACCACTGGTATCTTGAACTTCACTTTGATGTCCATCTTTTTCAGTTCTATTCACTATCTAATTTTCTGGGTCTTTCCATGATTTCCATCAGTTTTTATTCCCCATGTGTTTGATAATTCTGTTTTTTTGCTAGTCTGGATTTTCAGACATGGTTGAAGAATATTTCACCACCAGTTTGGTGATTCCATCATCTCCATAGTCTTCTTCTCCAGCTTCTGTTTGGACCATTAACTCCCCCACAACATCTTATTGTCACCTTGTCTGCCAGTTTACAGTTGATGCCCGCATACCCGGGAGCACCGTCCTGACTCAGTTCTAAGGATGGCTGTCACTCCACCTCATCTTCCTTTTTTGTTTGTTTGCTTGTTTTTTTTGTTTTCTTTTCAAGACAGGGTTTTTCTGTAGTTTTGAAGCCTGTCCTGGAAGTTATTCTTGTAGACCAGACTCACAGAGATCCACCTACTTCTGCTTCCCAAGTGCTGGGATTAAAGGAGTGTACCACCACCATCTGGCTTTTCATCTTCCCTTTGTTTTTCTTCCCCTGTGGTGAAATGTGACACCCTTTTCTTTTCCTTTTGTTTTTAGGCAGGTCTTACTGTGTTACTATGTAGACCAGGCTGGTGCAAATGCACAGAGATCTACTTGCCTTTGCCTCTTAAATCCTGCTGGTGGAGGCTTGTGCTACCCCAGCTGGCTTGTGCTCTGTACTTTTTTAGTTTGTTTCTTTACTCCTCTTTGCTATACTACTCCTTAATTATTTTCTAATTATTTCAAACATATCCTGGACGTCATAGTAACTGCTTCTGAGTTTGTAAATTCTGGCTGGCAGAAATTTTATCCTTCCCAAGTTAAACTTATTCAGACCTGAAGCCCTTATTCAGTTCTTGTGCTTTGTGAAGATTTTTGGACTCTGGAATGGTATCTTACTCCCCCCCCACACACACACTTAAAAAAAAAAAAACAAACAACTTCTGTATAGCCTTAGATAATCTTACACTTAACTATACCTGGGAACACTTTTTCATGCCTACCTCCTCTGCAGCAGGTGACAGAACCCATCCATATTTATGCATTTTGGCAGTCTAGCCAGTGGATGGCTCAGATGCAGGGCTGTCTAGTTGTTCAGTTTCTGTTAAAACCTGTCATTGGAAAGTTCTTATTGACTGTTGTCAGTATCGTAACCCACATTTTCATTATTCTCAGAAAAGGAGAGAATGACTCCATCTCAACTACATTTATGTCATTTTCTTAAAGATCCTGACTAACCTTGCCAGAGTTCTAAGTTCACCCTGGGCAGGCCACTGAGTCTTGAGACACACGGTTCTTGTCTCTGGGCATGGCTAAACAGTTGAAGATCCACATTAGCCACAGTGAGTTGAGCAAATACAGTTCCCAAAAGGGAAAGAAGTGGATCAGAAAAAATAAAGACAAAACGGAACAACAGGAGCCAGCCCCCACAACAAGACAAACAAAACCCCCGAGCAGTTGCTATACAGACGATGTTTCCACTGTGATTGCTATTCTGGAAGCTTCCCTTGTTGTCTTCCCATAGCAATGCTAGGAACATGTTCACCAGGCTTGACCAGGTGGAGTACACATAGAAGTTGCCTTCTTGACCTGTGCTCCTGGAGAATCAGCGGGGGCATGCTGGTGGTTCCTCCTTACTCCTGGTGGGGCAGTAATGCATGATAATATTTCCCAAGCATTATAAACAGTTATAATTTTCTTAGCACATTCATAAGCATGTTCTAATTGGAGAGAGGCTGAGTATCTCAAAATGTGAAAGTCTGCATTGAGATCAGCACCTAGCTGTACAGCTTCTGAAGGCTGTCGTCACCTTCTATGTAGCCTGTCTGGGTTTTATCATTCTCTCTTCCTTTCTCCCTCTTCTTTAAAGATTTATTTCATGATCATGTGTGTTTAGCCTGCATGTATGTATGGGCAAAACCATGTGCATGCCTGTGGAAATTATATATGGTCATGAGCCTGTGTGTAGGTGCTGGGAATCAAACCCAGCTCCTTTGCAAGAACAAGCACATTTTTTGTTCTTTTTTTCTCTTTTCTTCTTGTTTGTTCTTGTCTCATACAATACACGCCAGCTGCAGCCTCCCTACCTTCCACTCCTCCCAGTTCCCCCACCCCCTCTTCTTTCCCCCAGATCCACTGCTTCTTTATTTCCTTTCAGAAGGGAGCCGGCCTCCTGGGCATTCTTAATAGATGAGCCCCTTCTCCACATCCCTTTAGCTTCTTTTGTTAGACTTACGTCTGTTAAGGATTACAACCAATTCATATACAGAGGCCATCTTTTCCAAAGCCATACAGTACAGTTAGTACCATAAGAGGTATGCACTTTTCTCATGGTCTCGTATCAGTACCATGTACATCAGAGTCAGAGTGGCAGGCAGGAAGGACATGATCCAGGGCAGGGCTTCCTAGGAATGAATCAGTGTAGACACATGAGACTATGATAAGTGGCCAACTTGCCTTTAATTGGTTCTAATCTAACCTGATTCTGTGTCTGTACATTTTCCCACGAAGAAATAGATATTTTACAAACAGATAAACACACAATATGTCATCTGAAACCTGGCATGCTCTTTATTGTCTTCTAATCTAGGTTACTATCTATCCAGAGTTTGATAAGGACCAACCAAGACAATGAGGTTTTGGTTTCTTGGTATGTATTCCTTTTCCTTCAAATATGTTGTGGGCCTGAGTCAAGTTTTCTCTGCAGTGCTTGGCTGGGGCTTGTGCAACCATGGTTACGGCACAGTGCTGATCCTTCCAGAGCTACAGTGTGACTCAGCTAGCTTTTGCTACACAATTGTGCTTGCATCTGCAAGTGGATGGCTTTTAAAGACTGAGTCTTCTTAAGCCTCCATGGTATCCAGTAATAAAAGTTTGGAATTCTTTTCTAAATAAAATGTAATATAATTATGTAGGCCTGTTTCCTGAGCATTGCATCATATCTTCTTTAAGCCAGTTTGGCCCCATGGTGATCGGTGCCTGCGGCCTGATATGTGGCCATGGTGAGCTGTATGCGCTCTGAAAACTGTTTATATATTCTCTCTTGTCCTGATATTAAAATGAAACCCCTAACTCCTGCTGTCTTCAGAGCTAAGTACATTGTGATGCTCAGAATTCACATAATCATTTTTTTTGTCATGAACTGATATTTCTTTCTTTCAAATGTTCCACCCACTCGCCATTTCAGCCTTCGGTTCCTAGAGAGGAGTTGAAATCTGTTTCTTGCTGCTTAAAGGGAATGCGATGTTTGACAAACACAGAAAGAGCTACAGTGGCGTTCTGACTGGCATAGCTGCCCCAGGCAGCTTTCTCACAGGATTTCTGGGCCCATGTGCCAAGCTGAACAGCCTTTGAAAGTAGGTTTATATTTATCTACATGTACTCATCCAGTAAGTTGTTCTGGCCTCTTTGCATTTAATCTTGTTTGTTATAGCTGATGGACTGCAGAACGAATTCTAATTGGTTTTAATAATACAAACGCCGAGTCAGACATAGAGGTAAATGTTAAAAGATTAGAGAAGCAGAGCAGAGGGTCATTAGTTCCTCCGTCCTCCGACTCCTCAGACCGAATGGGTGACCCTGTCTCTAGGAATTCTTAGACAGAATCCTCAGACTGAATGCTCTGAGCTGTCTCCTTCTGCCTTATATCCCCTCCCTGCCCAGCCACATCATTCCTGTCTCCATCTCCCTAGGGCTAGGATTAAAGGTATGTGATCCCAAGTCCTGGGATCAAAGATCTGAGTCTATTTCTCTTTTAGACTGATTGTGTCTTGTATAGCCCAGGGTGGCCTTGAACTCACAGAGATCCTCTGACTCTCTCTCCTGAGTGCTGGGTTTAAAAGTGTGTGCCACCACTGCCTGGCCTGTATGGCTAACTAGTGGCTAGCTCCACACTCTGATCTTCAGGCAAGCTTTATTCGTTACAGCACAAACAAAATCTCACCACAGTGGACCCCTGAAGTCAGGCATTCAGGGCACTGGATTCTCCTTGGGACCTGGGAAGAGGCAGGGTAAGATTTCTTAGTTCTGAGTTGGAGGCCGAGATTTTTGTGTGTCTGAAAAGACCCCAGACGACTGCCACGCTGCTGGTTGTGAGTGACAAGGATCTAGATCCCTTGTCTGAGAGAGAAGGATGCCCAAGAATCTCGATTAGACTTACCTGGTATCTCCCATACTTAGCAAAGCGATTGGTACTAAGTAGATGTCCAGTGTAACTTTTTGGAATGAACGGATGGACGTGTGAGAGAACTCCCTGTGCCTATGTTTAATTTCAATCTGAAGCATATCTGTGTTAGAAAATCCTAAATTCTTCAAAAGAAAAGAAACTTACTGAATCTCCCTGCTCAGCTTGCATCTGCATTGCTTTAGTGGTACTTGGCAGCTGTTACTAGCACTGATGGCTGGGTTAAGAATTAGCATGGCAATCCTATGGGGGACATGTCTGCTAGGAGTACACTCTTGAGGCTTAATTTTCATTTGTGTATCAGATACTTATTTTGGCTCGTGGATGTAAAAATGGTCTTTAGTGCAAATCGTTAAAGGGAAACTATGACCTATACTTGAAAATTTTACAAGCATTATTTTATGCACGCATGAGAAGAAATAGGTTGTAAGAGGTCAGGCTTTTCCCCTCATAGGTAGCAGAAACAAACATAATTTGGTCTTTTCCCCCTTTGCATCTTTAAATATTATTACAGTCTATAACCGCAATGTAGCATTAAAACAGACAATTTTATGGATGTCATAGCTTATGGCTGTGGAGAAGCTATCAACTAAGATATGAAAGGTGCATTCAGAATGAGGAGATTCTGTGTTATTGTATTGCCCTAGTCATTGCTGGTACTCAATCCCTCCCTCCCTCCCTCCCTCCCTCCCTCCCTCCCTCCCTC
>NC_022013.1:61776003-61792576 GCF_000317375.1 Microtus ochrogaster | reverse complement strand
TCCCTCTCTCCCTCCACACATCCCCCTTTTCCCTTCTCTCTCTCTTCTCTTTCCTTATTACCCAGTCTTGTCTCCTATATCTGTATATATAGTCTAAACCAGCCTTGAATCTGTAGTCTCCCTGCCTCAACTGCCCAAGAGATATTTGTGGTTATAGGGAGTTATAGGTATGTGCCACCAAGCTTAGTGACCGCTTGAGTGACAGAGGCTGATATGGTAATCTGAATATTTAAGTCCTACCAGTTTTACATCTGAATCATTGAAGAATATTTTCCCTTGACAAATCCAAACCATTGGTGTGTGTTTTATGGAGTCATATAGTTGTGTGTGTATGTGCAATGTATGTGTGTTTGTGCTCCTGTATGCACATATTGAGGTCATCTGGTGCTTTCCTTGAAAAAAAAAAAAACCTAGTTTTTGAGTCATGGTCTCTTTGTGAACCTGGAGTGTAAACGGAGGCATTTCTGTCCTGCCTGGTCCCACAGCAGTTTCCAAATAACCATCCAGAGGCTTAATATTAATTATAAATGATTAGTCAATGGCTCAAGCTTGTTACTAGCCAGCTCTTACTTTTAAATGAACTCATTTCTATTCATCTGTGTATTGCCATGTGGCCCGTGATTTACCGGTGGTGCTCTGGCATGTGGCTCCTTGGGCAGCTACTGGCATGTCTCCTAGATTCCGCCCTTCTCCTATATCTCTGCTTGGATATCCTGCTTGGCTCTGTCCTGTCTTGGCATAGGCCAAAGTAGCTTTATTTATCAACCACTAAGAACAACACATATTCTCAGTGTACAAGGTCCCACAGCACTGGAGCTCACTAACAAGGGTGGGCTTGCTAGCTAGGAAGTTCCAAAGAGCTTCCTGTCACTGCCTCCACAGCACTGGGGTTTCAGGTGTGAGCCACTATGCCTGTCTCTTAACGCTGGGGCTAGGGACCCAAACTCAGGTCCTCATGCCTGTGTGGAATGTGTATCACCAACTGAACCATCCTCTCTAGCCCTGCTCTGTCTATAAAGAGAATTCAAGGCTAAAGGTGACAAACCTGGATGAACCCAAGCAAAATACCTCGCCGTAGGACTTCTTAGCATTGCGAACATTTGATAAACACTGACAGTCTCTAACAGGTATTTCTCAGACTCACTCGGCCTTGGCACGGAGCTTTTAGGTATTATAACTTGTTCTATACTGCATTTTATTTCTTTATCTCTGACTCAAAGGCAGTCCCTAAATTTTGTATTTCTGGAGGATGTTTACTTGTGAAAAAAAAAACCTACGTGTGTTTGAAAACTCTAACAGATGGTTTCAGATGTGAGTCATTGGCAAACATTACAGTGTTCAGATTTCTCGAGACTGCATGCATCGCTACCTTCCAGAACCCCGGGGCTGTTACAGCCTGCTGTCATTGAAGTTCTTTCAATCTTCATTGCAGGCTATAGCTACTGCCCATGTTTTCTAAAGAGAATGTTAGCATGCTGCTTGCAGCCACCCGGAGTCCCGTGTACTTCCACAGTCCTCTGGTGTATGCTGTCACGCACATGTCACTGGGTCTTAGGAATGCAATTTGTTGCCCTCGAAGTAGATTTCTCCTATAGGAACAAGATTGTAAATAAGGACAGAATAAATAGATCCTTCCAGGGCACCCATTTTCGTTCTCATTCTTCTTTTCCCTTTTGCATTTTGGGATGATGGTGGCTAAAGAAAAATTTATGAAGAAAAGAGAAAAATATTGTTAATTTAAGGAAATTATTGAAGTGAAAAATATTCCGTTCCACTGTTTACTTAACTTTAAACCCAGGTGCATATAGCCTTGCTTTGGGAATAAAGTTCCCGCCTGGACTCTTCTGGTTTTCTTCAGTAGAATGTAAGTCTTCAGCGTCAGGTAGAGAGGTGCCTTCTAGCCTGCGCAGGTGTTCATAGCTGTACCTGTTGCTAACTGGAGCCTTAGGAGTTAACTAAGATCAACAATGAAGGCTCATTGGAGGCAGGGTCTTCTCTTTTTGCCCACGCGGTTGAGACCTGAAATATTACCAGAAGGTATTAGAAAATTGTATCAAAGATATGAGAACTGCCGGGCGGTGGTGGCGCACGCCTTTAATCTCAGCACTCGGGAGGCAGAGGCAGGCGGATCTCTGTGAGTTCGAGACCAGCCTGGTCTACAGAGCTAGTTCCAGGACAGGCTCCAAAGCCACAGGGAAACCCTGTCTCGAAAAACAAAACAAAAAAAAAAAAAAAAAAAAAAAAAAAAAAGATATGAGAACTGCAGATTCTACGGCTGTAGTATACACATGTGCTTAGTCACATAACTCTGATCATTCAGAATCACTAGATTTTTTTTTATAGGATGAGAAGGAAACTGAATCATCTCTTTACCTTTAACACAGCTACATTCTTATAAAGATTGAATTTCACTTGTTAAGCGCTCACTGTTTGCATTTGGACACTTGTAAATCTCAATGGTGTCATTTGTATTTCAACAGAGAGAAAGAAAAATACACACATATGCATACATATATACATGTATAATATTCATCAGTATTTTCTGTGTATATATGTGTGATACAAGGGTGTAGTTTTTTTTTTTTGCTTGTTTTTGTTTTTTCTTACTCTTTACTCTTTGGGCTTTCTATTCTTTGGGGGACCTACCACCCAGCTCCCAAATAAATACACACAGAGGCTTATTCTTTTGTATGAATGTCTGACCTTAGCTTGGCTTGTTTCTAGCCAGCTTTTCTTAAATTATCCCATCTATCTTTACCTCTGGACCTTTCCCTTTCTTTATTCCTATATGCCTTTTTTTCTTCTTCTTCTGGGGGTTGTTGTATCCCTGGGTGGCTGGTCCCTGATGTCCTCCTTTTTTACTTGCTCCTCTGTCTTCCTTTTTCCAGATTTTTCTTCCTATTCATTCTTTCTGCCTTCCAACCCCACCTATCCCTTTTCCTGCCTTGCTATTGGTCATTCAGCTCTTTATTAGATTAATCAGGTGATGGGGAAGCTTTGTCAACCAATTATCTTTAAGAGGTGGGACCAAGTTAGGGTGTGGCTTTCTGGGACCCAGAGAAAAATGGTGCACACTCTGTGTGGGTCCCTCTCAGCACAGCTGAGCTTGGACTTCTTGTTTCTGTTTCATGAGTTTTCCTCTTACACTAAATAAAAATAGAATTGTTTTATCTTTTAGTTAGCCTGCTTATTTCCCAAACTGAACTAATTCAACAATTGGGTGTCTTAGACAGGCATAGAAACACATTTAAACAAATGCAACATAAAAGAATGAAAAAAATGGTTCACGGCATAAAAAAATGTAACACATCTTAAAATAATATTCTACCACACAAGTGCATGTGCAGTGGGCAAACACATGTGCATGCTTGCACATAGGGACGAGAGGAGAGGCTCAGGTGTTGCTCTTTGGGTGCCATTTAGCATACATTTTGAGTCAGGATCTCTCAATGACCTGAGCTCACCACAAAGGTTAGGCTAACCAGCCGTTAAGCCACAGGGATCCATTCTGCCCACCATCATGTCCCACTCTCTCTTTTTTTTTTTTTAAATATAGATTGTGGCAGTCACACTCAGGTCCTCATGCTTGCAAGGCAACCACTTTACTAATGAATTATCTTCCCAGCCCATGGTGATTACTGTCTTAACCAATACCCTTCTCTATGTTTTGAGTGTAAATAGAATCTTAAGACTGTTGTTGTGAGAATCAGTAACTGCATCCATCACAATCCTTTATGTAACTTCTCAAGTTTTTAATAGCCCTGAGCCTGTCTCATTTTTATAGTTAGGAAACTTGTTATTTTAATGTGACTCACTTCGAAGATTATTATGAATGTTTAGAAATTTTTATAGCCTTTTGGTTATTGCTGCTGCTTTTCTTCCTCCTAATATTTTTTCATAGCTCAAAACTGAAGCAAGTCAGTTAGTGAGGTTCCCAGGGTCTGCCTCCCAGAGCTTCCTTAACCAGCTGGCCTGGGAGGAGGAGTCACCAAGAAGCCTTTGGAGGCTGGCAGGGTGAGATCAGGACACCCGCCTTGTGGACTCTGGTGAAGACCTTCTTCCTGACTTACAGATGGCCACCTTTGTTCAGTGGTTGTATATGGGAGAGAGCAAGAAAGAAATGGAAAATTCTAGTGTCTTTGCTGATGAGAATACTGCTATGATCCTAAGGGCCCTGTCCTCATGACCTCATCTGACCTACCTCTATATCCCACATTCAAATTTTATCACTTTAGAGAGTAGGGATTCATATAACTTCAACAAATAATGATCCTGTTACCCAAGCTAGAACTTACATCAGAAATTGAGAAATACTGACAGGATTTGTATAAAGCACAAATAATGGTTTTCTGTGAATGGTAGGAGATTCTCTTACCATTCAAAGAAAGGACATTCTCTTAATTTTTAATTAATTGAAAGAATGCTGCTTTTATAATTGGAAAAATACAATAGTGTTAATTTCAAAGGAAGATGAAACTGGATCAGGATTTCATAATAGTTTTGAAATTTTCAGATTTTAATTTTATTTTGATGGGATTTTCCTGATTAATGGTAGTCCCATTAATCCTGCTTTAAGGATTTGGTTCTGGACCCATTAGGGAATCTAGGAAGTAGATTCTGTTGTCCTTTCTCTATTTCCGGTAGATAGCAATAAGAATTGCCATCGTGCTGACATGTAAGTTATGCTGGTCATGCAACAAAGAAAACGGAAATCTACAGTAGCCACAGAAAAAGGCAGGCACATTTAATTTTAATGTTTTAAAACTGAGTTAATAAACACAGGAACCATGTATTGGATTTACTATTTTATTAATTGTTTTAGGTTTGAAATTTTAAGTTATTAAAGAACTATTGGCTTATTTTCATGAATGTTTCATGACAAATTTATCACTGATTAATTGTGTCTTTGTAATGTAATGCAGGCAAATGGAGACAGCGGGAATGCTTGGGGCATCTCTAGACATCAAGTCTCTCATTCTGGAAGCTTGAGGCGATGGTTTTTGTTTTGCTTGGTGGATTGCCCTGTAAGAACCCTCTATCCTGTGCTTCCTCGAGCATCATTTCCTATTATGCATTCTCTTGTGTAAAGAGTCTGTCAGTGGATGTTTTTTCTCAATTAATCCCACATCTGAATGTAATATTTCTAGTTTTTCGGGTCTGTAAATCAATAGATTAGAAATGGCTTGCAAGGTAGTCATGTTTTTTGTCACGTAGGGACCTGACTGCTTGCCAAATAAATCATGACGTTGTGATATATTATTTCCAGTTGTTATAAGTTTTCAATATTTATTGTATCAGTCATACAAAGTCAGGATTCGTTTATTTAATTTCACTTATGTCTGTATTTGAGATGAGAATCCCTCTCTCCATTTTGAATTTGGATTTCCTACTCTCTTTGAGTTAAATTCCAAGCGTGTCTATACAAGCAGCCACAGAATCTACAGAGACAAACAGGAACAAACTGCTTCTGTGTTTACAGATGAACTAACACATGCTCCCTGGTTAACTATCTCCAAAATCATACATTTTTCCACTGAAATAGGTTTTTTGGTTATTTTATACTTTAAATGATTTTTGCCTTTGTTGCTTAGTAATCTGGTTCCTGGATGGTAGTGAAACAAGTCTAGCTTGCTCCTGTATCATAGATGTATGATGCTCATTGACCATTCAGGCAGTCACCTGACAAGTGACTCTCACACGTGAAAGCGCGGACTCTGCTGAACCCCAGGCTAGTTCTGCAGCATGGCTAATGCCACACTACCAGAGTTTCCTTCTTAGCTTGAAAAATTCTATTTTGGCAATGATGAAATTAAAAAAAAAACCAAATCAAAGCAAAACTCTTCAACTTTTTTCCCCCCTTTTATCAACAGGACACAAAAATTGCTTCACTGGAGCGAAACATCCGGGACCTGGAGGATGAGATCCAGATGTTGAAAGCCAATGGTGTGCTTAACACGGAGGATCGTGAGGAGGAGATCAAGCAAATCGAGGTGTACAAAAGCCACTCCAAGTTTATGAAGACCAAGGTAGGTCCCAGAGTCTCAGCCCTTCATGGCCTCAATTCGAGGGGAGAGTTATGGTTTACCTGCCGCCTTCAAGACATGAAATACACGGATAGTAAGGCAGAACACGGGAAATTTAAATTCAGATTTAAAGGTTACAAAGGGAAGCCTGAGGGGCTGCCTTGTGTTTCTCTGTCCCCGAATCTCACAGGTTTCGGTCTTTCCCACTTTTCCAGCTACCACTGTCTTTCTTTTGATGTACTGCTCTGCCTGATGCTTGCCCGTCACTGGAGACAGCAGGGTCTCAGAAAGTGCTGCTCTCACAAGCTGTTAACATGTTTAAGTACTGTTACGATATTCTGCTTTTAGCATAAGGCAAATAATTTTAAGCGTCAGTGCTTCCATTTAGTGAAATAATGCAGCTTTTCTAAGATGGAGTTTCCTTCTTTGTGAAATAGGGATGAGAAAAGTAGCTCCATCACTGAACTGCTCTGGTATTTCCCAGAGAGTTCGTTTAGAGCAGGTGGTCAGCCTTGCCTGGCTTCCAGAAGCCCTCAGCAAGCTCTGGGTGTGGTGCCTGTGTTTGTTTTTCGCTTGGCTACTCTTCAATATTCAGGAAGCGTTATTAGAGGAAGCTGCTCCATTAGTTTATATCTCTTCTATTTGTTTGCATTTAGCTTTGGGCTGTATGTGAGAGGAAGATCTGAAATGTTCAGTTTTACATATGCATAACCACGAGGCTTATGAGTAGCCACAAATAGATCTTTTGAGACTGGAGATGCTTTTTACAATTTTTTTTGATTGAAAAGAGAGTCTTCTGTCATATAATACATTCCAATTACAGTTTCCCCTCCTTCCATTCCTCCTAGCTCCCCCAACCTCACCTCTTCCCCCCATTTCCTTTGTAGAAAAGAACAAGGCCCCAAGAGATAACAACCAAACAGGGCAAAATAAGATACAATAAGACAAATCAAAAGTCCTCATATCGAGGGCTGGTCCAAAAGAGTTCCAAGAGCAGACACAAGAGTCAGAGAGACACCTACACCCACCCTTAGGATTCTCACACCAACACCAAGCGTTACCTATAACACATACACAGAGGGTCTGGAGAGACACATGCAGGCCCATTAACTGCCGTTTCTGTCTCTGTGAGTCCATGCAAACCTTGCTTAGTTGAATCAGTGGGCCAAGTTCTCCTGGCGTCCTCCATCCCCTCTGACTCCTACCATCTTTCCTCCGCATCTTCTGCTGGGTTTCCCTGTCTCCAAGGGGAGGAACCCAGTGGATATCTCCAATTTAGACTCTCTCTGCATAATTTTTGACTGTACTCTTCTATTGCTCTGACAAGCCATTTTGTTTCTGAAAGCAATTACTACTTGAACTGACTCAGACCCACCTCCAGCTTGTCTTTGCCAGCAGGGAGGCTGTAGAGAACTGATTATGTCACCCAGCGACATTTTCTGCCTCTATAAAGTGGGGCAGCACTGACAGCCTTAGAAATGGCTCTCACGGATTAAATGGGGGCTGAAAAAGATGATGCAGTTAAGGTGCTTGGCCAAAAAAATAGTTAATAATTATAAACATTATCCTTAAAGCACTATAACCCAATTAATAATAGTGATAAAATGCTGTTATTGCTGAGCTGACTTGGAGAGTGGCTTTGTAATGAATACCAATGTGTTATACCTCATAAAAATGTTAGACTGATCAATATTAACCAAATATACTAGTAGGAGTCAAATTTTATGTTTTCTAGTTGAAAACATGTTCTTATTGGATTGGGGCATAACATTTATTGCTCATTTCTTTATTGAAGTGTCTTGATTCTTCTACACTGAGGAGTGAGCAGGATTCCTATTTAAGCTTGGGAATGCTGGTTACAGTCAATTGGAGGGAAATACTTGAACTGTCAAGAAAGCCACGTGCCCTCAGTTTGATACTGCCCTGGAAATTGGAACTGCAGTGGGGTGGGGGAGGGACTCTGAAAATCTCTGTAATTAAAGTAAGTAGCACTGAAGATCTACATTGTTTATGTAAACATGGCACCGTAGCCAAACCAGGACAGCATATTTTGGGAGAAGGTAGAAGACGAATTGTAAAAGTGTTAACTACAAATTTTAGAATTTGAACTGGCAGGAAGCCAGGGGTATCGTATATATTGGCCAGTTAGAAACCCCTGCACCTAGTCAGTCCTTTGGTATATAAATATTAGCCTCAAGAGACAAGGCCCCTTCATTTCTGTCCTATGAAACTCTTCCTCGATGGAGACTCAAATTTCTACTCCAGCTCCAAAGGCTTCGAGGATTTGGACTGTGAAACCCAAGTCTAAGAGCCCATTGAAAAGTACTAGTTACTTTCAGCTACATCATTAAACTTCTGATAATGTAATGGATCATATCAATAATTGCTTTTCCAAACAGTGATGACACCCCTTTCTGTAGAAGGTTTTTTTCCTAGCTTAATACAGTTTTTATCACCTGATTTCAGTATTTCTGTGTTACCTCTCCTCTCTTGTCTTCAGTGCTCCCCTTCTACTCTGAGCTTGTAACATATTTTATAAACCTCTGACAGATTACAAACCTCATAACCCACTGCATAACAATAAGCATGTCACTTTCTCAACACCAGGGGGATGTATCTGCAGTGAAACAAGAGCTATTTTCCTTGGCCAAGTGGTGTAGATGGAGACCACTTGTTCATTTCCCAGCCACTCAGACCTGAATAATCACACAGAAACTATATTAATTACAACACTGCTTGGGAAATAGCTTAGGCTTCTTATTAACTAACTCTTATATTTTAAATCAACCCATATCTTCTCATCTGTATGTTGGCATGAGGCTGTGGCCTACCCGGTAAGGTTCTAGCATTCCGGCATTTGTCTTCTTCAGCAGCTTCGTGGTATCCTGTTGACTCTGCCTACTCTCTCTCTACATCTCTGTTCAGATTTTCTGCCTGGCTTTACTCTGTTAAGCCATTGGCCAAAAGGAGCTTCTTTATTAATCAATGGCAATAAAACATAGTCACAGCATGCAGAGGGGAATCCCACATTATCTCCCCTTTCTGTCCAAATAAAAAGAAAGACTTTAACATAGTAAAATTACATATAACAAATCAGGTATCAAACAAGAATTACAGTTATAATATTTATATCTACTTTATATTTTATCATAACTAAGGAAAACAATAGTTACAACTATCTATTCTTTAACTCCAAGTGCATTGTAAGCAACTTCCAAAACTCTAGAATTGACAGAAACATCTCACTGCCTGGACAGTCACCCAAAGTTCCTCTGCAATATTGGGGCACCCATCTTTAACCTACAGACCCATAGTATATGGCAGACTTTTCTATGAAGCAGGAAATTTCAAAGACAGTTCTGTCTATATTGGCAGTTTGTCAGTCACTTTCTTCTGTGTCCTACAGAATGTCTGACAGACTCCTTTATGAAGCAGGAACCCCAAAGGACTGTTTCGCCTTCTTTAGGCAGTTTCAGCAATCATTTTTCTGTGGGTCCTGCAAGTCCAGTCAAGCAGTTCATGTAAGAGCAGTTTCTTACCCAAATAGCTAACAAACTTTATGAGGAGCCTCTTTGGTGCCTATCATCCTCTTGAAGTAGATTGGTGCTGCCAGGAGCAGATGTGACTCATTGTCATGAAAAGTCTTAAGTTCTTAAAGCTTTTTAAATGCCCCATTCCATAGATCTTTGATAGGTTTGAAGCTTATCTGTCTAACTAAAATATATCTCTATATATCTAGAAAACCTAAGTAACACAACTACAAACTTGACTATTATAGATGACTATCTATTAACCTGTATTTCTTAATTATACATTGCATTTTTAAATGAGCTGCACAAACACAATATCTTAATCAAGAGCAGAAATATACATATAACAAAATTGACCTAAAACTAGTATCAATAAACCAAAATCCATACCAATACAGATCTCTATAATAAGGTGGATTTTCCAGAGCTTTGTTTGTGTCACAGTTGTAAGTGGGGGAAGAATTCCCAAGCAAGATGAAGTGTGTCTGATGTCCACATGGGCTTCATAGGAGGCAGGTGATGTAATTCCAATGGGCTTTTCTTCTGGCCATCACAGAGAAGCCTTCTCTGGCTTCAATCCTTGTGTATGTTTGATTACGTCACTTTCCAGTTTTATTGAGTTTATGGCTATGAAAGAAGCAAAAGGCATATTTTTGGAAATATGTGGGGTTTTTTTTACCCTCCAAATGTATTCCCTGCAGAAAATCCTTTTTCAGTTATTGTCTGCATAAATGTTTATTTAAAATTTACCTCATGGCAATGATAGTCTGAAAGCTATGTTGGAGAGACTGCCTGTTGAATATTTATAGACTGAATCATCTTTATCACCACCAGCCCATTTTTGTGGAAGAAAGTAGGTATGTGTGGGGCCTGCTCCTCACTTCCTGCTCAGTCTTTTTCGTGTGTTAGGAGCTTCATCCGCATTTGCTTCTCCATACCCTAGCCCCAGAACAACTTTCTGCTTGGGTGTTTGTGGTAGTTTTCACAGATGGACGTTGGTACTATCAGCTTTGTCTTTGCTTAATGCAGACTGAGCTGACAACCTTGGGAAGTTCTAGGCAGAATGGGTTTCATATGTGCACTGGCTATATGATTAGTGGCACAGTCTGATTTGAGGTCTCAAGCCCCAGTCCTGTGGGTCACAACAGGGCTTAAAGTTTTTTTTTAAGTTATCCTTTTAGGTAATCCTAATTCTGAAATAAATCTCTTTATTTACATCATGTCCTTGGGAGAGGAAACTCTTAGTTCTGTTTGATACAGAAATGAATGTGGATTCAGGACTCTAATCTCACCGGTGCTGTGCACTTGGCACACCGCTTCCCCAAGCAGTGTTCACGAGGGTCATATTCCCATCAACAAGTCATGGGGAATCTCTTCTGAAGTCTTTCAGAATCCTTCTTGGGACCATTTTTTTTTTCTGCCCTCCATCAGTCCTTTTGATTTGGTGAGCTAGGAAATGTGTTCCCTGACATCCCGAGACTTCTCGCTAGTGGTTTGCCTTCTATCTTTGGCTTTTCCATCTGTTCCTACTATGGTAGTTTCTTTTCTGGATTCTGTGAGAAAAATCCTATGACAAAAACAAGTAAGTAGAGAAAGGCTTATTTGATTGTCAATTTCAGAGCGTTCTCTGTCATTGCAAGGAGGTCAGGGCAGTTGGCATTTGAAGAGCTGGTCGCATCCTCAGTAAAGAGCAGAGGGAGAATGAATGCATGCGTGCGCTTTTCCCCACTCTCACACTGTTTGGAACCTCCTCAGAGGCTGCTGTGGGACAATGGTCTGTATCCTGCCAATTATATTTTAAATAAACACTGATTAGCAAGTAACCAGGCAGGAAGTATAAGCGGGACAACCAGGCAAGAAATAGAGGCAGGGCAATGAGAACAGGAGACTTCTGAGAAGAAGGAAGTTCCTTCTGCAGTACTGACCCAGACACAGAAGAAACAAGATGTGATTGCCTCACTGAATAAGGTACCGAGCCACGTGGCTAACATAAGACAAGAATAATGGGTTAATATAAGTTATAAGAGTTAATAAGAAGCCTGTGCTAATGGGCCAATCAGTTTATAACTAATGGAGACCTCTGTGTGATTTCTTTGGGACTTAACAATTGTGGAAACTCGGAAGAACAAAAAATTCAGTCAACATGAGGCAATGGTGCTCCCCTCCCCCCCAGACTGGTCCTTCAACTTCAGTAAACCCAGTTAGGAAAATCCTTCACAGGCATGTCAACAGGCCAACCTCGGCTAGACAGTTCCTCACTGAGAGTCCTTTCCTAGGTGAGTGTACAATATTTCAAGCTGCCAGTCAAACCTAATTGTCACATATACTTTCCTGGTGAGTGCTATGATGTGAAGCCTTCTGAAGATAGAAGTCTCACTCCTGGTGCCATGGGTACCACTCACAGCCTTACTCATAGGACCACCATGCTCATGCTCAGTTGCTGCATGAGTGACTTAGGTATTGCTTATGCCATTTTTGTTGTTGCCGAAAACAGCAAAATGCTAAGTGAAATATATGTTAATTAAAAGCATTTAAATGTATGGACTGCTAAGGAATCTCAAAGGCTGAAACAAAGCCCTAGTAGAACTTGAGCTTTAGGTGAACAGGATGTTTATTCAGGTTGCCATTTATCGGATGGATAGACTTGAGTTTTGGTTTCCACAATTACAAGGACGTTGGAGAAAGTCCTGGTGACTAGTTGAGCTAATTCAGATGAGGCATGTCATCGGAATGTTACTACCAGCACCACATAAACCCGGGGTCTCAGTCGTCTACACTGGTAGTGGAAGGGGAACCCAAAATAACCCTCCTACTCTGTACACCTCTACATTTTCTAAGGGACCCCAGGAAAAATGGTCTGTTTTAAAATTTTGAGCCAAAAGAAAAGTGCACAGGATTTTTTTCCCCTCTGAGACATGGAGGAATCACGTGTGTCTATACTGTGTAAGCTGATTCAGAGCTTTCAGCTAGGCAGTAAGCTTGAAGGGTCCTTGGTTGGGAGTGCCTCAGGTGCTGGCAGAAACAAATGGTCTAAATAATCACGTGACTGATGTCAGTCTCAAGTACATCTCCACAGTTTTCTTTCTTTTTTTTAAAAAATCATACAATCTGTAAGAAAAACAATGGAAAAGGGATACAATAGAATCAGGAATTAAAAGCTTCCTAAGTTGGAAGTTATAAGACATGGCTTATGACATTAGTATGCTCTTCCTATTAAAGTCAACAAAGGAAATGGTCAAAATATGAAGATTGATCAATCAAGGGACTCTAAAACCTACTGAGCAGTTTTCATGATAACTAAATAAGATACTGAGGAACAACAGATTATAAGAGCAGAATTTGAAAAGCATAGTCAGTCGTTTAATCATTTAAGATCTGCCAATAGCAGAAGGAATATTTAATAAATCAGGAAACAACAGAAGAAGTTAAATAAGAGAAATAGAAAGGAAAGGCTGTGTAGGACAATAATATATAATAAGGTCCCTTTCGGGCTGAATCAGAGCTCCCATACTCTGGGAGAGATGTGTGTGTTTGTGTGTGTGTGTGTGTGTGTGTGTGTGTGTGTGTGTGTGTGTATCTCTGTGTGTCTGTCTGTGTGTTTCTGTGTGTAGGGTTAATAGTGATTATAGACTATTGTTTTCTACTAACCCATCTCCATTAATCTGTGCATCACCATAAGGTCGTGGCCTACTGACGAATTTCCCATGGGCTCCCATGGGGGCGTCTTTCTCTTTTGGCAGCTACATGGCTTCTCACTGACTCTGCCTTCTTTCCTTATTTATCTGCTTGGAATTCCTGCCTTGCTCTATTCTGCTAAGCCACTGGCCAAAACAGCTTCTTTATTAACAAATGGCAATAAAGCATATTCATAGCATACGGGGGAATCCCATATAATTTGTGGGTTCCTGGAAGAATCCAGAGCTTATATACATTGCTAGTGGTGAGGAATTGTCACAGACTATAAAGTCTCATTAGCTCAGTTCAGTGGGAGGCAGAGGCAGGAGGGTCAGGAATTCAGAGTTATTGCAACACAGTGGATCTGAGGGCAAGCAGGGCTATGGGAGACACTACCTTAAATAGCAACCAAAAGAAATGCATCCACAACTAAATTTCTTAAAATACTAAACTTTTTGTTACCGTGTGGCTTAACAGTTTCACTCTTGGGGTACATTCAATAAGTGAAGATTGTATCTACAGAACCCTGTACATAAATGTTCTTAGTGCCATTATTCAGAATATTCAGAATGCCATTTTAGTGTCTGCTGTCTTGTAAATGGATAAGTAAAATGTACACTAGTAAAACAGCAGAATGTTACTATTGATAAAAATGAATGAAGTGCTATCATAGTATAATTCTAGTAAACAGTGTGTGGTGTGAAAGGAGCCACTCAGTCATTGGTCAAATTTTACTGCATTTACGTGAAGTGTACATGGCATAACATTACCCAGAGACAGGAAAGGAATCACTGGGTGCATAGAGCTGAGGACAGGGGATAGAAAACAGAATGGTTTCCTCTGGGTTATTTTTATCTCTGAGATGCAGATGTTCTGAGGTTTGAGATGATGGTTGTACAGCTGTATTGATTGTGTGTTAGGCAAGGTGTGATTAGTAGGTAGGGAGAAGCCTTGCTGTGTGGTCAGTAAGTAGGGAGAAGCCCTTGCTGTGGGCATGGAGCCATAGTCTGGCTTCCCAATGAAGACGGCTGAGTGACAGGCACTATTCCCAGAGTCAAGACCTCTCTTTTTTAAAAGTAAAAGTTATCCTCCCCCTCTCTGTGTGTGTGTGTTTCTGTGGAGGAAAGAGAACAACCTGCAGGGAATGGTTCTTTCCTACTGTTACCCCGGAGTTGAACTAAAGTTGCTGTACTTGGTGACAGGTCTCTTTACCATATAATAAATGTCTTTAAACTAGAAATTATTTTAGCATTTAGTAATAATATTCAAGAGAAAGAATAAAACTGAGGTTTTTTTGTTTGTTTTCTCCTTCATCCCTCCCTCCTTTCCTTTCTTCTACACACACACACACACACACACACACACACACACACACACATACACCCCATACCACATACCACACCATGCCACACTCCCACACAAAGTTACATTGGAAATGAAAATTGGACAAATATTAACAATAAAAGCTGCTATAGACTTTAAACAAAGAAAACATTTCTAAAGTTAAAATAATTGACAGAAGTACAAGAAGCAATTGATTGTTTTCTCTTACGGTGGATAGTTTTAACATATCTTCTGAGCAATAAACAAATGAAACAGACTTCTTAAAGTAAAACATGCTGAATATTTGAGCTTCCCAATTTCCTGAGTTATCTAATGCTGGGCATGATATTAGATAATGCATGTAACAGTGGCTGAATATATTTGACTTCTCTTTTTAGTATAATATTTTGATTGATTCTTTGGTAATTTTGACAATTATTTTTATCATATTTCTTCTGCATTCCTCTCTTTATCTGTTCAGATATGCCATCCTCACAACTTCCTGGGGTGTTTTTTGTCTCATTGAGTCCAGTTGATTTGCCCATATACTCATGGATATGAGGTCATGCATTGGAGCATGATCAACCTACCAGAGGCCATATCCTTAAAGAAATTGATTCTTTCTCCCCCTCAAAGCCGTCAACTGTCCATAGCACCTCAGTTGGAGGCAGGGATTCATGAGCCCCTCTCTGATCCATGCTGAAATGTTAATGTCACAATCTTATACATGTCTTGGGTAGACAACCACAGCTGCTTTCAAGTCACGGGAGCAGTGGTCCTCTCATGCAGAATGCTTTGTTTCATGTTGGTCCTCCATGACCTCTGACTTTTGCAGTCTTCTCACACACCTACCTCAGATGGTTCCTGAGCCTTGGGGGATGTCCCAGTTGTATCTGATTACTCCATAGCACTTTATACTTTGACCATCTGTGAGTTTCTGTGCTAACCTTCATTTACTGCATAAAGGAATCTATGAGTATAGAGATGTGGATTTAGAGTGCAGTTTGTTACCATTAACAAAATATTAACACTATATATATGAAACACAATAGTAACACTAGTTTTATTCTTGGGGTCTTTGAGCTCTTCAACCAGAGGTTCTTGGCAATAATTATAATACTAGGCATGTGCTTTCTCCTGTGTGATGGGCCTCAAATTCAATCAGCAGATCAGTTGGTCACCCCAATAGCATTCATGCCAGTTTTTCACCCTTGGGCATATCTTGACACATTGATTATTATTATAACTTATACCTCAGCCGTAAGTAAGACTGGGGATGATGTCTCCCTCTAAGCAGCCTGCACAGATTCTTCTGGACTATGAAAGCTAGCTAACAGGGAGGAAGCTTTCTGGTCAATACTATCTTGATTTCCCCATGTTCTTTGATCAAAGTGTGTGGTTTATTCAATTGTTCTACAATGATGAGCAGCAAAGGGCAGCAGCAATGGTCTACATTGTATGGTTGTCCCTAGCACACTCCTGGCCAACTGGCAGTGGATTTCCCATTTGGTAACCTATGGCTTTTAGGAGCAGCATTTTTCCTTGTTTAGGTGAATCCAATGAGACACACACACACATTCACTATTCGCGACTCAAAGGAAAATAATGCAGATTAAGATTATAATAGGACTGAATAATGTCTGTACTGCAAATTGAATTAGTGACATCTAGCTAATGTGATATAGCAAAGACAGTTACAAGTTTTGGGTAAGAAATAATGGGTGCTGGGGAATTGGCTTAGTGAGTAAGAGCTCTCACTGTGCAAGCAGGAGGGCCTGTGTTTGGAACCTCAGAATTCACATAAAAAATGGGTGTGACTACAGGAATCTGTAATCTTGTGATAGGAATGAAGGGGTAGTAGAAGGGGAATCACTGGAACTTGCTGGCCAGCTAGCCTAACTGGTGGTAGGGGGAAGAAAAATAAAAACAATTAACTCCAGTTTTGATGGAGGTGGGTCTTGTATTTATCTGTTGCTTTTATTGGTTAATTAATAAAGAAAACTGCTTTGCCCTAATAGGACA
>NC_022013.1:61761646-61775740 GCF_000317375.1 Microtus ochrogaster | reverse complement strand
ATCTCAGGAAAGCAGGTGGGGAGAGATGGAGAACACATGACATCCTCCTCTGGCCACCATGTATACGTGCACAACTGTGACATACATGTACACACACACACATGAAGAAGGGAGGAAGAAATGAGGGGAAGTGCTGAAAATTAATGAGGTGAATTTAGGAAAAGCAAGTAGAATATTCCCAAAGAAGGCACAAGGAAAGAAAAATTTAAAAATAAGAGCAAAAATTAATGAGCAGAAACCAAAAATGAACTTGTCTGACTATCACTTTTGATACTGGATCTCTGATTTGTTCATTTAATTTGGCATACTTTTGATGAGATCAAACAAGGAAACATCAAGATGAATGTTTGAGAATGCATAATTTTAGATAACATTGGTAGAAGAGATAAGTAAGTTTTATGAAAATTTCCTTCAAATTAATATAGAAACTTAATTGCAATGTAGAATTTTTAGTAGGGAAAAATATATGTTTTTGCCCATGTTTTCTAATGAACATCAAAATAAAAAACAATCCAAATTTACAGAAAAGATCTCCAAGCACATCAAAAGAAACTCTCATAGATAAATGTGTACCAAACCCTAAGTACAACAGCACAGGCAGGAATAGAACAGAGCGTTCTTACCCCAAAACATAGATGAAAAATCCTGGAAGAATATCTGCAAACAGAAGCACTGAAAAATATTATATGTTGTGACTCAGTGAAGTTTTCAAAAAACTACAAGGAACAGATAATGTTGAAAGTCCATTGATGTGACTTATTACAACATATTAAAGGAAGAAAGGCAGGAGATGGAGGTAGGATGTTGGGTAATATAAGCATTCTTTAATGATTTAAAGAAATTTTTTTAATGATTATAATAAAAGAAAATTTTCTCAAACCTAAAAGTCCATCTTCAAAGATCTTATGTCCTGGGAAAGCTGTGGGATAATGGCATTTTTACAAGCTGCTTGTGGTCATGAAAATTAACATAACTTCTTTGGGAAACATTCTTTTTCTTATCTGGTAAAATTGGGTTAAGATGTTATGGTGGTTTGAATGAGAACGGTAACATAGGCTCACAGATCTGAATGCTTTATCATCAGCAAGTGGTTTGCCCTGAGAATGATTAGGAGGCCTTATTGGAGAAAGTGTCACTGGGGTTGGGCTTTGAGGCTTTAAAAGCTCTATCTATGCCCAGTGTCACTCCCTTCATGCTGCCTGATGAGTTGGATGTAGAACTCTCAACTCCTTATCCAGCACCATATTTGCCTGTGTGTTGTCATGTTTCCCGCCCTGATGATATTGAACTAAACCTTTGAAACTGTAAGCAAGTCCCAATTATAAATACTTTCTTTTATAAGAGTTGCCTTGGTCATGGTGTCTCTTCATAGCAATAGAACAGTGACTAAGACAGAAGTTGGTATCAGGAGTAGGGTATTGGGACAGCCCTAACTATACTGGTTTTTAGAGCAATATGTAAGACTTTGGGACTTTGGGATAGAAAAACGATTGGGTACTTTAAGCATATAGCATGGAAGACAATGTTGACTGTGGGGGCACAACTCAAGAAGTTTTATAGGGGAAGAGTTTTAATAAGTGGTCAAGAGACTGTTCTTGTGATATTTTAGGGAAGAATGTGGCTGCTTTCTGGCCTTGTCCAAAAAATCTTCCTGAGGCTAAATTGAAGAGTTTTTGGACTAATGGTGTTGGAAGAGGAAGTTTCAAGATATCCTGGTATTGACTCTGTAGCATGGTTATTAGTGGCCACTCTGTATGTGGAAAGGAGCAAGCTGAGGAAGGAAAAATACAAAATGTTTAGTTTGGGAAAAGGAGCACCAGGAAGTGTAATGTGCTAAGTCCACTGCTCCAAGTAATAAGAGGTTCAAAGGAGATCCTTATGCTAAATAGAATAAAGTGAATGATTACCTCAGGACAAGACCCTGCCTAGCTAAGTTTCCACCTTGTGGAAGGGAATTAAAGAAAATCTTAAGCAGTGAAGGGAACCATCAGCAGCAGAAAGTTGATGCAGATGTAATTGAATGAGGGGTCCATGTTCCAGCCCCAGCAAGCAGTAGAACCTGACACTTTTGGCCATGTGGTTCTGCCTTTAGAGTGAAGGATGTATGAAAGGGGTGTGGAATATTCCTGCTTAGTTAAGGAAAGCTGCTGAGGCCAGGCATGTGTCCATGGTGTCGCCGAATGGAGACTCAGAGAGGACATTGCGTGAAGCCGTGAAGGTAAAAACCTGGATTGTGTTGAAGACTCCAAGATGGTGGAGTTGCCAGAGGGGTGGAATACCTGCTGAGGGGAGCTGCTAACAGGGAGGGGAACCAGCCCCAGAGAAAGAGGGGTGTTGCAGTCAACAAAGCTGTAAGGAGTTGGAGATCTGAAGAGCACTTTGACATTAGACATGGAGATACAGGGTTTGGAGTTTGTCTGGCTGGTTTTTTACTTGCTTTAGTTCAGTATTTCTTTGCCATGCTCATTTTACTTCCTTTTGGAATGGTTATATACATTCTGTGCCATTGTATGTTGGAAGTGTGTGATATGCTTTTTGATTTTGATTTTACCGGGGGTTACAGTTCAAGGGATTTCTATGAGTCTCAGAAAGACTTGGAACTGACTTTTCAACACTGTTGAGACTGTGATTCATTATGGGGACTTTTGAATTTGGACTTGTTGGAAGACCTGTGTCACTGGGGGTGGGCTTTGAGACTTCAAAAGCCTAAGCCAGGCCCAGTTTCATTCTCTTCGGGCTGTCAGTACCTTCAAGTGTAGAGCTCTCAGTTCCTTATCCAGCTCTGTGTCTGCCTGCATGTTGCCATGCTCCCTGCTGTGAGGATAATGGACCTCTGAAATTGTAAGCATTTGCTTACAGAATGCTTTCTTTTTAAGAACTACTGTGATTCTCTTCACAACAGTAGAATAATGACTAAGATGGATATACATGCTACATGGTCCAGCAATTTCACACCTAGATCGAGGCTTGAAAAGATGATGCCTATATGATCAGGTTTCATATATTTTCAGAGTATCAATGTTGTAAAGATTAAAAGTCTAAAAAACAAAAAGGATTAAAAATTTAGAATAAATACTACGTAAGTAGCAGAGATAAAAATAAGTTGAGGTGAACTCTTGCAGTGGAATTCTCTTTTTAAGTAAAAAATGATTGAAATCTGTGTGCATTGGTTTGCTTGGACATATTTAATCTCTAGGACATAAATACTTAAGGCATATGCAACACAAAGTTATAAAATATGAAAAATTAAATGATATATTCTGTATGGATGTAAAAGTTAGTGATAAAACTAAATATGATCCCAAAATTCAGTGACAGTTCTAAAGAGGGCAAGAGGAAGATAGATATGGGATGGTATTGATAAAATTAATTCTAATTATTATTATTTTCATTTTTGGTGATTTAAATGATGAGTGTTTTTTTTCATTGCTTTTTCTTTTACCTCATATATATTTTAAGTTCCTTTGTCTTCTTTATGTTAAATAGAAATAAAATAAGAGCCTTAATGCCTTAAATTATTTTTCTTTTTAAGATGTCTTCAAATGGTACCCTTGAGCCATTGTCTCCACTGTGAACTTGTAGCTCAGGTTAAATAACTATTTTGCCTTCCCTTTCCCATGGTCTGCACACTAACAGTAGACTTCTGGGTTTCTGAGACAAGTAGGTTTTGACAGGATGCTTTCATGATATCACAGACCCAGGGTCTTAGTGAGGTGGAAGGCACTCACCTATTTTTTGTTTCAGTAGGGTCTCTTCCAGACCAGGGCCATCTCTATAAGCAGATTCATAGCATTTTCTGCTGGATCTATAATTGCTGCCTATTGAAAACAGTGAGAAACGGATAGTTGTCAAGTGTAAACTGTTTGAAGAGAATTTTCTCAGATTTTGCAATTGTCTTGTCTTCCAGATTGACCAGCTGAAGCAGGAACTTTCCAAGAAGGAGTCAGAACTTCTTGCCTTACAAACAAAGCTTGAAACCCTTAGCAATCAAAATTCAGATTGCAAGCAACACATCGAAGTGCTTAAAGAGTCACTTACTGCCAAAGAACAGAGGGCTGCCATCCTTCAGACAGAGGTAAGGCAATGTCTACGCTCTGGAGAGCAGGGACACATCACCATATACTGTGTTTTTTCCAGGGAGAAATTCCGTAGAGAACCCTTTTCCAAAGCTATTGGGGCCATACGTGTTTTGGGACTCACAGAATTTCAGATGTTTTCAAACATGATTCATGTTTGTGTAGCATAGCTTTGTGACATCCCCTCGTCCCCTCAACTGAGCCAATCCCCCAGACCAAACATGTGACTCTTTCTGCAGGGAAAACAGTCTCACAATGAAGTGGGATAAATAAGGATGAAGACCAGATTCATTGTCTACTGTTGGTGTGTTTCATGTTATTTACCCAAGAAGTTGTTTCATATTTACAGTTTTTCCATTCTATTTTTCCATTGTTTAGAGCATTTTTGGATTTGAGAATTATGGAATTGTATCTGGAATGATTAAATTTCATCAAAATCATAAAATGGTTAGACTAGCCCATGCCTTACTTGACATCATTTGTAAAGATGATTTCTTATTAATTAAATGAAGAAAATGTTCTTGAAGGAAATATTGGTCTGTTATTTCTGTTTCATACATAGAGAAACAACAGAAGCATCCCCCGCTCCCCCAAAAAGCTATGCCAGGTGTTATTATCCTCTTTTCTTGCTTCTTCAGGTTGGATTACACATTGTCTTATAAGAAATGCAACCTATTCACTAGTTGTTGTATAAATAAAACAGCTGTCAAAGTGACAGGCGATATAGCAGAGAAGTTAGTAAACAAAGCCGATTTGTGTGTTGAGGCAGTGCCTTTTGGATTACTCTGGGAAAAGGCAACATAATTGGCATACGTGTTCTCTGGGGTTCTTTGTAACCTGTCTTTGTACATATAGACTTTAAAGTAGTTAAGGAGGAGTTACATTTGTCTTACGAGTTGGTTGGGTTGTTGTGTAGATCTCTGCCCTCAGTCAAAGTTGCATGGGCATTTTCTTTTTTAACTCATACATTAATGGTATAAATTGGAAGATGACTTTTATCTCATTTGACAGGGTGTCCATATAGAGTGTCCGTCTAGAGCTCTGCTATTCAGTACTGAGCCGTTAATCACACAAGGCCACTTAAATGCACTAGTTTAGTGAAATTTAAAGCATAGCTCTTTAATCACTGTAGCTACGGTTTGCACATTTAACAGTGTCATTGTGATTCATGTCTACTCATTAGATGTTTCTGCCCTCTAGCAGTTGTCAATCTAGAACTGGATTACGGGATCCAAATCTGGACTTTGCTTGATTTCATAAAATATTATTAGAACCCACCATGCCTGTTATTCTCTATGTCGGCTTTCTTGCTCTCTTTGCAGGGCTGTGCAGCTGTTACAGAGTTTGCGTGGCCCACAGAGTCGAGCGTATTTCCTGTCTCATCTCCCATGGAAAGCAACTGCCAACCCTCCCAGTGTGACCATTATGAAGCAGGTCATGCGAGCAGGCACTGGGGTGTCCAGTTAAGGCTCCTTCTCGCTTCATGTTGTGCACAGGCGAGGTAGTTCACTGACTCCTGTTCAGAAGCACAGTTTTTGCTTCACAAAGACCTCTGCAGATCTGTATTTCCTCTCAAGGCTATTGTCATTGTGTTACTGTGAGTTGGGTGAGGGGAAATGTGTGGACCAAGGCAGCCTGCTTGAACAAACAGGCTCCCAGGTCCCCCAACAGTTCCTATCCAGAAGGCAAAAATGAGAAAGAAATGCCAGTTCAGAAAGGCTTCTCCTCTTGCTGCCTGATACTGATGCCTGTGGTAATCTGCCTGCCCATCTTTCTGTTTTACTTCTTTCAAATTAACACAGTTTAAATTAGACCCATATATATTTCATGAAAAAGACAGAGGTGACATTATGTGGGCAGCTTCTATCCCATGTTCAATAATTAAATGGCCCAATGGAGAGAGGGTGCTTTGAAGTAGAAATGAAGTCACTCTTCTGCAAGGACAATGAGATGGTCTTTCTACACTCCTGCTTTGATGTTGAGAGTGTCACATTAATAAGTCTATCGGCTGAAACATCCAAGGAATTTTCCTTTACCTTTTTTTCTTCTATTAAGAGTGCTGTGTATGGAAACAGAGGAACAAGTTACCTAATGATGTCTGTCTCTTGAAGAAAGCAATTTTGTTGAAATTAGCTATAATTGTTGAATCATGGGGAAGGGATCGCAGCAGGGTAGAATGCATTGAAGTTCTTTCTCCTCTCTTTAGCTCAACAGGGAAGCCACAGTCTCCCTACCTCATAAGTGGTTGCTTCATGGGAGAGTGGTCGTTAGGTGAGATATGTTCCATCTCATTATGTCCTATGTTGAAAGATGTGAGTTAAACACAGCTGAGGGATGTGGAGCTCATCCTCAGAAGAGGTGACATGGGACAGTTGCTTGGAGCTTGATTGTTGACTCATTCCAAATTGCTTGTCAGACTCGAAGGAAATGGAAAGACTCTTCTTGGCTTCTCTGGAGTATCTGTGCTGCCAGCTGGCTTTTTAGCCGGATATCTGCAATGTGGTATAAATGGTCACCACCACTGGGTATTCCTCTGGAGCACAATGACAGTTGAACTGGCATAATAGTTCCTGTCTGTCAGGAAGGTTCTGCAAGTAGGACCTTTGTGTTTGGGAGGCGGTGGGATGAAGGGTGGGGTGAGAGGTGGGAGGCCAGTTGTCTGGGTTTGTGGCTATGTGGCTTGGCTCTTTGGTTGGTTTGTTTTAACTTGTACAAATACCCAGGCGCTCTTTGACATGTGTGCAATAAATCAGTGGAATAATAATTATACATGTACAGAGATACACCACATGAGTCTTAACATAACATTTTACTTTTAAAAATAGCTTCAAAGGACCCCACAGCCACGTCTTATTTTGTATTTCCCTTAATGTTTCCTGCTCACCGTCTTACCCCATCCAACAAGGCATGCTCTGCTTAGCAGTTGGGGTGCTAATAAATTGACTTGTGTTCTTTCTTGGATTTTTTTTTTGTAATTATTAAGATATCCAGAAAGTAGGAAGGATAAAGTCCTAGCATTTATTTCGGTTGGAATTAAAGCACTTTTTAAAGCGAAGGAATATAATGTTTGGAAGTGGGAGGTGCATGGATGTGCATGCATCTCCCTGTTAGCACGTGTAAGTGTGGGGAAGATCTGAATACAGAGTTCAGCCAAGAGTTTTCCTTTCTTTTAGTAAAGTGTTCAACTGCAAGTTGAGTTTCTTATATTGCTGTTATTGTTATTAGTGTTGTTGCTGTTGGTTGCTAGGATACTTGAACAAGTTAAATTCTTTCTAATCTTTTCTATTTTAGCTTTGTGAGTTTCATCTGCAACTTTAGCCTCTGTGATTATATAGGACAGACTTTCACAGTTCAGTTCAGTTACCTTTTAATGTTTTTTTTAAGATTTTATTCTTCTTGCCTATATTATATCCTGACCAGTTTCCCCTCCCTCCATTCTTACCAGTTCCTCTCCCCCCTCCCATCTCCCCAAGATCAACACCTCGTTTGTCCCAACCCCCAGAAAAAAAGAGCAGACTTGCCATGGATATCCACTAAGCATGGCCTAATAAGATACAATGAGACTGGGCGCAAACCCTCATCTCATGGCTGGGCATGGCAACCCAGGAGGAAGAGAAGGATCCCAAGTATAGGCAAAAGAGTCAGAGACACCCCCACTCCCAGTATAGATCACCAGTCTATACGACTATAAGGTAAGTGTAGAGGACCTAGCTTAGACCCATGCAGGGTCTGTGTTTGTTGCTTCAGTCTCTGTGAGCCCCTAAGAGCCCTGCTTAATTGACTCTGTGGCCTGTATTCTCATGGTGTCTTTGACTGCCTCTGACTCCTACAGTTCTTCCTCCCCATCTTTTTCGTGGTTCCTCTGACTCTGCCTCATCTTTGGCTGTGGGTTTCTGCATCTGCTCCCATCAGTTGCTCAATAACACCCCTCTGATGACATGTGGGCTGTGCACCAATCTGTGAGTACAATCATTAAGAATCATTTCACTGACTTTTCTTTTTCTAGTCATGTTTGGTTCTGTCCTGGGTCTCTAGGGAGTTCTGCCTCTGGTTCCTGGCCATGCAGAAAGTGTCAGGCTTGGTCTCCCTCACATGGCAAAGGCCACAAGTTGGACCATTCGTGGGTTGACCACTCCCATAAGCTCTGTGTCACCATCACCCCAGCTCATCTTTCAGGCTGGACAGTTTGTAGGTTGAAGGTTCTGTGACTGTACTGCTGCTTCAGTCCCATTGTTGGAAGCCTTGCTGGGTTATAGAAGATGGCCAGTTCAAGCCGTGTGTCCCCAAAAGAGAAATAAAAGCAGGTACTGAGTGAGCGTTGGCTCCATTCCCAAATTAAGACTTTTGTTTCTGCTTTCTTGTAGGGCAGCCTTTTCTCCTGCTCATCACAATTGCCAAACCTCTTGTCATGGTCAATCTTATGTGTACTTTCTAGAAGAAATGGGATAGTGCTACTCAATGTTCAAGCTTTTTTGTTTGTTTTTTACTAATTTATGTTGCAGCTAAGTCAGGGAGGTGGCCTATATGTCTAAGTCCTTGTCACTGAACAAGGAATATAGGGGTTCTGTGCTCCAACAGGCAAGGGCAATGTAAGCTAGGTAGGGTGGTGAGTTCCATAGAAAAGGTCCATAGGTTTTATTTTTATGATGTAATCAACACAGATGAGAACATTATACAGTCTGTAGACTCTCTCTCCAGAAAAATTCCTGTTGGCCAATATATACTTACATTCACATGCAGTGATATGTTCAGGTAGCTTATAGATTCCCCAAAGGTCTCAAGATTAGCAACTTCTTTTCTGTGGACTGCATGTACATATTTATCGAAACAGATTTTGTGCCATATATGGTATGGCCATTGTTCACGTGTCATTGTGACATGGCAATGGCACTATCTTTGTTGGGAATGGACTCTGTTCAGCACACGGATATATGATGGAGAAGTGGCTGACAATGCCATAAGCTCCTAGCAATCTCACTGCCCTAGTTACTAGTAAGCCCGTAGGGACTCAGAGCTAGACTTTATCTTATGTCTGCTATCTAATAGCAGACAAGTGAAGGAAGAAAAGAATGGAAATAGATATATAAATAAGTAGCTCCTTAGGAGATTAAAATTTGCAAACTATTCAGAATGTCTATTTATGTGTACTATGGATGAAGCCAGTGCTAGCGAAGTTACTCTGAGAAACCTGACCTGCTTGGCTCATGCTTTTGAGGAGCGGTATCGGGCACGTGGAGGTGCAGACTCTCCAGGCCTCCGTACAACAGGGCTTTCCTGCACGTGCCTGGAGATGCTTTAGATGGCTCTTGTGGTCCACTCAGCCTTTCCTTCAACTTCAACTTGACATAACAGTGATGTGTGTAACCGGAAGGTTCCTTATTGAGTATCTGTGGTCTTCAAGGTGCTGGTCAGTAGGGAAGGCATCATTTTAGGAGTTTTTGGTCTTGAGCTTTTCCATCTAGTCTGATTACCAAAATGTCTGGCCAGTGTTCTGTGGCTGCCAAAGTGAGTTCTAGAAACTACAGATGAGTGTTTTCAATGTGACTTGAGTTAAACCTGGATTACCACCTGTGAAATCACCATTGAAGTTGTTCTGGTTTAAGGTAAAGTCAGAGATCCAGAGAAGATGGTGAATGACTTGACTGGATCCTGGGCATTGACCTGTTTTCACCATGAGCAATGAGGATCCTACTGGATGGAGGTCTCACACAGAGACCTGGCAGTTTTATAATAATGCCTTAATATTTGACTTAAGTTTACTAGGTGTGACACTATCCTGGCTAAGAAGGAGGGGTATGAGTCCTCAAGGTAACATTATGGCCACAATAATAAGACTATTGTGAGATGTTAGTTAGTACTTTTTAGAAAGTTTACATTGTATAATATTTTTATTTTTTTAAAAATGTTTACGGTGTGTGTGTGTGTGTGTGTGTGTGTATGTGTTTGTTTGTTTGTTTTGTGTACTGAAAAGTAAAAGAATACAGGAAGTTAACTACCATGCTCTCTCTGAGAGGTAGAGAACAAAGTGTGCCTCAGGTTTTCTGTGATACACAGGTTGTATTTTTGTAATGGATTTTATTTTGTAAGTGAATTTGTAGCAGAAGTGTGCCGATCAATCCAGGGGGCTTATGGAAGGTACTGATAGAGGGAAGAGGGGTTTTCTTAGCCCATGGTAGCGTCTCTCAATGTCTTAGTCACCAGTGACTCAGTGTGACAACTTGATCATGGAGCAAACTTGGGCTATAATTTCTTAAGATGACTCAGGAAACCACATTTCTAACAATGAATATGTTAAACGGGTACGCGAACACGTGTCCGTATTCCTTAGGCCACACTGTCTAGTGACATGAAGGTTGCTGTGATAGGGAGTCAGGAACATTGCATGGCCTATAATTCTCCACTACTGAGTCTTTAAGACCCACAAGCTTGGAAAAAGAGAGTAGTTGTCTTTTTTTGTTTTATATAAGTTTGTTATAATATATATTTGATTTTATGTGGGATTTCTAGGGAGGGACTTCTGATTTCCTTTTCACTTCCTGTCCTGGTTGCTGGGAAGTGACTTTCTAACCACTTCAGACTTCAAGATGCTACTATCTCTCTTATTTTTTTTTCAGATAGACTGTTGCTAATTTCCCTGTGTAATTTTCAAATGCAGGTGCTTTTTAAACAGTTATTAGCACACACGCCAAGCCAGATTTGCAGGCTCTGGTACCCTTTGCCCTCGTGAGGACAGTGTTCCCCTTTTAAGCTTTGTAAGTAATGTCTTTAAAACTAATAAATTAAGGGACTTGTTGAAAACACACACACACACACACACACACACACACACACACACAGTCCTCTTGTCATTTATATTTTTCCAGCTCAGTCCCCTTATTGGCCCACATTTTTAAATGTTTTTATTTGGCGGGGAAAGGCATCGTTTGAAAGTTTTATTGATAACACTTTTAACTGCAAGAAAACGGCGTAAACATGCAGAGCAGTAACTATCGTGGTGGCCACAGGTGGGAGGTCTGCAGAATGCTTTATTGCCAATAGGAAAAGAAATGCTGGGAACCACAGTCATTACAGGGGTCACCACTTCTGCCTCATGCATCGCGTTCCCATTTTGAGAGCATGGATGATGGCAGCTCCAAACACCACACTTTCCTTCCCCTAATGTCTACAGGCTTTGGTTCTCTCTTTAGTAATGATATAGAAAGTTTGGGGTCACATAAAAATGAGTCAGGGTCAGGCTTTGGAGACCCAGAGTAGGCAAAGTGCCTTTGTAGCTAGCCAGGGAAGGAACTGGCTAAGGGGGTTATTATTTTTATAGATTTTAACTCTCCTGCTGAATTAGGCAAGCAGCCTGTCGCTCTCCTCAGGTACCCACAGGAAAGACAAAGGAACCAAGGTGAAACGCCAGGGCCGTCGTGAGCTCTAGTGAGAACTTCCAGTGACTGCTGCCTGGCACTTTCAGGATCTTCAGAAGTTGGCCTAGATAGCTGCGGCCATCACTCCCTTCCACAGGTCAGGAGTCTAGTGCAGTCGTTGCTCGAGTTCTTGGAAAATGCCTTATTTAACACCTTGTTAGGATGAAATTGCTTCTGACTTTACAAACACAGGTGTCCAGTTTGGATCCTAATGAACTGTGAAATAGGTAGATGTCTAAAAGGAAATTCTATAAATTGTGAACAGGGCTCTGTCAGCACACTAAATGGATTAGGAAAATTCATTGTCCGCCCTGTAACTGAACACCAGTGTGATGCATGCCCCCGAATTAGTCCTGAAAAGCCAATAAAACAGAGGAAGAAAGTCGAGCCTCAGAGATGTTGATTGTGGGGGTTCCCCACCACAAATGAATCTGGTCCAGGAGGCCTTGGAAATCAGAATGGCTATTCAGAAAGGCCAAGAAGGAGTACATAAAAGCAGACAACACAGAATTTATGGAGCAAAACCACAAACACCTTATTTTCCATTGTACTAAAATAGTGCTATTTTACACTACTCTTTTTGTATGTAATTCTGCTTTCAATTTTATATTGTTACTGCAACTCAAATCTCATTATAAGTGTTCCAACAAAAATCCCCTTTTAATCAAAAACTTTCCAAGCCCTGGCTATTGTAGGCATATTTTGAGCAACCTATTTTCCTACTGGAACAAAAGAATTTGGCCTCCCCTTTTGAGCCTGTGGGGATGTTATCTGACCCGGGTGGCCAAACATATAATTAAGATAACTGAATCATTTTAATTTCTGTATTAAACCCTTTCATCATCAGTGGCCACTGTTTTGGGGTAGAGAGATAGTGAATCAGAGAGGAGATAGGTGTGTCATTGGTACTTCTGCTGGTGAGACGTCTACTTGGTAAAGTCCTTGCCTGGAACACCTTGAGAATGGCGGTGACAGCATCCAGTTCAGCTGCCATCCATGAGAGCACCCATGTCTCTGTGTTAGTACTATCTGGGGGTAGTCTGTGCTTCTGCCATGTCTGTGGGAAGCTGCCCCTTGCCATCTAAATGATGTGACAGCGTCGTGGGGGAATTTCAACAGAACTGTCAGCCTTACGTGCTTTCCTTTTTAGAAATGAATGCTACAGAAAAGAGGATTTATTAAATATGTTCATTTGCCTCTCCCATCTGTGAGTCTGCCATTGGAAAGCTGTTTAGGATAGGACTCTGCTCTCTGGCACGTCCACTTCCCATGTCCCTTGAGGAAGGACCCACGTGCTTCAGTTAGATGTTTTGCTGTGTATTTTTATAGCAGCCCTAAAAGGCCCAGTTAGATCACATGGCAGGGCCTCTGCAAGAAGAAGCCCCTTCTTTTTAGATGTACTTTTTCTTTAAGTACATGAATTTATTTTGCACAGATATTTTCTTCTCTTAGTTTTTTTTTTTTTTAGGCGATATGGTCAAGGTAATAAGTTGTACAGACATGAACCGTCGGAAATTAGTTTTATTTAACAAAATATATTGAACTCTATAAAATTTTGGTCATTTAACTTAATCTTTAAATTGTATTTGTTATTATTAGTGTGTATGTGTGTCGAGGAGAGAACATGGATGCTTGAGCCATGGTGTTCTTTGTGCGGGTCAGAGGTCAACTCTCAGGAGTTCCTGCGTTCCTTCCACTGTGAGCTCCTGTGATTTAACTCACGTCAGGCTTCCATGATGAGCTTTACCTGACATTTTCAGATGTAGGATGATTTCTCGAGTCCTTCTAATCAGATAGGATTTTCCCCTCAATATTCCCCGGTAGTTGTTTATTTGAAGTCGAACAGACTATAACTTGGAGTTGTAGTCCCTTCTGATTGTGACAGGAGAGGGTCCCATTCCTCATTTGCTGGGAGTGACTCCTTGGCTTTCCATGAACCAACAGCAATGGACGAGCACCTTTGCAGCCCTTCAGAGAGCGTCTCAAGGAAGGAAAGGTAAGGAGGGCAGGGAGACCCCAGCTGTTTCTGAGGGTATTGGTGAGGCTGAGTATGCCCTTCAGCCCCAGTGTCGTCCACAGGCAGGAAGAACATTTGATATTAACTCACTATATCAGTTTCAAGTCTTTGGAAAACCTTTAGCCACATTTGTATTTCCTACTCTGTGTGTGTGTGTGTGTGTGTGTGTGTGTGTGTGTGTGTGTGTGCGCGTGCGCGCGCACGTATGTGCCTACACACATTTCTGAGAAATGTGCTCTCTAAAGCATTCTGATACAGAAATTGTCATAGAATCATTTTGGTAACCTCTCTGGATCTCTTGTGAGTGATTTCTAAGGTAACTAGTGTGTGTTAGGCATGGTGCTAGGGCAGGAAGATGATGAGAGTCAGAACACCTGGAAGTCTGCTGCGAAACGGTCTTGTTTAGAAATGCTTTTACAGACAAGACCTGAGCAATGACTATATTAACATCAACATGGAAAAGATAAAATTTTGCAGGGTTCCACGCCTAGACAAAGAACTACAGGCAATGAATGACTCTGGGAGAAGAAGAATTAACCTCACCCAAGGTCGAGGCCCCTTATTGGTTGTCCAGTGCAGTGCAGAGGGT
>NC_022013.1:61754142-61761451 GCF_000317375.1 Microtus ochrogaster | reverse complement strand
AAAGGGAGGGGAAAATGATGTCATTCTATTTCACTCAAAACATAAAAATACTTGAAGAGCTAATAATACACTATTATTATCTTCTATCTCAGAAGTGGCTGGTCTTAGACAGTGTTTTTATGTTAGTACCGGGAGAAGATGTTAGTTAACCCCTATGGAGAACAGACAAAATATTCTTAACTATCATTCTCTTTATTATCTGTGTATCTGTCTGTTCTATGTGCGAGCACATGGGTGTACTTGTATGAAGAGGTGAAAAGTCAGTGGTAAGTGTCTTCCTCTTTTCTCTGCTTTAGAGACAAGGTCTCTCACAGAAACTTGAATTTGCCAATTTTCCTATACTGACCAGGCAATCCCAGGATCCTCCTGTTGCCACCTCCCCGCTTTGGGATTATAGAGTCCTAATGCTGTACCCTGATATTTTCTGTGGGTGCAGGAGATTGAAGTCCTCATAGCTGTACAGCAAACACTTACTGGGTCATCTCCTTAGCCTCCTGCAAATCATCCTTTATGAATGATGTCTAAAACTGGACCATTTTTGATAGTTCTTTTGCATATGAAAATTATTGAACATAAATATCAACTTACAAAATTTTGTGATAGACAAAGCATTCATATTTCTAAAGAATGGAAGTTTTGAAAATACATAACCAAAGACCCAAGAACCCTATAAAATAGGTCTGATCTGCAGTCAGCATACAGAGAAATGAATGTAAATGTACCCAGTGTTTTAAGTGTAATCTGATAAGATAAATGCATAGGAAGACTACACTGAAGAGTAATTTTTGACTTGACCGGCAAAAGTCCAAAAGTTTAAAGTGTTTTCTGTTGGTCATACCATTGGGAAAGCTAACTCTCTAATAATGATGCTCTTTAAGCAGAATGGTTATTCCCTTGGGCAAGTTTGGCAACAGTTACCAAATTTTCCATCTTTGCCTTGGAATCTCAGTTCTAGAAATAGATCTCAAAGGTACACTGACAAAATATATGCAAATGCCTAACATTCATGAATAATACCCACAAACACTAGAAATAATCAGGACATCTTCCAGGATCGGACCAATTCAATAAATTGTGGTGATCTATAGTTGGAATCCTGTAGATCTATGTAGAACATAAATGTGGTCTTGGTATACTGATAAGAGGTGGTCTGTAGACTACACTCACAAGTGAGAGAGGAGCAGGTGATTAAGAGAGCAGGGCTCACCTATTTATGTGTGGGATGGAAGGGCTCTAACCATATCTGTTTGTTTGCAAGCAAATCTGAAAATCAGTCAATAAATACGGAGGAGGGCTTAGGATGGAGTTTACAGGGACAGAACCTAGATGTTTTGTTTGGTTGTTTTGTTTTGTTTTTTAAGACAGGACTTTTTGTGTAACAGCCCCAGCTGTCCTGGAACTAGCTCTTGTAGACCAGGCTGGCCTCGAACTCACAAAGATCTGCCTGTCTCTGCTTCCTGAGTGCTGAGATTATAGTCATGTGCCACCACTGCCCATCGAACCTAGATGTTTTCAATGAACGTTATGTTATAGATTTGCTTTTGAACTGTGAGAATAGTTTATATATTTTCAAAGGCAAATTATCCTGAAACATAATCCTTAAATAATTAGAAAGAAAATGAAGTTTCCTCCAGGTGAAGTTTGGACAGTGAGGATGAGCACCTAGCCAGTCCATCGCAGGTACTTTTAGAACCTGTGTGTCTATTTCTAGTGGGGTTTCTTGAGGACAAACAGAAATATAAAAGCCCCCTAAGGATCCTTGGGCAATACACTATTCATTGTAGTGTGGATATTATTGTCTAAACTCATTATTTGAAGAACTGGATTAAGGGAATATTTCTTGTATTTGATTTTCAGCGTAGGATGGAGGGAGTCCACAGGTTACTCCAATCAGTACCATGGCTCATATGGAACTGAAACATATGTGTGAACTTGGGGAAAGTTTCATCCTTAAAGATAAGCAATGCATGTTTCTTAAATGGCATATAGGATGCTATATGCTAACTGTAAATAGATGTATGCTAATGTATATTCTAGCCATTCCTCTAAAAAGTCCTAGAACTCAGGACAATCCAGCAATAGTCACCACTGCTGCTGCCACATTTCACTATTTCCCTCATCAAGGCTGCTGTAGAAGTGGGCAGATCCTCCTCTGGGACAGGACATGTTGCCTGGAACAGCTTATCACACAGGGTGGGGATGGGGTTGTCAGTTCCTGACTGAACACTGGGAAAGAATGAAGACAGATAAAAAGCTGCAACTGTGGTATATGCCTGTAACCCCAGTATTCCAGGAATGGAGGAAGGGGGACCATGCGTCTGAGGCCAGCCTGGGCTACATAATGAGGCACTGTCTTACACATATCAGCTAATGAAGCAGTCTTTCTGGAAAAATAAGTTTGAATCTTACGGTAAGTAGTAAAGCCTAGGAGGAACTTGGCAAAGAAAACATTCAGCTAGGCATAGTGAACAAGCTCCCCATGTGGAAAACTCCCGATCGTATAAATTAGATTATATATTTGCAAATAAAGAGAGGTAGGGAAGAAACCCATAGATTAAAAGCACTCAACAATATATCACACAAAATAATGTTCAGGCCTTATTATGATCCTATTAAGTAATGAAACAGCAAAACTCTGTGCCAACTGAAGAAATTTAAAAGTAAAACAGTTAATATGTAAAGGAATAATTGGTAAATTTTCTTATGACATGGTAATGGTTTTATTTTTTGATAAGAAATCTTTGTCTTATAGATATTGATTTGGAAATGTTTGTACATAAAATAAAGTAGCCTTTGCGACCTGGTTTAAAATAATTATGGAAGTTGAGAAAGAAAACGCCAGTCCAGAGGAAGTAAGCCCTGCTATGTATATTCTTTCTCTACAAGGAGAGTTTCAAAGGAATATCAAGCTCCAGAAGAGGTACAGCACAGCAAATGTCAGGGTCACAGTGTCTTAATGTGACAAGTAGATAGATCATCAGGCGTGGCAGAGAAGGATATTTCTTAGCGTGGATAAGATCTGAGGGAAAGCAAAAGTGATTTGGTTGTACTTCTGTTCAGTCAAAGGACTTGTGTTCTTGTCCAAGTGGAATCCCATTTTCCTCTTGTTTTTGGACTTCCCAGCATTGTTGTTCTATGTATTTTTAGATCTGTTACTCCCAAAGGGGAGTGGTCACTTTCATTGCTGTCTTTACAGCGTTCACCACTGAGTCCTTCCCATTGCTCTCCAACTTGATGCTTTCGTTTTTGAGGATGGAGCCATTTTTATCTTGTGTCCCTCTGTCTTCTATATCTAGCTCTGTTCATCTGGCTTTGTGTTTAACTGTTATTAGGTATCCTTAAGTGCAGGCTCATATTAAAGACTGTACAAAATTTGGGAATTTTTTCAGAGTCCTGGAAGGTATTACACGTTCTCAGTCCTATGACGAAATAAATGTAGGGACTGGTGAGATGGTTCAATGGGTAAAGGCTCCTGCTGCCAACTCCAGTGCCTTGAGTTCAATCCCTAGGACCGATGTGGTAGAGGAGCAAACCTCCTTCTGCAAGTTCTCCTCTGACTCTCTCTGTCTGTGCCTCTCACTAAATGAAAATGTTAAAAAATAAACAAGTGTTGGTGGCAGTGTCACGCCTCTGCTGGAATCCTGGTCCTCTACATTTTCTCACGAAGCCTTGGTCCTGCTCACTGCGCTGATTGCGTCATCTCCAGGACGGAACTTATAATTCACGTTAGGAATATTTCTATGGTTCATAGTTTTTATTTTTCCTGGCACAGTGGTGCTTTCTACTGATGGCTAACTTGATTAAAGTGCTTGTCACTGGAAAAATCCATAGGATGAAGTCACTAATGGAGTTAAAACAATTGAACACATTTTGTCCAGCAGGAAGTGTCATATATCATCAAGACTCAAATGATAGTATCATATCACATTTATTAAACACTTACAGGTGCCAAAGCCCATTTGTAATGTCAAATAATCCGTAAATCTATCCCTAGACATTTGTAGTACTTGACATTGGTTGGTTTTCTCATTTTATATAGCTTTGTATATGCAAAGTGGCCATAGTTAGAGTGGATTTAAAAGTTATCTGAAATATATATATATGTGTGTGTGTGTGTGTGTGTGTGTGTGTGTGTGTATACATATATATAATGTATGTATTGATTGGGAAGGGCCAGGGTACATTATGTGAAATCCACTTGTTCCTAGTCTTTTCCCTTGTGTAGTTCCAGAACCAAAGACAGCACTGCAGAATAAGTTCCATAATGTAGGCAGAGACAAGGAGGGGTAGGCTCTGGGCATTAAGGTGCTATTGGGGAGTAACTCAAGAGAGGTCTGCAGAGGAGGGAACTTGTTGTAGACCCTGACAAATAAAGTGTTTCTAGGATGGGGAGACGGAGGGGAAAAGAAAAAGTAGCAGGAGACAAAATATCACAGAGGCTAGAGCTCAGCTAGTAAAAACACTTGCTGTGCCAAGTATGAGAAATTGAGTTTGGTCTCAAGCACTCATGGACAAAGTGTGTGTCTGTAAAATGGGGTGGATAGATGGATTGCTAGGGCTTGCTGACCACCAGTTCAGTGGAAACTAGCAAACTCCAGGTTTAGGGAGAGATCCTGTCCAAAGGGCTAAGGAGGAAAGTGATAGATCAGGAAACCCCAGGCCTTCCCTGGACTGCCAGATACACACACAGGACTGGTTCACAGTATAATGGAAGTCACTGGAGGGAGGAAGACAGTAGATAGATGACTGGCTTTCCCTCCTAAAAAGACTGCTCTACTGTATGAGCTGGTGACTTTGAGGCCACTGTAGACACCCTGATATCATGGCCTAGGCCCCGTGAGAATGTGGAAGTGAGTGAGAGAAGAGGGTGGTTTGCGCTCCATTTTGGAAGGGTAGTCTCCTAGATGTTCACACAGATAACTGTAACAGAATCCCTGGGTGGCTTATTTCTTATAGTTTTAGAAGCTGAGACATCCAGAGTCAGGGTAGATCTAGTGTGTGGGGAGAGCCAATGCTATGGTCCTTAGAATTGTCATTCTCTATGTTGTTTTACATAGGGGAAGGGTCTAACCAGCTCTGTAGGTCTCTTTTCTAAAGACTCTCATCCCACACTTGCAAGTTACCAGCTCCTGACCCTATTACCTCTCAATGACTCCCCAATATCATCACTTTGGAAAGGAACCTGCTCTAAAGTGAATTACAGTAGAATTCATATTCAGACCATAGCAGGCCATCATCAGAATGTTTGGAAGGATTGGAGATGGGATTAAGAAGAGGATTCAAGGCTAGGTTCTCAGGTATTTGGTTAGAATAACTGTGTGGACAAGTCATGTACTTCCTTAAGCTTTTGCATTTTGCATGGGTGAATTGAAATGAGAAGTATTTCTGTGGTAGGTGGGTGAATCCGATAATCAGGTATGCTTTGTGTTTTCTGGGGGTATCTGGACTTGAGCTATGAGGACCAAAAGCCCTTAGGTTGGTGGAGACAATGAGATGGGTCAGAGAGCCACTTAGCAGAAGCTGTACTGTAGTGGAGCATGGAGGAGGTGAATTCGCAAAGGAGAACATCAGTAAGGAGCCAGAGGAGCAATGGGAAGGGATGGCATGATCTAAGTCACTCAGTGCTTCTGCAGATCAGAAAGGTTTCTGCAACTGGTGAATGGCTGCCCACAGTGTTGTGGGCTTCCTTGTCCCATTGTCCCTCTTAACTCGGTAAAACTTCAATTTCTCTCTATTCACTATGAATCGAATGAGTCCAACAAGACAACCGGACTTCATTAGACTGTATTTACTTTAAATCATAAGATCATGAAAATATATTCGCATTGTTGGAAATAGGCTTCTAGAGACCCTGGAGTAGATTCTACTCAAGTCTTCTTTTTCCTTTCTTCTTTTTCTTTTTAGGGTTTCTTTGTGTAGCCCCTGGCTGTCCTGGAATTTACTCTGTAGAGCAGGCTGGCTTCAAACTCACAGAGATCTGCCTGTCCTTGCCTCCTGAGTGCTGGGTTTCAAGGCGCATGCCACCACATTCAACCCCTCAATTGTTTTTAAAAGGTTTAAGAAAACGTGTGTGTGTGTGTGTGTGTGTGCATGCACACACTCTTGTGTACTTGTTCAAGTCAGAGGACACGTTGAAGGAGTCAGTCATTTCCTTACATCTTATAGATCTCAAGGACTGAACTCAGGGCCTTAGGCTCGGTGGTAAGTGCCCTTACCCACTGAGCTGCCCACCCTCACAGTTCTTTCTAAACACACTGAAGCTGTACCCTCCCCAGGGTTTTCCCTGGAAATGTCTCCTCACGATACAAACTGTGTGCTTGTGCTAAGGCTTTGGATTGGGTTGTAGAGAACCTTTCAATATAATGAGAATTTACTGAATGTGAACATAACAACTTCCCTTCTTACTCGCTCTTCTAGGGATCTCTGGATACCTGGAGCTGGCACCCTGTTGCCCCTATCTGGATATTATTCTACACACAGTGCTTTAGTGAGTCCTTCATTTGTAGATGGACACAGTTTATTTTCAGTGTTTCTCATATTAGAGATGGAAGAAGTGGGCTGTGTGAACTTTCATCCATTTCGACAAAGCCAAATGATCCGAGAGAGGTCCTTTGACTCTGTGGCTGTGCAGTTCCGTGTGTAGGCCCTGGAGTGCGGCTGAGAGGCGAGGGGTCTGTGGGTCTGGTGTGGATCACAACCAGCACATGTGATGAGAATTCGTAAGCTTTATGATGCTTTATGGAGGAGTCAGAACGCCTTAGCAGAGGGCTCAAACATTCTTGTTTCCTTCAGAAAAACTTAAAATCATACCCCCTTAACAACTAGTTTTGTAAAAAAAAAACTGCGTAGATATGCTTATTTATATATACATACATATTTGAAAGCATATGCTAGCTTTTCTAAAGCAGTCTTCTAAAGATAGAAGTTTAATGAATAATTCTGAATGAAAGAGTTTAACTATAAGCACGAATCTTCAAAGTTTAGCCTTAAGATGAAATAACATGCTTACAGTTGAAACACTGGTGTCTTTGAAAGTTAGAGTATTTGTATTTTTGGAAATTAATAAGAAGTTTGCGTAACTTGGAGTAGAGAGATGGCTCAGTGCGTGAGAGTGCTTCCTGCCTCTGCAGGAACCTGAGTTCAGATCCGAGTCCTGATGTAGAGGACACGTGTGGCTTCAGCAAGGGGCTCAGTGTAAAGACCTTCACTCCCAAATAGATGACTTAAGTTCATCTCTGGGAACCCAAGAAGTTGTCCTCTGACCTGCAAACATATATGTTAGCCTTGGCATGTGGCACACACACACACA
>NC_022013.1:61750271-61754042 GCF_000317375.1 Microtus ochrogaster | reverse complement strand
ACACACACACACACACACACACACACATACTCTAAATAAATAAAAAAACAAATATGTACTAAAAGCTGAGTGAGATCATACAGGTCTATAACCCCAGCATTGTGAAATCACCAGAAGGAAAGTCTTTGGGGCCTACCTAGCTCCAGGCTTAGTGAGCCATCTGTTTTATAGGTAATGGAGTCAAGAGTGACGGAGCAGGATTCCTGAAGTCCTTTTCTGACATCCACAAACAAACACTTTTGCATACCTGCACACTTGTGCACACAAACCACACACATACATTACACATGCAGCACCACACACATAAGTAACATGAATCATAAGAGTAGATGTATGTGTCCTATACATGACTTCAGAGAAGTCATGCATATCTCAGAAATAATGTGTCTTGGTTTTAGAGAAAAACAATGTCACTGATGAAAATCAAGGAGTTTCCTAATGGTCTTTAAAATTACACTGTAACATTTAATGTGTGTGTGTGTGTGTGTGTGTGTGTGTGTGTGTGTGTATGTATGTATGTATGTATGTATGTATTCAGTTCTTGCTAGAGACAAGACTTCATCTAAGCATAGATAATCTTTCTGTGCCTAGTGTACAGAGCAGGGAGAGCCAGGTGGGAACTTATTTGTTTAACAGTTTACATTCTGGCCCTAGTGAAAACCATAATGTTCCTGCACAATAAATATCTCCACCCTCACTGGGGACAGAGACTTAAATGCAATTGTGTCCAATTTTTAACCCCTGACTTGCCCGGCTTGACTGCTCACTCATTGAATAATTATGGCGCTGTCTTTTATTTGTTTGTGTCTTTGGGCTTTCCAGAACTGTCACTGCCAGGAGCCTTTCTTCACGATGCACAGTGCCGGGACCTTGACCTTGCCTGAGACCTGAACTCAGTTCTCACAGGGACTGGAATGTGGTGTTCTGCCTGCTCTCGGTCACATCTTGTTGTGGGGGTGTGGTCTGAATGAAGTGGGCACAGAGGGTTTGGCACAGGGGTAACTTTTCTTTGGTCTTCAGTGTCTGTTGTGTCCCTGATGCTAGGTCAGAGCATTCCAACAGGAATTGCCTCCATTGGCACCATGAATGTCCTAAACGCATCCTTCCTGCTCCCATTCCTTTCTGTGCTCCTAAGATGACATCTCTTAGCAGTGAGTATCACTGCTTCCTCATTATGTTTACTGTTGTCTGATTTCAATACTCCAATCACTCTTTCCTTCCCCTGTTTTTCTCTTCTTTCCTTTTGATATCATTTTCTCTTGTCATTCTCTTCATCTTGTAGCTCTTGTCTCCTAAGTTGCCTCTATTGTTTTTTTTTTCTCATAACCCAACACCTCCTGTATCAACATTATAGGGTTCAGCCATGTTTCATAAACCAGGGGACTTGACTCAGCTGGAACTCTGGGAGCTGGGGAGCAGAAGCCCCTCTGTTGATGATTCTTTCTTTCAGGAGCTAGAGGTCTAGTGTTGGTGGATCCTCGGACTTTAAGGGTGTCAGGAAGTCTAGACTTGGGGGGCTTGTTTTTACTGACTCACTTATTCATTCATCCAATCTATGATTTCTAAGAAAATACTGGCAAACAGCTAAATAATTTTATAATAGTGTTCATATCAAACAGAGCACATCTGTTAAACATTACTTGGACTCTTAGTCAAGCAACAAAAAGTTTTCCAATTTTGAAGGTAATTGTTGGGCTCAATTCTCTTTACACTTCTCTACTTTTTGATTTATCATTTCTTTGGTGTCTGTTTCCCACGCAAAGGTTGTCCCTAGCTTCCCAGGAGGCAATGGGGTATTCTGCTTAACAGTAAGGTTTGGATATCAATAGGATATCAATAGTTGAAATGTAGCTGTCACAGAATAAGTTTGTTATCTTATGATGGGTTATACACTACAAACCGCTGGTAAAATGTGCCTAGTGATTACTTGTATGAATTACTTAAGAGCTGTTTTCTTATTATGTATCCAATGAGTGGTATAGGTGTTGAAGATATCATCAAGAATAACCAGGCAGGTGTTTACATGATGTATTTAACCTTCTAGAATGTCTGTTTTCTAAAGCAGAGGAGGTAGGAATACTTACCTTAAGGGTCAGTGGCAGTACAAAGCCTGTCGTCTACCTACCTCTTAGTGAACTCTTCACACCGGTTGTGCTGTTTAGAGTAGAGATAAAAACTGGTTCCAAAGGGAAGGAAAACAACAGCAGGAAATTGGAAAGAGGCTTGAGGAATGAGGGAATAAATAAAGAAATCACCATTCTAAATTGGGTGGCATGTGGGAACACTCAGCTGTTGAGGTATACTGGGGATTCGAAGACTACTGAGTGATGGGGAAAATGGTGGGAGAAGGTGTGGCATTGCATCTGAGCAAGACATGGAGGTAAGAGTGTGGATATATTCAAGCATTCCTCATGGTGTGTTCGTGGCTGGAAAGGGGAGGGTGAGAGCAAGGCTGTGGAGACCTTGATGGTATGAGTGTTGAAGAGCATACCTCTAGAGCATGTGGCTGCAAGGGTGTAGCGCTGTCCCTCTTGAATGTGCCTTCTGTAGGTGTCAGCCATCTTGGCCACTGAGGAGTGGTACAGAGGCTTGCTGTTTGCTCTGTAGGCATTGATGTTTTAACTCTGTTTTTTACAGGACAAGTTCCAAACCACAGGTCCATCTGCCTTTCCAATGTGTAGTATTGTGGGAGAATTTAGGCCCTTGATTATAGACATTCCTGAAGTTGGGCTTCTGGGCACTCTTGCTTAGCCTAGGGTAAAATAGTGTAAGCGTGTCTTAAGGTTTCAAAATAGATTTTATTTTCATGCAGGTTTGGTCAGGCGGACAGATCTTGAGTCTCCTGCTGTTGAGAAGATTCCTCAAAGGACCGTGTGTCTTGCCATAAGGGCCACACAGGGAAGTACTGAGGTCAAGCAGGAGACAGAAGAAGTTAGAAGAGAGCATGGGAGAAGGTTTGCTCTGAGTTTTCAGGGAAGGAATATTTGAGTCAGGGTAAGCAGGCTTAGGAGTGCTAAAAATAGTCTTAGTGATTCCATGAGTACCTGGGGAAGGACTTGAGCAGACCGTATTTGCTTGTTAGCTGGTCCTGGAGAAGGGGAGTGGTAATTCAGAAATGGAGTGCCTCATGGAGGAGGTCTCAGATTGGGCCTGGGGGAGTTGGTTTGCAAGTGTAAGGCTCACTAATGTAAGTCCTTTCCCTTCTCTAGGAGTGGGATGAGAAGCTCGCTGGAGTCAGCTAGGCTCCAGATGCACAACATCAAAAATAAACTAAAAGGCACAATTAATACTGCCATGTTCTGGGTAATGCAAAGAAAGCCTGTTCTTTCTCCAGGGATTTAGAGACACTGATGCATGTTTGTGACAGTCAGTCGTGCATGCCCAGTGGAACCCAGGTAACACAGTTTAAAGGTGGAACTCAGAAAGCTTGCAGGTTGGTGAACACCTTTGGGAAATGGGTGATCCCTGCCCCTTCTCTTGTGCATTCTTTCATCTGTCTGTTCTAGAATCTTATCCTTTAGAACAAACTTCTAACCACATGTAAAATGTCTTCCTCAGTTCTAAGAGCGTTTCTAGCAAATCATTCAGTCAGAGGAACAAACTGGCTACCTAGTAGCCAGATTGAATGGATGGCTGTGTGACTAACTCAAGAACCACACTTGGAACTGGCATCTGAACTAACCATCAGTCTGCTCAGTCTGTCTCCGTCTATCAAGACAAGTTCTTTTATTTATTTATTTATTTATTTATTTATTTATTTATTTATTTATT
>NC_022013.1:61717247-61750171 GCF_000317375.1 Microtus ochrogaster | reverse complement strand
ATTTATTTATTTATTTATTTATTTATTTATTTATTTATTTATTTATTTATTTATTTATTTTGATTTTCAAGACAGGGTTTCTCCATAGCTGTTTTGGTTCCTGTCCTGGAACTAGCGCTTCTAGGCCAGGCTGGGAATAAAGGCATGCTCCGCCACCGCCGGGCTCAAGACAAGTTCTTAGCTTGTGGAGCTGTTCCGTTTCCAGCTGCATAGCATTAGCTGGAACTGAGTTCACATGTGGGCACATATTTGGTATCAACAGAAACCTGGAGGAGTGCAGAAAGTAGAAATTTGTGCGCGTGTGCGCGCACACACACACCTCCACTGTGGCTGGCTTACATATTGTAGGCATTTCTTCCATAATTGCCAGTGGCAGCCTTGAGACATCTTTGTCGTGGTCCAAGGAAATCTCTAAGATCATAGGGGACTGATGCTCTTTGTTTTTATTCTGAATTAATCTGAAAAAAAAAATCCACCGATCATGTTTTTTGTTTGTTTGTTTGTTTGTTTGTTTGTTTTAGTACTACCCACTGATTCCGTAGAAGTTCTTCAGATGGAGATTTCCAGTCTTGCTCATTTGTGTATCATGGCCTTTTCCTTAATGTACTCCTCCTTACTATGTTTCAGAAGTTAAGAAAGAGAACTCGTGGCCTAAGAAGGCTGTACATAGCATCTGCTATCTGCAAACTCACATGGGCTGTGCTCCCTTAGGCTGTTTAATTTACAAAAGGACATTAACACACTTGCCTGTTGGAGGCGGGGGTATCAGAGTTCTCTCTGGCTTCCCAGGATCTGTATGACAAGAGGCAGAAATGCCTCATGGGATTTCCAGATTGCCTTTTGGAGACAATGTACTTCAAAGATCAAATGAGTTGGGTGTGTTCTCCCCCCAGAGTAGCTAGTACCTTTGCCGAGGCCTCTTTGCTATTGCTTCAGTCCATCAGGCCACGCTCCCAAGTGTCCAAAGTGCAGCGTGGTGGCCTGCTGGTAGGAATGGGAATGTCGGCTATTTCATCTCCCTTCCCCACCCTTACCACGGGAAAGGACTGTTAACAGCCCTCCTGGTTTTCTAATCATGTATGAAGCTGCCCAAAGCCATGACTCTGCTCTCTGGCTCATCCCTGAACTTACATACTTAGACAGTGATCTTAAAAATCCAGGATCATCTTAATACGGCGACTAAACTGTTTAACATTATAGCCTCCTTAGAGACTGAAAAGGAACCGATCGCCTTTCTATCAGCAATTTTGAACCTTTCACAAGAGTACATGTGCATGAGTGTGTAAGTATGTGTATGTGTGTGTGTGTGTGTTTGTATGTATGCACGTGTGTTATTGTCTCAGTGTTTGTTAGTCTCTGAGAATACACTATTGTCTGGGACTACTTAATTAAACATGACTTAAAAAGTTTCAATGCTCCTTTAAAGTAGTGACAGAAATTGCTTAACATGATTTCTTGGTTATATGCTGCCTTTGGAATGGCAAGAGAGCAGACTCAAGAAAATCCAGCCACTCCGTTAAATCTTTATTTATTTTCTGAGGAGTGAGAGAGCATTTTTATCCAAGCGATGAGAACCTCCTGGAGTTGATTGACTTAAATTAGCTTGATTGCTTTTTATCAATCACAGCTGTGCTGTTTAGCATAAAAATGCAAAACATCTAAAAAGCATTTGCCTTGCAGCATACTAGAAAGATGTTTTTAGTTAGTTTTAAGATGTTTCAAATTTTTATTCTGTACAGATTCTCTAAGAATGTATCCAGAACATATCTAGTTACAGAGAATTAGTACAGATATTGTAAACTTTGAGAAAATGAATTAAAGAAAATATGCTGTTTTATGAATTACATATTTAGAATTTGGACTTTTTCGCTTTTAAATGTCTCTCATAAGTTAAACAGTTCGGCAATATTTGTTGCAGTGACCAAGCCACGCAATTGCTGCTAAACATAAGAACCAGTCCTCGGGACTTTTCACATAATAAGCCATTTGGCCTTGCCTGAGCTGTTGACACGGTTCAGGGGGAACTGGCTGTTAGGTGAAAGCTGCTTTGTCCTGCAATCCCATCCTCTTCCCCTGGCTTCGATGATGTGATGGTGTGCAGGGCCCATGAGCATCCTCTCGTGCTTGGCTGTGGGAGTGGCTGCTCTGCACGGTGGTCCAAGCTGTATCATTTCCTCTCATTTGGCAGATTCTGTCCTTTGATACTTTCAGGTATGAACAAAAAAGCCAGAGAAGGTGGTCTCTCAGAGCAGAGAGAGAGAGAGAAAGAGAGAGAGAGAGAGGAGAGAGAATGTCAGCTGTACTGGCTGCTTGTCTCTCTGTTTTTGCCCCCGTGGTTCATTTAGTTTCCTGGAGAGAATCCCTTGCTTGTCCTTGCACTCAAGTGTGGGTTTGAGTTCACAGACACACCATTTCTTCAGACTGACCACCGGCTTACATCCTTCAAAGTAAAGCTGCATGTTTTTGTTTTGGTCAGTCGCTCTATAAGCCAAGGGTGTGAGAACGGCACGTGCCAAGAACATGAAGGACTGTGTTCCCGTGGCTGCTATGGGAACACAGGGCCACAGTGCCTCAGTTGCAGAGAGCATGCAGTAGAGGCCCCTCTTCCTGTCCAAGCATGGTTAGGGCAATGGTTAGATGAGCAATCTAAACAGGCAGGAGTCACCCAGAGGGGTAAGTGGAGACCCAAGTAAGCTTGTGCCTTAGCTGCAGGGATGCGAGATTAACACGGTCCAAAGGCTTTCTCCACTAGGTTTTTATGCAGAGAAGTCTGTGATGAATGGTCTGCATTGCTTTTTAGAGCTGGATAATCTGATTTTCCAGTGTTTGATGTGTAACTGTATGCTGTGAAGTTAAAAAATAATACCTGTTTCATTCTTGCTAGAAACCATTTTCCAAAAATAATTTATTCTACTATGAAAATGTATATTATAATTATACTATTAATGTTTAAATTCCGTCATAACTTTAACATTATGAAAGAATTTAGAAAAATGTTTTCCAAAAACAAAATCTGTTCTGCTGTATATATATTCCTTTTGACATCATTATTTTAGTGATTTACCTCAAATTTAGAGGTTTTGTTTTTTAAGTTAGCTTAATGTTATTAAAACTGTGTCCATATAGTTTTAGACCCCTTAACTGTAATTTAATTTAATTGATTAATTAATTTTGTATTTTAGAGATACCGTTTTGTGTAACTCAGCTGATTCCTAGCTCCCTGTGTATCTGAGGCTGACCTTGAAGCCCTGCTTCTCCTGCCTTTTCCAGTGTGTGTCACCATACCCAGCTGGTTATGTTTTTCTTAGTCTCCTTGTGTGCCATGGTTTGTATTTCTAGGTTTGGTCGTTATGAAGTTGGTAGTCTTCCTCTGAGGTAGTAGAGTGTCCTCCTGAATGTCTGGATATCTCTAAGGTATGCTGTATAGACTTCTAAATTGCCATTTTAAAAGCTAATTTGATTTTGATTGGCACACTCTATACATTTATGATATTTTATACATGTATACTTTGGAGGTAACATGTATATACTTGGTTTAAGGCCGGAGCAAAGAAATTCCATATTCTTTCTAACTCTGGGATTTTAAAGTTTATAGGGTTCAACATAAAATTATTGTTCTTTGTTATAACTGTAGGTATTATATAGGGTTCAACGTAACATTATTGTGCTTTGTTATAGTTCTAGTTATTATATAGGGTTGAATATATTTCTGTCTTCTGTTGTGCATATTTTCTTATCTGCATAGACTGAGCAATAATTGATTAATATTTGGTGTGATTATGGATCAGGAATAGTAATTATTTATCTTAGTAAAGGAGAATGTTTTATATTATTATTGACCTTTTAGTTTTGTTTTTGTGCATTTTTCTAACTTTTGGGCTGTAAGTATCTGAATTGATTACATACTTCTCAGAGTTTCCAGGGATCAGAAATATTCTGCTCTTTGTTGTATTTATTTTCTGTCTTCATATGTTATATGGTTTAAATTTTTTTAGAACTTATTCATTCTTTCTGAGAGTGAAATACAGGTTCAAGGTCAAAACAATTGTAGTTGGACATAGCCTGTGTCCATAGTTATATGACTTGATGCTCTTTGTTTAGCCCTGTGCTCAGAGTTTAAACCAACCAAGGAGATGGCTGACCTCTTGATTTCTCGTATGCTGTATTTCACTACAAGCATAGGCTATAATTTGTATAGTTACTTTCAGTTTATTTAGAAAAGTAAACTTGATATTTAGGATTTACAAAGCATTTATTTTATTATGGAATACAAGGCATAAATCTAAATTAATTTATATCTAATTATATCTAATATAACCTATTTAATAGTCTTTAATTTTTTTTAAATTTATTACTTGTCTTTGGTCACTGCTGTCATTGGACTCTCTCCTGTTCACTACTGATCACTACTGTCATGTCTTCCAATAGGCTCCCTACTGTGTACTCTGGGTAAACAGAATACTGCTCTTCGTACAAAATTACATTTTCAGAATATTTGTTATGACTATTAATTTTTCCTCAGTTAATTCATATAATTTGTTTTTAATTTATTAAAAAGATCACATGTGGAATACATTGAATCTTTGCATTACTGTTGTAGGAGGCCACTTGTTCGTCCTAGCTGCCCAGACTCCCAAAATAACCACACAGAAACTGTATTAATTAAATCACTGCTTGGCCCATTAGCTCTAGCTTCTTATTTTCTAACTCTTACATCTTTATTTAATCCATCTCCATTAATCTGTGCATTAACACAAGGTTGTGGCCTACCAGCAAAGTTTCAGCACATCTGTCTTGGCTCAGTGGCTTCTCCCTGACTCCACCTCCTTTCTTCGAGTATTCAGTTTAGTTTTCCCTGCCTACCTCTATTCTGCTCTGTACAGACCCAAGACAGTTTCTTTATTAACCAATGGTATTCTGCTTAAATAAAAAGGAAGGTTTTAACTCTTAACATAGTAAAATTGCATATGACAAGATAGTTATCAAGTAAGAATTATATTTACAATATTTATATCTACTTTATCTTTTATCATAACTAAGGAAAACTCTGTTATAACTATCTACTCTTCAACTCCATCAAAGACCCCAGAAGGGTATAATATTACCTAAGTAAGTGGGAAATAAATTGTAAGCAAGTTCCAAAATTCTAGAAATGACAGATACATCTCGCTGCCTGGACAGTCATCCAAAGTTTTTCTGTACCCATTGGGGCATCCATCTTCACCCTACAGGCCTATAGTATCCTGCAGACTTTTCCATGAAGCAGGAAATTTTAAAGATAGTTCCACCTATATTGACAGTTTGTCAGTCACTTTCTTCTATGTCCTACATAATGTCTGTCAGACTCTTTCATGAAGCAGGAACCATGAAGGATTGTCTCACGTTTAGGCAAGTTTAACAGTCATTTTTCTGTGGGTCTTGTAAGCAGTCCAGGCAAGAGCAATTTCTTGCCCAAATGAATAACCAACTTTATAAGGAACATCTTTGATGCCCATTTTCCTCTTGAAGTAGATTGGTGCTTCCAGAAACAGATTTGTCTCATTGTCATGAAAAGTCTTAAGTTTTTAAACATTTTAAATGCCATATTCTGTAGTCTTTGAAAGGTTTGAAGAATAACTATCCATCTGAAGTATATCTCTATACATCTAGAAAACCTAACATGACTACAAGCTTGACTATTATAGATGACTCTCTATTAATATATACTTCTTAATTATGCATTACATTTTAAAATGAGCTGCACAAATACAATAACTTAATCAAGAGCAGAAATATACATATAACAAAATTGGCTGTAAATTTGTATCTATAAACTAAGATGTATGCCAATGCACATCATTATAGCATGTCCCCCTTTAAATGTAAAGAAGCATTTATAAACGATATTTGGGAATATGGGCATAGTTCTCTCCAAACTGCTTCCTGTTTATTGGGTGAAATAATTTTTTGAGGGGTATTCAAGGCAACCTTTCAAAGGATCTTGGTTCGTTAAAAATCACATTAGCCTGGAATGAATCCACATACTCTCATCTTCTGTGGAAACAAAAGAAGAACCTCTTTTCCAAAGCAATATATCTTGAGACCCAAATTCTGAAGTCAATATTCCTTTATAATATACATGTTGGTTTAGCTTAGCAGCCCATATACTGAAATTTCTCTCTGTACTTAGTTCCTTCACAGTCAAAAAATTCAAAAAAATGCAATAATATACATAATCCAGACTCTCTGTGTGTATTTCATCTTTACGTGGCTTGCTTTTACTCTATTACTTTTTAATATTTATTTTATTATCTCTACTCCTTTAGTCTATGACTGTCTGTACTCTGTCTCTTTGAAGACTTGGTTTCGTTTTTTAAAACATTTTATCCATTTACTTCCTTTTATAACTCTCTATATTTTCTCCTTTTCTCTGTCAAGCCTATGTACATTTATCCAACATTGTGACCCATTTAGAGGTCTTTTTTATCTGAATTTTTGTCTTTATTGCATATCTGTAATTCTTTTTTGACCAGAACTTCTTTTTTAAAAAAAAATGCTAAGCAGGGCATGGCTAGGGTCAACAGGGACCTGCCTGTTTGTTCTGCTCAGTTTAACATGGAGGAAGCATGTTTTCACACATCATAACCTTAGGGTGAGTTGATTAATTCAAGTTAATTCTATATTACAGGGTATTTCCTTATAATTCCTGTTTTTTTCTTAAATGATGTTATTAAGGTTATTCCCAAGAGATATCTCTTTTAAGATATTTTGAAATGTGCATATGCTTCCAAATTCTGCATTTGCATATAAAATAGGTATTCAGAGCTCTCTTCTCTTTCTATGTGCACAAGAAATTATTGGTCATTTCAAATTTTTTTGTTGTGTGCTAAGAATTAGTGTTTATCCCTTTGTTGTTACTGTTTGTGCTTTGAGCGTCTTTGTGTGTCCGTGTCTTTATACACGTTCTCCCAACTGCCAATTGACATTAAGTCTGAAATCTGTTTTTGACACAGTTTCGTACAGGAAAGCCTGAAAAGTGTCTTTAGCATACCATGGTTCATCCCTGGGAGATAACTGTGCATCCTGGCCCTTCACTCTACAGTTTTCATGCCAGCCTACCACATTCCTAAGCTTCTTGTGTCCTTCCAATGTCACTTCTCAGTGTGGTCTATTCTGGTGATCCATATAAAACGACAGTCCCTTTCCACTGTAGGAATCTCACTTCCCTGCCATTGCCATCATCTAGTGTTTTATTCACTACCCTTATTTCTCTTCCTTTCCTGCTTCTTCTACTAAACTGAAAGCTATTTTATTCACCAGTGATCCAAACATGTAGAATGCTAGCTAGGACACAGTAATTACCCTGCGGATATTTATACACATGTGAATGAAGTCCTGATGCAAAGTTAGAAGATATGACATAGTTGGCTATGTTGGCTTTGGTTCAAACTCTTAGGTGCTTCCCAAAATAAAATTCCCCAAATTTCTAGTACCTCAGGTCACATTCAAAGACACACATCCCAATAACTGCAGTAACTAAAAAGTAATTCTATTTGCTGGGTTCATAAAATATCATAAAATATCAATAAATATTGCAAATTATCCCAGTGAGGGAAGTTACTACAGTGACTGAGCCTTGTTAGTTTCTTACAGGGGAAATTAAGAGTGGGTGTTTATAGTAGCTTGGGATTTGGTCTTCAGGGATTCAAAATAGGTCATGCAGGCAGATTCAGTTGATACAGAATTCCCCTCTGTATGCTATGTATATATTTTATTACCATTGGTTGTTAAAGAAGGTGTTTTGGCCAATAGCTTAGCAGAGTAAAGCCAGGCGAGAAATCTGAATACAGATATATAGAGGGAAAGTAGGCAGAGTCAGAGAGATGCCATGTAGCTGTGGAAGCAGAAAGATGCCAGCAGCCAGCCAGAACCTTACCGGTAGGCCAGTCTCATGACAGTTCACAGATTAATAGCAATGGGTTAATTTAAGATATAAGAGCTAGCTAGAAATATGCCTAAGCTATTGGACAAACAGTGTTGTAATTAATATAGTTCTGTTGTTGTTATTCAGGTCTGGGCTGCCAGAAAACTAAAAAGCAGTCTCTGCCTACTCACAGTTAAAACTAGTCAAAATCCACAACCTTCTGCTAGAAGGCACAGCAAAGTGAAGGTCCTGAAGACAAATGTGACTAACAGATTAAATATTGTCTATAATGGCATGTTTTCCTCGAGAGCAGTTACTGTTATCAGTAAACTGACTGTTGAGAATAGCCTAAAGCAAATAGTAGGCTTATTTCTTCGTTTACGATCTTGTCTTTTCTAGGTAAAGGTTTGCAGAAGCAAGCAGCTGAGATGTTGATATAGCAGTTTATATTCACACTGAAGCCTGGTGCCAAAGATAGACTGAACTTGCAGTTCTTTACTTTGACTCACCTAAGGGTATCAAACCCATCGATTCCTATGTTTTTCTGTTCACCAGTCCATTGTTCTGACAAGCATTTATTGGCTCCCTAGTAAGCCGATGCTGTCCTTAAACTGCACCTTCTCCACTGTGCTTTCTTTCCTTTCAGGTTCTATGTCTAGCACTCAGCTATTTTGTATATTGTTTACTTCACCTTGATCTATAGAAATTCTTCCTTGCACTAAAATATCTGAAGTGTACTTACAGCTTTTTGGAGTCCCATAAACTCATTTTTCTTTTAAAATATTTATATATACACTGGCTTGGTTTTGCCAGTCTTTCTAGATTTTACCCTTCCAATGTGTCCCATTCTGTTACCCACTAGCCATAAAGATGGAAATCTCCCGCTTTCTGAGCTACCCAGAGAAAGGCCCATAGGGCATTGTTCTGAGTTCCCATCATTACTTTAGAGGGAAAACTTCTCTGTGTCTGGAGATCTTGATTTTTTTGAAATCTAAAGATGATGTTTTTAAATTCTGTACAGTGAGAACCTATTTAGGAATCCCCAACCTTTATTTCCAGATGAAAGAGAAAGTGATGCTATACTGGATCAGTCAGTCCAGTCCGTTGTTGCCGTGTCCTGACATATAGCAATGGGAGGAAAGGAGGGATAATTTTCTGGCTTACGGTTCTAGGGGAAGAGGATTCTGTCCATCACACAGGGATGTCAGGTAGCAGGAACTTGAGGCAGTGGATCACATTGCATCAGGAATCAGGATGCAGAGCTGAAGTGCCCGCTATGAGCTCATTTTCTCCTTTCTATTCAATCTGGAACCCAATCCCCATATATGGTGATGTCTGTATTCAGGGTGAGGCCTAGAACCTCAGTTAAACTTTTCTGGAAATGCCCTAACAAAACCTCAGATGTATATCTTCCAAACTTAGTTAAGAATGAAGATTAAGTGTTCTAACATCTTTACTGTAAATCTGAAGAGGACCTGGGAGAAACTTCCACTGGCCCCCCCTTGTCACTGTTGCTGTTGGCGATGTTGATGGCTCTGTCATACTCTCCAGAAACATTGACTGATAGGCTCTGGTGAGATTTGATGCCATGCTTGTTGTTACCGGAACCTTCACTCCCCAGATGCATGCCAGCTTCTTGAAATATCAACTCCTGGTGATGACTGATCCGACGGCTTCCAACTAGCCTCTCATGGAGGCTTCTCATTTTAACTTCCCTGCCATTGCCTGTGCAATATGTTCCCATTTGTAGTAGTGGGATATCCTTAGTCTGTGTGGTAACAAGGAGGCTCCCCTGGTGTTTCTGATGTGATAAAGACATCAGAAAATTCTTCACATTCATGGCATCCTCTCTTGTGGTCAATCATGAGAATGCAGGGAAGATCTCTACTAGATATTCTAAGGAGGTTGGAAGGGCAAGACAGCTACTGCTGAAAAAGACATTTTTTATTCATGAGTAATCTTAGGATGAATGGGCCTCCGTAGAACTTGAATTTGCTCACACTCAACCTTAAGGTTAGAGGCCGGTCTGCAGATGGTCGGGTGCCCACTGGTCTCTAGACATTGCCAAATATACCTGGGAGCAAGATGGACCTGGGTGAGACCCTCCCATCAACTTGTCTATCACTTGAGGTTTACAGCAAGAAGGCAGAGAGCTAACTCAGAAGATGGTATTTTTTTTCCCTCTTATAAAGAGGAGGAAGATTTTGCTCACATACACAATAATAATTTTGAAAACAGAACAAATTTACAAGGTGCTTTTCAAGAACAAATCTGTTCACATCGCTTCCGTCTGCTGTCAGATCAAAATCCAGGATCTTTAGTGTGGCCAGCTCATCTGTTTCACTTTAACTGTCCCTGTTGTTGTCGGGTGACAGAGTCTGCAGGCACATCAAACTGTTGAAGGATCTCATGACAGTCATGCTTTCTCCAGGATTTAGATATGAGGTCTTCTCTGTCTTTGGTCATCCTTAGAGCTTACTGCCTAACTTATGTCTCTTGGGCCATAAGTTCCCTATTTCCTCCTCCAGGCAGATGTCACTCATTCATCCGAGATGAACTTAGGTGACCCCACTCTATCCTCTGCTTCCCCTGTGGTAAAAGGCAGCCATGCTTTCTTTGGCTTGCTTATTTGTCTGTCTTTCTGACTAGGTTATTAGCCCATTGATGAAGGCAGATCTGTCTCTCACAACCACTCCTTTTCTCAGAGATCACACGGATCCTGGCACTTGTTGCTGTCTCTGAAAAAGGGATAGCAAGTCTTTCCAAGCAATATTAACTGAACTCTGTGAGCAATGCTGCCCACCACCTTCAGTGTGGTGTTGGAAATGAAACCATAGACCCCTTGATCTACCATGGGGTACATCACTAGCCATGCTTATATTTTTTATATATTTTATTCTTTTTTAACTGTTTTGGAAATGATTTCAATGAAAAATTTAAGACACTCACTTATCAGTATTAATGAGTTCCAGAAGCTATCTGGGCTTGTTGGATAAGACCTCTTCTTTCAAGAAGAAAAGTTCAGAATATCAAAAGGACACAAAAGGACATTTTTGTTTTATTTTCAATTCAAAGTGAAACATTTCTTAGAAAAATGCTGATCCTGTCCCTTTAAGTTGAATTAACTTAGTGTACTTATTATTTTTTGCATATAACTATCTTATGTTTCCCAGAAGTTTTCAGTACTGGAAAATACACTGGATGAATTCGGTCCACAGAGCTCTTTCTGAAGTCACTCAGAGTTCTTTGTTTGGGACCTTATTTGTTATTTTGTTGTTGTTTTAATCAAGGAAAACATTAAAAAACAACAAAAAACATACCCAAAGATTTTCTCATCAAAATGCAGGTTTCTAGTTCCTTCTGAGCAGTGTGAAGCTCTGCAGAAAGCCTGGCTTCTTCTTGGCTCAGGCAGGAGCTGAGCGGCATGTGGCTGCCTCTTGGGGTAAGAGCGTTCTCTGAGGCCATTTCAGGAGGCATATGGCCCAGGTATTTCTTACCTTGATCTCCACAACCAGGCAGCTCCAACTGTAGAGTTTAGTCTGAGTCATGAGCTAAGGGAGGGAAAGGTTAGCCAGTGAGTGTCTGAATTAAACATTGGTGTAAGAGCATCCAGGTGACAAGGATCCTGTGACAGCCGGTCTTGAAAGTGTCCCATTTTCATGAAGCCAGAGTTTAATTCCATGAAGTGTATGCTATGTTCCCAGCACCAGCACTGGCTATAAAGGCTTGAGGAAGTGCTATCAGGCTTCTTGGCCAAGACAAATGCAGCCTGCTTTCGTTTGCTCTTTTGGTCTGAGCCCAGACCTTTCTATGCTCTCTTTTGTGGCTCAGAGAAACCAAATTTCCTCTTGCTGGGCCATTTTCATCTCTAATGAATGATTTCCTGCCCTGTATTCTGGGGGCATGGTTCTCTAATGGCTTTCTCAGGCCCTAATGTGAGAGACGGAGACGCTCAGGAGTGGGAGGAACTAATATTCTCCGCTTCCCATCCCTAGTTCCCGTGCTCTTTTGATCGGGGGCTTGCTTCTGACTTCTAGTGGACAGGTCTCAGGCGAGTCTTCCACTTTCCTTCCCCAAAATTGGAAAATGATGGTGTCTGTCTCACTATTAACAATGAAATTATATTCTTAAGTTATTCAATAAATGGTGCCGTTCTGTTATGATTACACATAGTCGTTTTAAACAGAAACTGGAATGAGGCCCCTCAAATACTGTCGCAGGAATTCTAGAGCAGGCACTTGCATGTGAGACTCCTCTGAGAAAGAAAGCGGGCTCTTTCTCGTTCATAATGTGTTGTTATTTTCCAGCTTGCAGACAGTCTTATCTTCCTCAGCGACAGAAGTAACTTCTGTGGTGCATATCTCCCTGTGGTGGAAATGGAATTTGGAGGTCACACTGAGGTCCCTATGCCCACCCCAGAGAGAGAGAGAGAGAGAGAGAGAGAGAGAGAGAGAGAGAGAGAGAGAGAGAGAGAGAGAGAGAGCGAGCAGACCTTGTCTGCCAACACTGACCTCATGGGAACATGACTGCCTATCAGTGGGAACATCATTCTGTCCCATGAAATGGAACTTCATTTTCATAATCTTTGTGGAGGTTACAGAGAACAGAATTTTATCCGTCTCTGCCTGGAAAACAACTCCTCATTGAGAATGTTGCCCAAAAGTCAAAAATGGGAAGGATCTTTTTACTTTTCTCCTTAATTTGAATCACCCCAAATTTCTGTGTTAAGGACAATAGTCAAAGATACGATAATTGTGTTTTAGGTATCTTGTCATTTAGTTCTGTCTCCTGAATAATTTGGATAGCATGTATAATCCTGAAGTAACCAGTAGTTGTTTTTTTTTTTTAAGTTTTTCTTTACCTTGATACAATTTGTTTTTGTTTTTGTTTTTTTTTTTACTTTTGTTTTTTTGTTTTTGTTTTTTTGAGACAGGGTTTCTCTGTAGCTTTGGAGCCTGTCCTGGAACTAGCTCTTATAGACCAGGCTTTGACAAAAGAACATTTGCCACTGAGTTTAAGGCCCACCTGGGTAATACAGAATGGGTTCATCTTGAGATTGTTAACTTAATTATTTCATGGAAGATTTTGTTTCTAAATAAGTTCCACTCAGGGGTTTCAGAGCACAAGGCACATCTTTTGGGGTGACCTCCATTTACTCTTCTCCACTGGCACATTTGTTTTCATATTGGAGAATGCTTAAGAGAAGTCTGCTCTATGAACGGGTAGCAGGCCGTGCTTAGAAGTGTGAAGATACCGTCTGTGTATTCAGTTTTATGGCCTGAATGGTGCTTCCATAATGGCATCAGCTGTGCTAAGGCCAGGGGTCTTTTACACATAGCTCTCTGTCTCTCTGTCTCTCTGTCTCTCTGTCTCTGTCTCTCTGTCTGTCTCTCTCTCTCTCACACACACACACATACACACCACAATACATGAATAATAATTATTATTATAATGATAATAATAATAATATTTTAAATGATCAAAGAGTGTACGTATCATAGCTCTACTTTGATTACACACCGTGGACGTGACTGTGCTTTCCACTTGTGGGGTGTGGTGTTCTCTTTTCCCAGCTCCCGGTGTGTTAATAGGAGGGAGCTTTCAAGTCCCACCAGAGGAAGAAGGCTTTGCTGTGAACAAGGGGAATTTCACAGGATTAGATAAAGCCACCTATTTGAAGGTCAGTTCTGCCGTTTCTCATGAATGTGGTGTATTTACCCAATAGAGTCTTATTTGGCCATAAAGAAAAATGAAATCATGCCATTGCAGGAAAATAAGTAGAAGTAGAAGATGATAAAGTTAAATAAAACAATAAATGAAATAAGCCAGTCTCACAAAGGAAAATATCACATATTCTTTATTATATATTGAATTTAAGGTAGGAAAAGAACATGAACTGGATAGTAGTTCTACTAAGGGTGCAGAAGGAGAAAGGGGTGGTGGGGGTCAAGGGGCAATAGAGAAGTCAATATGATAAAAAGTCTACAGTGTGTGTCATAGGCTTACTATTGCTGTGATGGAAACCATGACCAAGGCAACTTGGGGAGGAAAGGGTTTATTTCGCTCACTCTTTCACATCACAGTTTTTTATGAAAGGGAATCAGGAGAGAAACCCAAGCAAGGTGGGGGGACTCTGGAGCCAGGAGCTGATGCGGAGGCCATCCATGGAGGAGTGCTGCGTACTGGCTTGCTCCTCCTGCCTTGCTCAGCCTGCTTTCTTATTAAGCCCAGGGAGGACACAACCTATAATGGGCTGGACATCCATCACTAATTTAGAAAATACCCTACAGGCTGCATATAGTTGGATCTTACAGAGGCTTTCTCCTCTCTGATGTCTCTAACCTGTGTCAAGTTGACATAAAACCAGCCAGTCCAGTGTGCTTATGTGGAAATGTCTCAATGAAATTCCTTAATATGTATGACTAATGTATGCTAAGAAAGCAAACAGTATATGTGGAAAATGCATGTAATTCCCTGCACTTGCCTAATACCAAAGCATGGCAACAGTGCCCTAGATTGGGAACTGTGACTTGCTGCCCAGGATTATGAGTTGGTTTTAGCCTGCTATCCCAAGAAAAGATTAACTTCAATGCATGAATTTTTATCAAACGTGAATTTTTCTGACACCACCATAAAAGTTAAGAGACAAAACATTTGAATATTGTAAGTGGTTGTTGACTAGAGAGCGTCATTGTCGTGAAGCAGAATACATTCATTTTTGAGATAATGGTAGAAGTGATGCCACAATATAAAAAAGTTGTTTTTAAAATCTTATAAGAATTAATGGTGGTTCCCATTTTCTGTGGTGTTTCATAGTCACAAATCTTATGGTTTGGGATTCAAATAAAGACAGGCTCTGAATTATTATCCTTTATAAACATTTCGCAAGCAAGGACAGTATCTAAATTTTTACTCACTCATAGTCATAAATATACAGTAGGAGATTAATTGTCTGGATTTATTTTTTAAAACTCTGATCTAAGGTGTCACAGAATTATTATTTAATTTCGGTACTTAATAATCAGTGATTTGAATTCTTTGGGCCTCAGTCATAGTTTCAATATTTTTTCTCAGCGCTGAGAATTGAACCCAGGGTTTTGAGTAAACTAATAGCTTAGAATTTTTATTGAATATTTAAACAGAACCAATACTTCAAATATTTACGGTAATTTTGTGTTTAAATTGAGTGTACTTTGAAGAGAAGGGGGTATGAAAGATGCCTACGTCTTCTTCATCTTAGTTATTTCTCAGGATGAAAGCTTGGAAGATGGCTTTGAAATGTTAGGAGATACTGAGATTGATAGTTCTGCAAATTGGTTTTAAGTATTTGAATTTATAACTATCATCGTGTTGCGAAATAACATTGATTTTGGAAGGGCTCACTTCCTTTTGTCGTAATTCAAAACTGCGACAGCTCGGGTTTTATAGTAAGCATAAAACCCAGTGAGGTAAGTTCAATGAGGTAAGGTTAGCGTTGGAAGTTTTATTAACAGAATTTTAAGTATTAACACATGACTCACAGTTCCCATGTGTTTTCAGAAATTTTCTGGGACTGAAGTGAACATTAAATTTTGAACTTTGGACTAGTCGCTTAAAACCATTTAATTTTAAGTGTAAGAAGTAGCCAAAAACCAAAGTAAGAAAAACAGTCTTATGTGGAGTTGGCTGGCCTCCTAACTCACGTATGATAGGAATTCTACATTTCTGATACCAAGCACTTCTAACCCAGCATTGCCATCTTCAGTAGAGTAGCTGCCGTGAGGGACTCAGGTATCATTTTTTGGCAAGTAGGTAAGACAAATCCATCTTTATAATAGGAGAGTATAACTTGTGCCATTAATAAGTTGGTGATTGTAACTTTTATAAGCATAGCATGTAGCTATTTAATACTAAATATCCCCAAATTCTAGCTTCTTGAAAAAGCTCCACATGGGTGGGATTATATGTCCCTTTCCCTTTGTGCAGCATTGGTGCTAACCGCAGTGACCAGGAGGAAGGCACACCTCACTGATGTTACCTGGCAGGCCCGAAAGCCCTAACTGAAATGGTCCAATCTCTTATTACATGATTGGGAGAGGCATTACAACAAAAGGCTGAAAGCCTTTTAGAAGAAAGGGGCTTCTGTTGGTTTTCAAACAGAGCATCGTCCCTTCCTTACACATTTGCTGAACTTGGTCTCAGTGGCTGCATTTAAATGGGTGAGGGTCTGAAAAAACATGCAGAGATTACCCTAATCAGTTTTCCAGAGAAGCCCTCCCATGGGTCTTAGCCTGTTCCTCCTCTGCACACAGGTTAGCCTCAGGCCAAGTTCTTCATGTCAGGGGTTGTGGGTCGCGGAGTCCTTCATCGTTTGGGTGTTTCCCAACATCATGTGTTGTAGGTGTCCAATCCTAATATCTTGATATCTTTTCCACATTTTCTCCAGACTGTTCCTGACCAAGCAGTCTCTTAAATGTCTGCTCCTTCCTTCTATCCAGTATCTAAGGAATAATCTTTAATCTCTTCCTTCCTCTCTCCGTGCATGCATAGACCTTCAGCCCTGCCGTCTGTCTCCTGAGGATGTCCCCAAATGGACTGCACACAGCTACTTTCCCCTCCTCTCATGGCAGCCATCTCCCACGTGACCAGGAGCACTACTTACGTGTAGCCGGGCTCCATATGCTGCTGTGGTCTGTTTTCTATACAACAGTCTGAGGAAACATTTTAAGAAAAAGTGACTTCAAATTGTTGCAGTCTTGTCCAGTGAACAAACTCTGTTAGGCTTTCCTAACATGTTGGTTTTGGTCAGAGGGGTATTCTGACATTGCCTTGAACACTTCCTGAATACAGACCTCGAGTCAAACATTTCTGCAATGACATTTTCTTTTGGTGAGAAATGCCTTTCCCAACCATCACCTGGCAGCTCTGCTTCGAGGAGCTGAAACCCATACTTGGGTTGCCTTATCTTCCATGACTTTGAATTTGCAGAGCACACACACGCACAGTTAGTGTACCTTAATTTTTTCTGAGCCCTCATCTTTCTCCTAAGCCTGTGCTAAGCTTGTATTAAAATATATCTTGAATGAAATTTCCAGCTGTACGTCACTGTTTAAGAAAACATAATCTGCTGTGGGCGTTCATTGTGGTTGAGAGAACCAAGTTTGGTTTTTTTAAATGCACAAAATTACAAAAAAAATTCTAAAAAGAAAACATATGTTATGATTTTCTACTGATATTTACAATTTGAATACAGTGCTACAAGACTTGATTTGATTTCTTAGACTTCACATATGTATTTCTCTCCAGTTATCATGAAGTTTATTTTTTATTAAGGCTGAAGACATAACACCTAGCTGCTCTGCTGTCCCCTGTATTCTCATAGCTATATAGTACGGTAAGCCACAGATCTGAGTGCCCTGTTAAAGGGGCACTTTCTAACACCTAGAATAATGGCTGACCCCAAAACATATCTTCTTGTTTGTTTACTGGATATGAAAAGGATACCAACAGAGGAGAGATGAAGTCTGAGTCATGACTGGGCACTCAGTAGGAGGTAGACATGGTCTCATCAGTACAGCCGGTTTCAGTAGTGTAACTGTCACGGGATATTTTTTCCCAAAAAGTAACTTTTGATATATTTAAAGACTTGTATAAAAATTTTTAATAACAGTGCTTATTTTGAATTCTTCTCTCAACAACAATGAAATGAGATTATGCCAATAGAATCAGTTGGTGTACTCATAGGTAGTCGCTCAGTTCTCTTCTAGAGGTCAGTAGTTTCTAATGGCTATAGAATAAAGCCTATAGGACTGTTGTCAGGACCGCTGTTGCACCAGCCTAGTAGGTCCAGTCTGGAGCCTGTCTAAACATTCTCTGAAGTTTCTGTTCTTTCCTGGAGCCGTGTGTCAGCCTAAGACGGTATAATAGTGTTTCCACAGCAGAGTTAGAGTACTTATTTGTTGCTGGACAGAAATATGACCGGAAACATTTCAATACAAAAGAGACCAAATCCTAAACGAAGTTTTATGTTCCAAGAGCTGGAACTTGGAGCCTTACTGGAATCACAGACCTGTCCTTGCAATAGGATATCCATAGGTCACACATGACTGTTGAGTTCCTAAGGCCTGGCTCATCCTCACTGAGATGTGCAGGAAGTTTAGCATATGTGCTAGATTTAGAAGACAATCTGAAAAGTAAAATATCTCCCATTTTTCATTTGGATTATATGCAGAATAGTGATATTCTAGATATAATGGATTATATTACATATGTTATTAAAACAATCTTACTGTTCTATTTAATAATGTAGCTCTTAGAACATCTAAAGTTCCAGGTGTGGCTTATATTATCATATTGACTTGGAAACAAGGGCTTGAGTTTTGTTCCTAGGAGGGTGGACATGCCTGATCTAGCCAGTCTACAACACATATCAAGAAAAGTCATCCTCACATCAGTTATGGTAATAGATCAGTTTTCAAATGCTCATCAACTGCAGAGAATATCAAGATGATTTTTGTAGCTAAGTCTGTGTTGTTAGCCTTCAATAAAAGCCTATCAAACTACTTAGCTGCCCTGGAGTATTTATTCCCAGTTGGGAAACACATGTATCCACCCACCCAGACACATCCCAGCACCTACACACATATCATGCATTGTGTGCTGAAATATTTTAAAGTTGTTGTTGGATGATATACAACACTGTGGTCCATGTTAGAGCACAAAGCATTACCTGCTGGTTCTCTGCTCTTCCTGTGGACTGTTGATCATCCAGCCTTTATTGCATTCCTACAGTACATAAATCACTGGATTAGAGGGTGCAGAAAGCAAAGTAATAAAATATAATCACAATAACAAAAATTTATTGAGTGTTTCTGGGTGCCAGCACTGTGCTAAGTTTCTTCTGTTATTATTTAATCCTCAGAACAACTGGATGAAGGAGGCAGTGTTACTGTCTTCATTTCATGCATCACATTTTATTCATGCATAAAGAAGGTCTGTGGGGGAGCTCACAGTCATTGCTATGAGTTGGTTGGACATGTATCTGCAATTCTGCCTGTTTGTGAAGAACTGTTTGTCTGAACGCGTGGTTTCTATCCATTGAACTCAATGCTGTAGGTTTAAGGAGAGTCTTCCTTTCGCCCTCATTCTTCCTCTTCCCCAAGTCCATGATACCTAACTCACATGTTCATTCCCAAAGACTCTGACTCTGCTTCCTTTGAGTTTTGTCCTTCGATCTTTTTATTTTTTTCCCCTTTATTTTAGCGTGAAGTGAAAAAGGAGCTAAAGTAGAATTTGAGATTCTATGTGTAAAAGAGAACAGGGATTTTCATTTCCTTCTACATTCATGGTAATATGTAAAACGTCTAGTTTTAAGATGCATACATATTATTAAATCTGGAAGTTATGACAACCGTTTTTGAGTGGTTTAAGGCCTCATAGTCTTTATTTTACCCGTGCTGGTACTGGGGTTTGTGGAGGAGTCCTTTCCTTCAGTCCCTTGAGGAGCCAGACTTTCAGAGATTCTGGAATCTTGCAACGCTACCATCTACTAAGTGTGGCTTCCAGGATTTCCTAAGGAATGACAGAGTATTGGTACAGGGCCAACAGGGAGTACATTTGTACTGCAGCATTTGGGCTTATATCTCATGACTAAAACCCCAGGCTTCATCTTTCTGTGATAGAGCTAGAAATCCTAATCTTGTTCACCATTCAGGAAGGAAAAGAGTTGGGTGTGAATGAGATTGAGTAGTTGCCACAGCAAGTTTAGGAGTTGAGGTTATTTTGGTGTTTGTGTCTTTGGAAGCTGTGTATGTTATATATCCTTCCAATTTGGAAACTGTCTCCTCATTTGAATGATTGTGAGTTGAATCAAATTCAAATAGACCCTTAACCCAAGTCTACTATTAGGCAAAACAAACAAGCGGAAGGAGTTTGGATGTGAAATAAACCATCTTGGAAGTCTTTGTGAGTGTTCTAGGCTCATTATTTTTAAAGTTGCTCTTTATGAAGGCATGTTTGTTTTATTCTAGAAGAAGAGTCAAGTAAATCATGAGTAGCATTTAGTCTGTGACAGTTTTCAAATGCTCCCTTTTCCATCAAGTGTTTTCCATTTGTAATAAGGAAGGCTGCTTGTTGTCCACTTGTTCCCGGCTGCTCAGCCCCAAAATAATAACACAGAAACTATATCATTTAAATTACTTTTTGGCTCCTTAGCTCTTGCTTCTTCTTGGCTAATCCTTACATCTTAATTTAACCCATTTCTATTAATCTGTGTATCACCACATGGTAGTGGCTTACCAGGTAAAGTTCCAATGTCTGTGTCCAGCTGGGCTACATGGCTTCACTTCAGCTTCACCTCCTTTCTCTCAGGATTCAGTTTAGTTCTCCCTGCCTACCTAAGTTCTGTTCTACCCTATCAGGCCAAGCCAGTTTCTTTATTGAATAATGGTAATCACAGCATACAGAGGGAAATCCCACATCACCTCCCCTTTTCTGTTTAAATAAAAAGGAAGGTTTTAACTTTAACATAGTTAAATTGCATATAACAAAACAGGTATCAAGCAATAATTACAGTTACAATATTTATATCTACTTTATCTTTTGTCATAACTAAGGAAAACTATAACTATAAACTTTTCAACTCCATCAAAGACTCTAGAAGGATATATTATTACCTAAGTAAACAGGGAGTGCTTTGTAAGCAACTTCCAAAGCTCTAGAATTGACAGAGACATCTCACTGCCTAGACAGTCACCCAAAGTTTTTCTATATTGTTGGGGCATCCAATCTTCAGCCTACAGTCCCATAGTATCTAGCAGACTTTTCCATAAAGCAGAAAATTTCAAAGACAGGTCTACCTATATTTGCAGTTTGTCAGTCACTTTTTTCTGTATCCTGCGGAATGTCGGGCAGACTCTTTCATGAAGCAGGAACTTGGAAGGACCATCTCACCTTTAGGCAAGTTCAACAGTAATTTCTCTGTGGGTACTGCCTATCCAGTTAAGCAGTCCAGGCAAGAGCAGTTTCTTGCCCAAATGCTATCCAACTCCATAAGAAGCCTCTTTGATGCCCATCATCCTCTTGAAGTAATTGGCACTGCTAGGAGCAGATATGTCTCATTGTCATGAAAAGCCCTAAGTTTTTAAAACATTTTAAATGCCATATTTTTAAGGTCTCTGAAAGATTTGAAGAATGCCTATCCATCTGAAATACATCTCTGTACATCTAGAAAATCTAACATGACTACAAACTTGACTATTATAAATGATTATCTATTAAGCTATATTTCTTAATTATACATTACATTTTTAAATGAACACAATATTTCAAACACAATACCTCAATCAAGAGAAGAAATAAAATGTAATAAAATTGGCTTCAAATTTGTATCAATAAACCAATCCATAACAAAGAAAATCTCTATAGCATATCCCTCTTTAAATGTAAAGAAATATTTATGAACAATATTTGGGAATATGGGCATAGTTCTTCTCCAAAATGCTTCCTGATTTTTATTGGGCAAAGTAATTTTTTGAGGGGTGTTCAAGGTGACCTTTCAGATCCATCAAAGCACATTAGTCTGGAATTAATCCACAGGTTCTCATCTTCTGTGGAAACAAAAGAACTTCTTTTCCAAAGCAATATATCCTTAGACTTAAATTTTGTAAATAAGATACCTTTAAAGTATATATATGTTGGTTACCTATCTTCTTCACAGTCAAAAATTCAAAGAAAACACAATAATATAATCCAGACTCTCTGTGTATTCTCCATCTCTACATGGATTATTTGTTTTAAATCTATTATTTTTTTATTATCTTTACTCCTTTAATCTATGATTGTCTATACTCTGTCTCTTTAAAGACTTTACCTTTTTTAAACTATTTACTTCCTTTTATAACTATTTCTTTCCATATCTCTCCCAATCCTACGTACGTTTATCCAACACTGTGACCCATTTAGAGGTCTTTTATGCCTGAATCTGTTCTATTGTGTATCTGTAATTCTTTACTGTCCAGGAGCATTTCTTAAAATGTTGAGTGCTTCTTAAAAACTTAAGCTGAAGCATTACTAGGATGTATACGGCCCTGCCTGCTTGCTCTGCACAGTTCAACATGGTAGAAGTCCATTCACTGCCCCTGCAAGCCATGCCCATTGCCCCAGTTCCAAGTATGCAGCGGCTCTGTGTTGACCCATTATGCAGTTTGTTTGTTTTTTTAAATTTATTTATTATATATACAATATTATGTCTACGTGTATGCCTTCAGGTCAGAAGAGGGCACCAGACCTCATTACAGATGGTTGTCAGCCACCAAGTGGTTGCTGGGAATTGAACTCAGGACCTTTGGAAGAGCAGGCAATGCCCTTAACCGCTGAGCCATCTCTCCAGCCCCCATTATGCAGTTTGTAACATACATTTACAAACCTCATTTACATGCTCAGTCTCCTGAGAGCCAGAAGTCACACTGGCAGCACAGCCCAGAAAGCTATCATTTCAAAATAGCGTGGCTTTTTTTTCTGCTACCACTGAGTCAGGAAAACCTCTCTTAAAGGAGCTGCATCACATGGCCAGCAAACAGCAAGATGCTGTGTTAAACTCTGTATTTTTGAGTCTAGAATTCCTTTTCAAGCCTTCTCAGGTTTTAAGTGGATTATAATCAACTATGTTGGCACCAATTGTATAGTAATGGGCTGCTTGTTCATTCCGGCTGCCCAGAACCGAAATAATCACACAGAAATCATATTATTTAAATCACTGCTTGACCCATTAGCTCTAGCTTCTTATTGGCTAACTCTTACATCCTCTCAAGTGTTGCTGTTGTTATAAGATTGACAAAAACCACTTGATTTTAAAATTATATCTTTTACGTCAAGTGGCACTTGGTGTTTTGTCACAGTCTTGAAACTGTCTGTGAAGGCCCACATAAAATCTGTCAGAGAGGTCAGGGACTGTTTATTCAGAACCTTTAGAAGCATACCTCACTATTGGGATTGGTTAAAATTCTTGGGCGCTGACATGAAGATCAATAATGCTTAACTATGATTTTGGCAATTTTTGGCAATTTCATTGCCAAAGTGCTTTCCTTTCAAGTTATTACCTGGAACCTAAGTGATAACAAATGCTTTATTTTATACTGCAAGATAAAAAGTTACATTTTCATGTTACATGTTTTTACGGATTCACACACATGGACAGAGACACACACATACGTGAATGCACAGGCACACACATCTGAATCCAAAGGAGATGAGCAATTCTCCTAAAATGGAAAGCTGTTGCTAGTTTAAACACCAGACAGCTAAGCCTCATGTGGTTAACTGATATGGGAAAAATAGGAGTTCAGCTGTATGGGTCTTTGTGCATTGATTATATCATACAATTCTCATTTCTTTCTATTTTTTTTCTAGGAAATGATAGCACTTTTTGCTTTGCCAGGTATTATTATTGAGTCAACTGCCAAAGTTTAAGAGAGAGTGTCAAAGGCTCTTAAAATTATTTGGTGTTGAGTGAAGGACAAAGAAAGGTATTCAACATTTTCAAGCAGTTCAACTTTTATCTTTCTACCTGATGTTGGCCCATGACTTAGAAAGGCTTTCCTAACTTCTTTCTCTCTTTTTTCTAATGATGTTTGCTATTGGTAGCATGTTAGTAGCAGAACTTTAATCTACTCACTGATACCCACTTTAGAGCTCTACACTCTAATTTTTCATAGGCTCTGCTCTTTTCTTGCCTACTCTTCACTATCTTTAAACTTCAGCACTCTAGAAGGCCTGCATGCCTGCTTGTGGTTTTGCACCATCTGGAAGTTCAAGTTTGACTTTAGAAATGATGTCATACTTGCTTACTGCAAGCTGAGCTAATGTTGGTTGAGAATTGGATGCAGTTCAGGTCAGTTTTTTATTTTTTTTAAAGAGCCGTACGTTTTTTTCTTTTTTTTTTTTTCCTTCTTGATTCTAGGAGACTGTACAAAGCTTTTAAGATAGACTAAAGGTGATTGAAGGCCATGATACAAATTCCTTTGAAGTGAAGTTCATGTTTTATGGCTCAAAAGAAGACCTCAGCTGGCACAGGCATCTCCCTGCCATGTTGAGTTTGGGTGTTATGAATAGTATGTTGATCACAGCCATCCTTGCTCTGTTTCAATCCAGAGGGGCTCGCTTTTAATCTCTTATGAGCTCAGGATAGTTCAGCAGGGCACTGCCAAATCCCAGGTGATGAGGAAGTGCCATAAATGTTGTTTGTACTATTCATCAGTGTGAAGCTACTTCTTCCAAATGTTTGCAATCCACTTCTGTTCTCATCCTTGCATATTGGGATTTACTTCTATCCCAATTTTGTTGGTGGACATTTCCTTCTGGTCCACACATAGAGCATCCTGCTTTGATAGCTAGGATGCAGGCCTAAGCCACCACCTGTCAAATATTTCTTCTCTGAATCTCACTGAGTGAGCTCATGTGAAAGTACCTATGATTGATGAAAACTGTTTCAAATGACAGCTATACTGTGGAACAGTACATTCTGCTGTTTATCAAGGAGCTGTTCAAATGACCTTGCTTTGAACATGAAGTGCAAATCCTATTTTGTTATTTGATAAGATAACCCAAAGAAAGTAATGGCGATGTTCTGGTTGGCAGGTGATGTCAACTTTAGATATTGATGAGCCACTTCAGAACCTGAGATGCTTAGGTAGAAGCTGAGGGTTTTCATTGTGAAGGTTTGAGGATCAAAATCGCTCCTAAAACCTTTTTTGCCAGCCTGTTTACCCAGGTCAATGCATAGGAAGAGGCATAGCTCTCATATGTGAAGAACCTGCAGTTCTCAGTCTCTGATCACAGAGTATCTACCCTTTCTGGTAGTGCAGTCAGAACCACTGCCTCATAGCTCCAGGCTCCCGACATCTCTCCTCCATGGCAATTCCCAGCTCCATCCTCTCTTCTGGGGCAGAAACTGTAAAAGCCTCTGACATTTTAGAATACAGTTTTGGTGTACACACCCATTTTTGGATAGGGGTAAACAAAGAAGATTCTCTAGGAACTTCCTTGTTGTGAATATTATCCTCTCCTGATGTAACATTATCCTCTTTTGGCAAATGTCTACCCCAAGGTATCCTCTCCTGAGGTAGTTTACCCAAGTAAAATACCAAAAAGTACCAGGCATCGAGAGTCTAGAAGCTGCGGCTAAAGCTGGGGAAGGGGAGAGTTCCTTGCCCTGATCTTCATAGACCTGGACCCAACATGTGTCCTTACAATGTTCCAAGTTGCTTCTTCACTGTGTTCTCATCATGCTCACGAGTCTTTTTATTTTGCATTATTATGGTATTCTTATAGCCTACACTTTTTTAATTTTAAGTCTACACTATGATATACAGAGGCAAAATTCTCAACACAAATTGGTAGGCACACAATAGTCTTCTACTTCTTGTTGCCAATCTTTTTTTGTTCCTCAAGGCTAACACTTCTAACCCTTTTTGCCTGGTTATTTTATCATTTTTACTTCTTGGTGGTTGATGCTGCTGCTGACTGTTAATTTTCTGTTGTGGAGAGCAAGGGTCAGACATCTGTCTCTGTATCAAGGGTCACCACACTATTCCATCATCCATAAGTAACCTGCTGTCCTCTGACCCCTTTGTTCCCTCAGAAGGCTTATGTGATATTTTAGTTTCCAGACTTGGTTTTGTTGTTGTTTGTTCTCTTGGTCATGAAAGAGAAGGGTATGTTTGCTAATTCTTGGTTGAATATTTATATTTTTTTCAATTTGATTGAAACTCCAAATCTAACTATTTTGACATATGAATTATAAAACTATGAGGTTTGGTGAGTTTTGATAATTCTTTCATTATATTCCTACCCTCTTAATCAATTCGAGAACAGAATTTCCTCCCCATGGACTTACATAAAGACTTTACAAACTGAAAGTGAAAACGCAATACTCCTGCGAGTCTCTGTCTCTTGATCTCTCTTGTGTTTCCTTCCAAGTAGCCATACTTATTGTCCCTTTTTAAGGAAACACGGAATGAAATGGCTATGCCCACATCAGGCAATACATACTTACTCAGGGCCTCTGATCTTTACACATTCACTCAAGGCTTCCTCTGCACTATCTTTTATTATTACCTCTTTGGAAAATTGATTAATCTAAGCATTATGGGGTGACAGTGTGGTTGTTTGAATGAGTATGATCCACATACAATCACCTATTTGAATGCTTGTTCTCCATTGATGCTCTATTAGGAAGGAATAGGCAGTGTATCCTTTTGAGGGGAGGTGTGTCTTTGTTGGAAGAGGTTTGTCACTTGGCATGGGCTTTTGAAAGCTCAAAAGTTCACACAAGGCCCAGTGTCTCTCTGTTTGATGCCTGTTAAACAGGATGCAAAGCTCTCAGCTACTGCTCTAGCTCCAAGCCTGTCTGATTCCCACCATGATGATAATGGACTAGTCCTCTGAGGCTGTAAGCAGATCCCAATGAAATAAGTGATTCCTCTTTTAAGAGTTTCCTTAGTTATAACGTCTCCTAACAGCACCAAAACAGTATCTAAGACAGACAGAACCATTCAGATGCCATCACTGATATCTGCTAAAATGGAAGTACAATAATTTTAGTAAAGATGTCTAATCCTTTTTTTAACATCCAATTGAGAAATCAGATGCCTTGGGAGTAATGCATTAGATATCATTGTTTATCAAAAATTTCCTTGGAAAAACTTGTAGGTAGTTATTAATAATAATTAGGAACAATAAGCCTTCATATAATATGTCACAGTTGCTCTTAGAAACTGGCATGATCTATATTTGTAAACATGAGTGAGAATATGATATAAATTGATAAGGAGGATTTGAAAAGACAAAATTAATTTCAGTGGTTTTCATATTTTTGTATTGTCTTTTTTTTGATACTTCAGTGATACTTTTCTTTTATAATCTGATCGGAGTAGTGTAGAAGTAAAACTTACTTTGCGTGTGTGGTATCCAGAATGTTAAATTAAACATAAGGCTTGGGGCTGGGGAGATGGCCATGTAAGTATGAGTTTGGAATCCCAGCATCCAGGGAAAAGCCAAATGTGACAACATTCATCTATAATCCCAGTTCTGGGGAGGCCGAGACAGGAGGAGCCCTGGGACTCTCTGGCCAGTTAGTATAACTGGAATAACAGTGAAGCATGGGTTCAGTAAGATACCATGTCTGGAAAAATAGTAATAAGCCAGGGTGGGGAACACTTAAAGATATCCTCACCTTGTGCACTTCATGTGGTTGAACACATATGTTCACATGCATCCTCGCATACGTATATTCATGATCACATGAATACATACATATGCTACATATAAAGACAAATAAAAATACATAGAGCTTATGTTTTTTTTTCGTTTAACTAGTAACATTGGATAAATGAGAGTTTTGATTTTCTATTGTTTGATCTCAGGTAGAAATAAGAATTCTTTAATGATTTGTTTTTGAAAAAGTGTCTGAAACCCGATCATTATCCAACTTGAGAATGACTGTTTGTTCCCATGTCTTTCCTTGCCCTGGCAGCGCAGCTTCCTTCTGGCCCATGCGTTTTTCTAGTTTAGCAGTTCCTCTGCGTGTCTGTCTTCTTTATCCAGATGTTCTCTGGTTCTCCGTGTACTTGGAAAACCCTGCAAAACATGAGCAATGTTTTCCCTCCCAGGCATCTCATGTGGAGGAATCAGTGTGCCTTGTTCACTAACCTCGGGAAACATACTGTTTCCCGTGAGTAGGGAAATAAACACAGAGACATGCTGCTATTTTGTAATGCCTTATTTCCCAAAACCTATATAGATTTTTTTTTTAAGTACCACTCTTCAGCTATTAACACATCATCGTAGATTGTAGGCTGTTAAAATTCATGGCGTTGACTTAAAAAGGATTCATTTATTCTTATTTTATGCATATGGATGTTTTGCTTACATGTTTGTGTACCATGTGTATCCACAGTTGCCAGAGGAGGGTGTAGGAACCCTTGGAGTTGGTTGGATCCCTTGGAGATGGTTGTTAGGCACCATGAAGATACCAGAATTGAGCCTGGGTCATCTCAAAGAACGGGCAGCCAGTACTCTTAACCTTTGAGTGGCTTCTCTAGCCCCCACCAAGGTGTCTTTGAACAGACTTAATTGTGATGTACTGCAGGACTTTCCTCTGCCACCCCCACCACAGTCGCCTGCTGATTACCAACAACCTCCCTGGAAAACCAAGTCCCGCACTGGTTACTGAAAACCTCTATATAAATCTGAACCTTCCACCTTTGTCCTCATTTCAGGTAGATGCGCTGAGATTACGCCTGGAAGAGAAAGAATCTTTTCTCAATAAGAAAACGAAACAGTTGCAAGACCTCACAGAAGAGAAGGGGACCCTAGCTGGAGAGATCCGTGACATGAAAGATATGTTAGAAGTAAAGGAAAGAAAAATCAATGTTCTTCAGAAAAAAGTGAGTAGCTGATACAACTCCTCAAAGATGGGCGTTGTTATCATGCATGTTTGACGGTTCAGAGAGCTTTGGAACTGTGGGAGATAGAGTATCTTTAAAATTTAGATTAGGATATATCAGTTTTTTACTTACTGGTATTTAATTTACTAAGAGTTCTACTGTATCATTTTTAGCATGACCTGTGCATTTTCTATTTGATTGCCCAAGAAATAGAGTTGTTTTTTTTAAAAAATTGCAATCTTAAGCAATAAGGAATTATATTCCAATTTCTATACAAATGTAAAATGCAAATCAGCCAGGATAAGAGCTGAGGTTGTATCTCAGTGGGAAGACATGTGTGGGACCCTGAGTTCAGTCTCTTGTAATGGAAAGACAAATAGATGGAAAAAAATGACGGTGTGGCTTGGGCAGTGTGTGGGGCCACTGGCAGTGGGTCCAGGATCAAACTTTAACACGTGAACTGACTTTGTGGAGTTTATTCTCTATGGAGAGGCACCTTGCCCAGCTTAGGCATGGGGGCTGGGGAGAAACCTTGCTCCTGCCTCAAGGATGGGACGGTACAGTCATAGTTGATTTTCCAGGCAAGGCCTTAACCTCTCTGAGGAGCAGCTGTGGCGATGTGTTAGGGGAGTGGGAGGAGAGGAGGGAGGAGAACTAGGATTGGTGTGTAAAAAATTAATTAATAAATAAAAAAGAAGAAAAATTCCTAAGTGGTGATTTTAATGTTTTTCATTATGAAAGTTGACCAGTGTATTTAGGGATTGTGTCTTAAGATGAATCTTTGATATACTTTACAGTTAGATAAACTTTGATTGATCACATCTTATTGTCTTTATCCATTCCTCCTGCTATAACAAACCATCTGAGACTGAGTGTTTTATACAAAGTGGAGAGTGTACAAGGAGTTCAACCATAGGAACCTAATAAGATACTCAGCCTCATTAGGGCCCGTCTTTTCTCCTTCGTACAGTGGTCCATTTCATTCCCTATTGGGATCCTGATTTTGTGACATCACCATATTTTACTTTGGGGGAATTCCCATTTTCTGTTTTATATAGTTTTTTTTATATATATATATATACCATGCATCCTTATTGTTGGTGGTGTTTTTTAAAGGTCAGCAAGAAGAAGATTCATAACCCTGCTCTCGTATGAAAATCAAAATGTCAGAAATATAAAGGACTTTATGTATCATGGGTAGCAATTGTTGAAACTGTAATCAGCAGAAACTGGCTGGCTAGGAAGTGACTGTAGACAGCATGGCCCTGTGATACTGCCAATGCAGGCACACAGGAATAACTGGCCCCTCCTTTTGGTGTCATTTATCACTATCCCTTACCTGGATCTTAATGTTTACATTTGTGGTTCCTACACTCTGTTCTTAATGTAGAAACTAGAATTTTCCTTTTAGATCCCAAAAGAATTTACTTACTCTCTGATCAGAACTTTACCATTTCAACAAGCTATATAATTTAGAGGTCTCAGTCTTACTGAAAACATGGAGCTCCCAAAATTGAGACTGTTAGGATAGTATAGTAGATCATTAAGTCAAGAATGAGGTCCAGCACAGCTGCCGAAATCACAAGTCCTTCGTACTTTCCCATCCAAGTGACTTCAACTTTCACTGATACCAATGGGTAGAAGTTCTTACAAAGGTCATAGAACCCTGCATAGTTCGGCTCCTAACTTCCTAGCCTCCTTATGCTCATGCCATATCAGTAGCTAAGGGCTGTGTATTCTTCTTCAGCCACGTACATGCTCTCTCAAAGTCCTGAAATTGTATGGGACTTCAACCTTTATAGGCACTGGTTCTAGACCCATCATGGTAGCTATCAGTTGTTAAGCCCCTCAGTTGAAATGTGTTCCAAGAGTGGTAACCATATCATACTTTCAAGGTCTGTCATGAAAAGTAGAATGTTGAGAGCACTCAATAGGAATTTCTATATTATTTATATGAAATGTTTTGGGTGCAACAGTGACATAGAATATATTACTAAAATTAATTATTATTGTTTGTATCTTACTGTCTGTTGAGGCTATTAGAAAGTATAAAATTACATATGTCAATCTCATTGTCTTTGTACAAGATGGAACAGCTGTAAATATCCTTTTTGTATATAACTCATGCCTTTGATTCTTGAGAGTATGTACTCAAAATAAAGACCTAGACCTTGCCCCCCCCTACACACATAAAATGGCATGTATTATTCCAACACTCTGGTTTACCTGTACAATTTTATTTTTCTAAATAGAACTTACTGCCATCTGGAAAATGTTCTAAAGTTTTCCACTGATATTTTCTGAATGTAGATTCTAGGATGTAAGGCTTTATTGTTTTCCCACTGCTATATTTTTAGCACATAGCAGGTATATTTGCTCAATGGATATTTAATGAATGAGTGAATGAACTTAAAGTGATGAACAAGAACATTTGGTTAGTCAAGGTTGGAATCTGCTATTATTGCCTGTGGTCAGGAGAACCTCTGCCTACCAATCTGGCTCAGGGATGAGCTACACAAAGATCACTAAGATAGTTGACACTCTCTTGTTTCTGTAGATGTGATGAGATGATCAATGAATCCCTAGGTCTGGACCCTCACCCGTCCAAGCTTCTGGTGCTCTGCAAAGGAAATCTCTAGTATCTTCTTAGAGAACAGGAAAATCTCTTCCCAATGCATCCCTGTCCTGTTATGCTTGACCAGAAACCTATGTGGCACACTGGCTTTCATTTCACAAACAAACAAAGTTATATTAAATCATTAATACTTTACTAAAGACTTACACAGCTTTTGTCTAGAGCTCTCATTATATGGTTATTTGATTGGTTGTATTGTTAATTCATTTCTATTAAGATATTTATGGACAAGGGCTTGTTCAGTGGATTTCTGTTTCAAAGCACCAGGTATTAATAAAGATAATTAGAGGAGACCTGCTGAAGGTGGAAGGTAGCTGTCCAGGGTAGGTGACACCTTTTAGATCAGCAGGAATGAGAGTGTGTTCTAAGAACTCAAAAGAAGATGGTGTTAGTTTCCACTGTCGTGACAAACTAAGCAAAGAAAGATTGGCTGTGGCTCATAGTCTCACAAGATTCATTCCCTGGTTGGCTGCTTCTGCTACTTGGGTCTTGAAGTGAAGCTGAACATCATGGTGACTGTAAAGTATGCCAGACAAAACTATCATCTCATAATATCTCAGAAATGCATTGAGCTAGGAAGGGGCCAGAAACTAGGTTCTCAGCTTCCAGTGCACACAGATATAGTACGTCAGACCACACCCCAAATGGGCTGCTATCTAAAAGGCTGTTAGCTGAAGGAGTTCCCACAACACCCCTTCTAACATTTGTCCCCAGTGACCTACTTTCTCCAGCCAGGTTCCACTTCTATAAATTTCCCCCTTTTCCCCACATGCAACCAGCTAGGACCCAGGCCTTTATCACGTGACCTTGGGGAACATTTTAGATCCAATCCATGGAAGAACAATTTCATCAATCCTCATCAGTGACAAAAAAACCAAGCTGGCATCTGCTGAACGTGTGAGTCTTGAATAGTAGTGCTGAGTTCTCTGTCACACACACTCTTGAGATACTTTTGACTGGTGGCCTCGTAATTTAGGTACAAGGTTTTATTGTGTGTGTGTGTGTGTGTGTGTGCGTGTGCGTGTGCGTGTGTGTGTGTGTGTTTGAGAAAATAGAGTAAGTCGGATAATGCAAATTGAATAAATAAACATTTCTGTTTTGTCCTCAGTGTGTTTGATGATGACACCATGTGTGAGGTGAGGGGTAAGAGCTCAGCTCAGCATCTGCCAGGAAGTGAGACTACAGGAGTAGTAAGTGGCAATAGTTGTCGGGAAGACTTTTAGGCGATACTTCTAGCATCTAGGTAACACTTAACCACTTTAACTAATGAGCATATTTTGTAGAACTTTCAACTTTCCCCTAATACCCAGAAGCAAAGGTTTGAGTACAAGTTTGGAAGTTATAGAGTTGAGAACACTACAACATAGAGCACAGTAGTATATATCCTTTAGGCAAAATGTTTAAATCGTGAACTTACTGGATTTGGAAATTTGAAAGGGTTTATTAGCTCCACATTATTTTTTTCTTTTTGCCTCTTTATTTTTGCAAATATATGTGTGTCATATGTATATTCATGTTTGTAGGTATATGAGGGTACATATGCATGTGTGCTCATGTTTGTGCACATGTGTGTGGAGGTGCAAGGATGCCATCGAGCTTCTCCCTGTTAGCTCTCCATCTTCTGTTGAATCTGGGCCTCTCACTGTAACTCATCATTCCCTAGTCTGGCTAGCCTGTGTGCTTCTGGGATTCCTGTCTTTTCTTCTGTGCTCTGGGACTGCAGCTGGGCTGCCACTACTTTGTGGCTGTACCTGAGTTCTCTGCCTTAGACAGATGGCTTTTGTGCGGATTCTGGAGATCCAAACACTGGTCCTCATGCTTGTGTGGCAAGTGCTTTGTCTACTAGACATACCCTAGCCCATGTTTCCTTCTTTTGAAGTGTTTGCCAATATGTTTGGAGAGGCAGTGAAAGCACTGCAGCGCAGTGAGGGGCATGATCTGTTATGACATCATAGTGATGCAG
>NC_022013.1:61703572-61716892 GCF_000317375.1 Microtus ochrogaster | reverse complement strand
TCTGTTATGACATCATAGTGATACAGCACAGTGAGGGGCGTGGTCTGTTATGACATCATAGTGACAGAGAAGTTATCTACAAAGAAGCAATACACACAATTCCAAAAATTGTGCATAGAGGACAGAGGTACACACAAAGTTCTACCCCCAGCTATTGATATTGATAGTTCCTTGGAAATGGGGAGGGAGTGGATCATTTCCCTTAAGGGTGTGGTCTCTGGTGGGTCTACCACCCTCTGGTGGATGGTCACATCTTCAAGAGTGTATATGCAGGATTAATTGGATTTGATGGGTTTAAAAAAAACTACAAAGTTGAATGGGTATGGATTGGGAGGTGGATCTGGTAGAAGTTGGGGGAGAGGGCTGAATATGATAAAAATGCGATGTATCAAATTCTCCAAGAATTGATTTTAAAATGTGGAGATCATATAGAAGCCAATGACTCATTGTCTTTGCATCTGGAGACTTAGAGTTTTGTCTACATTCAACATGATGATCTATTTAGAGCAGGCCTGGATTAGAATAGCATAAGCTTTGGATTAGGGTGTGTTGGCATGAAATAATAATAAACTTGTGTCAAAGTCAAAACTGCAGTATTACCTCGTTGGTGACCTGCAGTGTGCTATGGTGTTAATAGAATGGGGTCTGCTCCTTTAACTGGAGCTGAGTAAACAGAGAAACTCGAGTGGCAGGTCAGCTCTGATCTACCTTTTACAGGAAGACAGATCGCTCTGGATCAACTTTTGACCCTGAGGCCATAGTTTTGGCTCTATTTCATAGTGCCAAGGTATGGAAATTTGTAGTAGGTGACAAGATTGTGCATACATGTGAGTGTTCACCAGGCTATCCACTTGATATACTACCAAAGGCAGGGTAGCATGAGTTTTATTCTGATCCCATAGCCTTTTGTTCCCACATCCAAAAACAGAGTTCAGCTGACGAAGTATAACTTAACTATTGAGTTCTTGTAGAAAATGTCCTAAAACCTTGATGACATTGTACATTTGCAATGATTTTAGAAATGGTAGCAGTATTTAAACCAGTTTTGGACTGTCATGCAGTCCATAGATTCTTAGAGAATACATTTGCTACCTAAGAAATTGCTCGAAATACATTAAAACTGGGTAAATTTTCAGTATCCATTTTCATCCTTGGTCATATGAGCAATGCAAACGAGCAGGAGTATTTTATATAATGGGGGAGGAAAGCAGATTTGATTACAATTATGACTTCTGACTTGAAAAAATGGCTGAGTGGAGTTGGCGCCTCTGTATGGTGTATTTGGACCTGCTAACTTCAGCACTTTCATTCCACATGGTTGGGATTATTGTGGTTGAAACTCTGACAGACAGTAGACTCAGGAGTAAGGATGCATTATTTCACTGAATGCTCCCTATGTGTCAGTAACTTCTCCAGGTTCCAAAGGTCCATAAAGTAAACGACATCCTCTGGTTTTGGGGAAAATGATATTCTGATAAGAAACTATTGTTTCCTAACAACCCTTTATGTAACCACAGGTGTCATATTGTCAGAAGCATACTGCTTGGTGGTGCATAGCGCTGAACCACTTCTGGCTCCTTTAAAATATAAAAATATATTGAAAGACTATCCCAAATCACAATAATTGGTCTTTAGGATGAGATTATTTATAATCAAGAACCGTGTCAGTACTAGGAGGCCAAAAGGAGGCAAACAGCATCAGAAATGTGTGGTCAGATGCCACCTCTGCTGATGGATGTGCTCTTACCTTCTCTCTGCCCTGGCATTGCCAACTTAGTAGGGATTCAGACTTTTAGGACTGCCTCAAATTTTGTTCAAGTATGGCTCTTTGATAGGATCTATCCACAGCCCTTCTTCTAGAATAGATCCAAACTTCTCACTTGAGCTTTGTGCTTATTGTTGTGTCATATCATGTAGATTTCTTTTGCTGGTATTGCATTGTGGGAGAAATTTTATGATCTTTATCTCTTTGCAACTTCTTACCACATGTTGACTCTCCTTCAATCAAAATGCACTCAGATCTCAGCGAATGAGAACTAGGAAGAAGAGGAATTTCTTTGAGATCTACTTCTGTCTTCAGAATATTGTCATCTATGAGAAGAGTCATTTGCCCCAATGAAATGCCAAACCCACTCACTGTTCCCAGTACGATATGTACTGTGTAGGCTGCAGGAGTGAACCATCCCATGAATAATAACATGCAGAGGAGATAACTATTGCTTTTCCCACACCTACCACCTCCAGCCTTGGTTCTTTCAGCTGTAGTGAGATGTGCACCCAACATATGACCTGGTGTATGCAAACTTGTTCTGCATCTTCATGATGGTAGGAAACCAGCTGCAAGTCCGGGAACTGGATCTGCAACCACACTAGTGAACGTGGGTCTAGTGCAGTATATTTTCCACTCTCTTTACTACTACCTAGGCAGCGTTTTTGTTTGCCACAGGTAGGAGATTACTAGACACATCTGAAAGGTAGAGTCCAGTCATGTGATAGTAACCAGCATCCTGTTGGACAGATTATACTTGCCATGGATGCTTACACAGAGAAAGTTGTTCCATGGGAGTCCTTTCCTTTCGTATGGACTGCCTTCTTATATTGACTAGCTAGACCCCTTGACCAGAGGTAGTGTTTCTTGAAATGTATTTTACATGTTTAGCAGAATACCTCTGTGCTCTGAGTATTACCTCAGCCAACATGTGAAGCATTTGTTCATGCATCTCCCATGGAACTTTGAGGTGGTTTACAGTTGTTGGTGTGTGTGCATAGGTGATTATGCTAGCTAATTTTTGACTGTCAACTTGACCCAACCTTGTTATAACTGAGAAAAGAGTCACAGTTGAAGAACTGCCTATATCAGATTGACCCTCAGGCATGTCAATGGGGACTTGCCTTTTCTTTTCTTTTCTTTTCTTTTCTTTTCTTTTCTTTTCTTTTCTTTTCTTTTCTTTTCTTTTAAGATAAACCACTTTACAGTCTAGGTTCTTTATTTCTTTTGTACATTAATCCAGAAATTCATAGGGAATGGGCTCCAGTAGCTCAGGCTCCTTTCTGGTAGTCTTCACAAAATGGCTTCTCTGGATGGAGCAGGTTGGGGCTTCAGCTGAGCCCAGGTGCCTTTCTCTTTGGCTTCCTTTTTCTTCGGATCATTTTACTTCACCCATTTCAAGAAGATGTCTCATTCTCAGAGTGCTTGATAAGTTCAATCCGTACATTAATTCTCTTGGCAAGGATCTTGCCCTTAATTTTATTGTTTACAATGATGCACGGGGCATGCTGGCTAATGTTGTAGACTCTTCCTATTGCTATGGAATATATTTCTAGAGCATTCCATTTGAACAGTGCCCATTCTCTTGATGTCTACAATATCGCCCTTCTTGTAGATTCACATGTATGGGGACAAAGGAGCACCTCTATGTTTCCTAAAAGGCCTGGACAGCGTATAGTGGTGCCCTTCCTCTTGTCCTTTGTGTTTGTCACTTTGGGGAGTTATTGGAAGATGACTGCCATGGATGAAAGATAGGACATTGTCTTAAATGTTGACTGGTGTGGCAGAGTCTGGTCCACCATGGGTGGCCCCATTCTCCTGTACTGTATAAAAAATATGACAGAGTCTGCCTACCTACCCGCCATCCTCCATGCTTACTGCATCACTTCTTTGGTTGCAAAGTCAATTACTTGGTTGGATGTAAGCTTTGGGAAACATAGGCCTGCTTTCAAGCTTCTGTCTTGCCCTTGGCCTTTAATTCCTCCAATGGTAGATTGTAACCTGAGATTGTAAACTTTTTTTTTCCTAAAATCTTTTCTTTACAGCCACAGAAATGTAACTAGGACAGTGATGTTTGAACTATTACTGTTATTTTATGTTTTACAATTTATATATATTTCCCCATAAGTATAGAGAATATTATTTTCTGTTGGATTGCTACAGTTATTAGTATTAAAATTGATCAGCTCACTGTAATCATGATATCAGTGAATCTGTACATAGGAGCAAATGAAATTAGCAAGAAGTACTTCCTGTCAATGTTGAGGACTGAATCTGGCATTGAGGGACTTAGAATTACTGTCTAGTCCAGGCATCAGGAGGAGTGTTTTCAAGGCTTAGCAGGAAGAGGCAACCCTAGTGTGTTTGGGGAGATCAAAGGTAACTTAATATAGCTGGACCATACTTCTTTCTCCATTTATGATACCAATTTCCCAGTTAGGGGCTTTTCTTTATGTCTTCTTGCAGTCAAATATATTATGTAGTTAAAATTTGAGTGACATTTTGACTTTTGTACTATTATGTTCTCCGCCAGTCCCTTATGACTTGCAAGTGGCAATAACGATTATCTGTGTTATTTCAAAATGCAGTTCCTGGCCAGATCATGCTGAGAACTGATTCTCACTCACTGAGAGAGTTGAGCCAAACCAAAAGATGCAAATTGACTAGGTTAAGGCCTTATGTTCATCACTCAATTTCATCATGGCAGACTTTTAAAAATATTTTCATATAATCACCTAATAACACCATTAAAATACTTAAAATTAAATTGCCCGGAGTGCCTGACTGTGACTGTCACCCTGATAGGCACAGACAACTCAACACATCTGCCATCTCTGTTGCCAGCTGCTGCCTGCCGTTTTGTCAGAGGGATTAGAAGTGGTTGAGCCTTTACATTTTTCTGTCTGGAGATGATTCTGTTTGTCTTTCTATATATTCCCCGGACCATTTGATTTAAATCAATCTCATTTATGTGGGAAGGAAAATTTTTTGTCTGTCTTTCTCACTTTATTTCTCCTCTATTTGGGAATTGATTCTGCTCTGCTATGAAGGTTTATGCAGATCTATATTAACATTTATCAATGTATATTGTGAGGGAAGCCCATAATTCAAAGCTTATATGATACATGTGTAAGTTTCCCCCACAAATAGATGTTAAGTAGGGGTTGTACGTTCCTGGGGCCTGTAACTCCATAGTATCTTGCTACTGTTCTGATATTATAATATTATTTCTAGTGTCTCTTTTTTTTCCTTACCAGATTATACAGTTTACACAAATCAAAAGATAGAACTACTTTAAATAAACAATTTTTATTGAAATTTAATTTTGAATCAATGGCATAGAATATACATCAGTTTGGGACCTTGTAATAATATTTGTATTACATTTCTTTTTTTAGATTGCTGCTTTTAAAAAAAACAATAACACAAGCATGTTACTAATAACTCGTACTTGTTTAATGTAGTTATGATTCTTTATAAAGAGTTTATAATTCTAACGAAAATGTTGTGGTAGGATTCTGAGTTGTCCACTACGGTTTTTCACCTCCCTTGTATCCCATACCTTGACTATCCACCTGGGAATGTGACTGTGATAGATTTGGTATTGATTGTTAAGTTATGGTACAAAGTACAGTTGACTTTAAGAAATGGAGATGGTCTGGGTATATGTGACCTATCACTCAAGCACTTTAAGTTTGACTTCTACAGTTAAAGACAAAGAAGTCAGTCGTTGGCAAGACCAGGAAGTTCAATACATCCTAAATTCTCTTCTGTTGACTTGAGCGAAGCCATGTCACATGGAGAGGCCATGTGACAGGAGCTGCAATCAGGCCCCGAGGTTGGCAGTGATTTCTCGTGTAAACCAGCAAGGAAGTCAAATTACAGTTTTAAGACCCTACAATGACAAATTTGGCTGGCAGTGAGAAAATTCTTGGTAGTGCATTTCCCACTGGAGCCTCATCCCTGAGGATGGACTCCAGATGTATTCATCATGGCTGACACCTTGGTCTCATCCCTGAGGATGGACTCCAGATGTCTAGGTAGGACTTCTGACCTCCACAACTGTGTTTGATAAGTGGGTGTTGTTTTAAGCCACTAAACTGGATGTATTTTGTTACATGACTTTAGGAATTAGATTTAAGTGTGTTGGAGAAGGCCGCTTGTTGGTTCCCAGCTGCTTGGCAGCTCAGACTCGAAATAATCTCACAAAAACTATATTATTTAAATTACTGCTTGGCCCATTAGCGTTAGCTTCTTATTGGCTAACTCTTACCCATTTATATTAATCTGTGTATCACCATGAGGCTATTGCTTACCAGGAAAAGTTCTGGCATCTATCTCCAGATGGGCTACATGGCTTCTCCCTCATTCAGCCTTCCTTTTTCCAGCATTCAGTTTAGTTTTTCCTGCCTATGTAAGTTCTACCCTATCAACAGGCCAAGGTAGTTTCTTTATTCACAAATCATATTCACAGCATACAGAAAGAAATCCCACATCACCTCCCCCTTTTTCTTTAAATGAAAAGGAAGGTTTTAACATTAACATAGTAAAATTATATATAATAAAACAGGTATTAAAAAAGAATTACAATTATAATGTTTATATCTACTTTATCTTTTATCATAACTAAGGAAAACTATAACTATAGCTATAAATTCTTCAACTCCATCAAAGACTCTAGAAGGATATAATATTACTTAAGTAAACAGGAAGTGCATTATAAGCAACTTCCAAAACTCTAGAATTGACAGAGACATCGTGCTGCCTGGATAGTCACCCAAAGTTATTTTGTACCATTGGGGCATCCATCTTCAGCCTACAGTCCCATAGTATCCAGCAGACTTTTCCATGAAGCATGAAATTTTGAAGACAGTTCTGCCTATATTGGCAGTTTGTCAGTAACTTTTTTATGTGTCCTGCAGAATGTCTGGCAGAGTCTTTCATGAAGCAAGAACCCCAAGGGACTATCTCGTCTATTTTAGGCAACTTCAGCCACCATTTCTCTGTTGGTTTTGCATGTCCAGTTCACCCAACGTGCAATCAAGCAGTCCAGGCAAGAGCAGTTTCTTGCCCAATTGGCTAACAAATTTCATAAGGAGTCTCTTCAATGCCCATCATCCTCTTGAAGTAATTGGTGTTGCCAGGAGCAGATGTGTCTCATTGTCATGAAACATCCTAAGTTTTTTTTTTAACTTTCTTTTTTTTTTTTTGAGTTTTTAGTTTTTTAAAACATTTTAAATGCCATATTCTGAAGGTCTCTGAAATATTTGAAGAATACCTATCTGTACATCTAGCTAACATGACTACAAGTTTGACTATTATAGATGATTATCCGTTAACCTATATTTCTTAATTATACATTATATTTTTAAGTGAGCTACACAAATACAGTAACAAGATTGATCTTAAATTTGTATCAATAAACAAACATTTACAAACAATCATTTAGGGAATTTGGGTGTAGGTCTCTCCAAACTACTTCCTGCTGTTTATTGGGTAAAACATTTTCTTTTGTGGGTTTCACAGAGACCTTTCAGGGGGTCTTGGTCCATCAAACAACTTTAGTCTAGAAGTATTTCACAGGTTCTTATTGTCTGTGGAAACAAAAGAAGAACCTCTTTTCCAAAGCAACATATCCTTAGATTCATATTTTGAAATGTCTCTCTGTACTTAGTTCCTTCACAGTCAAAAAATTTAAAGAAAACATAATAGTATATGTAATCCAGACTCTCTGTGAATTTCCCATTTTTACATTGCCTACTTATTTTACTCCTTTTATTCTATGACTGTCTGTACTCTTTCTTTTTAAAAACTTTGTTTTATTTTTTAAACCATTTACTTCTTTTTATAACTATCTATACTGTTTTTCTTCTCTCTCCCAAGCCTATGTACATTTATCCAACACTGTGACTCATTTAGAGGTCTTTTATATCTAAATGTGTCCTATTGTGTATCTGTAATTCTTTATTGTCCAGGATCACTTCTTAAAAAGCTAAGTGCTTCTTAAAAACTTAAGCTGTGGCATTGCTAGGGTACATAGGGCCCTGCCTGCTTCCTCCGCACAGTCCAGCATGGTGGAAGTCCGTTCACCCACCTCTGCAAAATGTGCACATTGCCCCAGTTCCAAGTATGCAGTGGCTCTATGTTGAGCCATTAAATGGTTGGTAACATGTTGCTCACAAACCCCATTTAAATGCTCCATAGCCGGACCTCCAGAAAGAGTCAGAGTTTGCACTTGCAGCATGGCACAGAAAGCCAACATTTCAAAGTGGTGCAGTTTTTGTTCTCTTCTACCACTGAATCAGGAAAACCTCTCTTAAAGGAGGCATGCCTCTGCTTGCTTCTAGCAAGCAGAGCCCACCCAAGAAAATGCCACTACCAAACCATGTTTAACTCTGTTCTTTTGTGTATAAGATTCCTTTTTAAGCTTTCTTAGGTTTTATGTGGATTTAGTCTATCACCTTGGCATGCCATTTTGTTGAAAATAATTGATCAGAAGTTCAGTTGTAAGTAAACAGGACTGGTATTCAGAGCATGCAGACAAAGAACATTATAGTCCACTAAAGTAGCACAGTCTACAACAAAACCATTTCTACAGCCTTGACTTTCCAGGTTGTGAATCATTGGAACTTTTATGACATTTTATAATTTTAGAGGGAATTCATTATTTTAAAATGTTCTCTAGAGAGTAAGCTGTCATTACACCACTCGTACTATGTTATATCAGATCAAGTAGCTGAGATTTTTGAGACTGTGATATTATATGTTTGTGTCCATTTTTCCTATGAAACTACTGGTCTTATTCACCCTTTTATCCTTTTAACCAGCACATTTTTTAGGATATTATAGGTGCATAATAAATAAGATAAAAAAATTGAAATGGAATGGACTGAATGAGCAATCTTTCCAAAGCTATGGTGCACTCTAAACAAGTATACAAGTAGGAGTGGCTCTATTCCAATAAAGCTTTATTTCACAAACAATCTAGTTGGCCTATGGGGTGTAGTTTGCTGAGCTCTGGTGTAGACCAAAAGTTATTATAACTTATAGGTTATTCTGTCATCTAGCCACCTTCATGGCACATATGAAAGATTTTAATGTGTTCTAAATATTTAATGGGAGCAAGCAAAGTATGCTTCTTTTCTGGAACAGATTTACTGTTTGGCTCAGGCATTTCTTCATAGTGAAATGGGAAGTCATTCCTTTCCAGAGGTGAGGTCTTCCCTACTTCCTGTTGCATTCTGTGGGTTCTTCTGAGTAATTCTGAATGAAGCCAAGCTAAGCCAACAAGATATGCAGGAATGAATAGCCCCCATTGACTCTGGGTGGAGATAGTTCTTTCTGTAGTGCGAAAATATGAGGCTAAATTCTTTAGGTCACAAATGATACACTAACTTATAAACGCCTATGAAGGGTGGCATACACCACAGCTCTCTAATTCTGAGTGTTTATGAGCTTCAGAACTGCTGGAGGCATGGTCACGGGAAGTCAGGTAAGGTAGGAATGCAGGGACAAAGAACCTTTGTCACCCTTCCATGTTACCAACATACTCTTAGTATACAGGAATGGTCCATGTGACCTTGTGATGACACATATAAATATTAGATATTGGGGAAAATAAATGTGGAGTCATTTACCAGGGCTGCTTAAATCACTGGTTCTCTCCATTGGAATTCATTTTAAGGAAAAAAAATTAAGATGTAAGCATTGATTTAGCCACAAGATTTAAGCATTTTTTTAATCAGTGAAAATATTCCAGAGTGATGAGTTATCCAGATATGTGATAATACAGTTATGTGTGCAAATTCATCAGTATAAATGGTATCATAAAGTAATACTTAATGGCATAGAAAAATACTCATTAATTTTATTCATTTAAATAATGTATAATGTGTGTGACAGAACTGTATTAGAGAGGGAGTGTGTGTGTGTGTGTGTGTGTGTGTGTCTGCTTTATTGTCTGTGAATCCCAATGCTATTGCTTAGAGGATCTTAAAATTCCAATCATGAATATATTAGTCAACTTTCTATCATGGCTATGATGAATGCCTGAGAAAATCAACTTAAAACTTTATTATTTATTATTTTGGTTAATGTTTTCAGAGGTTCTAGGCCGTTATCAGTAGACTCCATTGTTTTTAGGCCTGTGGTTAGGAAGAATATCACTCACGGTGATGGGAATCATTGATGGAAGTAACTGTACCACAAGTCGGAAAGCAAGAAGCCAAGATTAAGAAAGAAGGAAGAAAGAAAGAAAGGGCTAGGAACAATTGTCTCCTTCAGTGGAATGTCCTTCAACAAGGCCCGGCCTCCTAAAGTTGCATCACTTCTCAGTAGGACTGCAAACTAATAGAAGCCCAGCCTTTGGCACATACACTTTGGTAGACATTCTAGGCTCGGACTGTAAAAGGCACGTGAATTACATCATCTTTGGCCTGATGTCCCCATCTGTAAAATGAGGATAGGCTCATATCTCACTTTCAGTTTTAGTTTTCTAACATAGTTGTGTTGAGCGAAATACTCATCAAGTTAAGCTGTGACAAATTACTATTTTAGAATAAAAATCAGAATTTAAACCCTAAGCCTATCAAATCTTTTAAATCTAAAGCAAAGATCTTGGGGAGCAGGTGGAACTAATTTGTAGAGACCATCTTAAATCTATCTTTAAATTTACATATCATAAAGTTTACTCTTTATGGTATGTATTTCTATGGGTTTTTAACAAAAGCTTAGGATTGTGTGATCCCTTCCATCATTGTGATACAGGACAACTTTGTTACCCCAGAAAACTCCATTGTGATGCTCTCTCCAGTTCGTCTTTATTCCCACCTGTGGCAAGCATTCATTTATTCCCCCCTTCTTGTGATTTTATGTTTTCCAAAATCTCATGGAGCTGGAGCCATGCAATACTATGTGCATCTCTTGTGTCTGGCTCCTTGCACTTAGCATGATGCATCTGAGGTTCGTCAATCTTACAGCTCCTGCCAATAGTAAATTCTAAAGCTATTGCTTTTAGAGGTAGTTATGCAGATAATCTCATTGTTTTAGCAACTTTCCATGTCATAATCTCATAACCATACAGGTCTTTGGTCCTGAAACTACAGTTGTGGCAGTGAAGGTGAGAGGAGATTCTAAGATCCAGAAAGCAAATATTTTGCCTAACACTAGCTCGGCAGAACTAGGGAGAGAATTCAGAGCTTTGGATGCTAACCTGGCACAGTTATTCTGGAAGTGAGATGGTGGGAGGTTAATTTAAAAGTCTGCGAAGTAAAGGATAAGACGTGCTTGTGTGCACGTGCCTGTGAATGGCGTACGCGGTGAAAGGCACGAAACAGCAGACTTGAGAACAAAAAGGAACCACTGCTTGTTTTATGTTTCAAACGAAGAGAACCTTTATCCATTGCGATTGCCATTTGTAATAGGAACGAGGGAGTATATGGATCCCTCTCCCTTTTCTAGTTTTGATGGAAAGGGGCATCTAGGAGAGAGTGTCTGGGGGCTGATGCCACTTTCTCCCTGGATCAGATGCATGGAACTGGCCTGAATTTTAAAGGTGTCAGTTCAACCTGTTGAGTATGGTGAAGTGAAGTTTTCCTTGAAACCGAACTTTTTCTGTTCTTTATTTATCTCTTATTTCTTGAGGAATGAAGTACTTTATTTTCAAACAGCTCACAGATAAGTATGGATTCAACTTCATTTTTTTTTTTGAGGAAAAAAATGATATAACTTTTCTCATTTAAAAATCAGATTAGGTCTTTAAAATGAAATACTTTGATTTTATACAATATATTTATTTATCTATTTATTTTATAAGGCAGTGAACAAATGCATATTTAACCTTAACAAGGAAAATTTGAATTTATTTATAATATGAAATTTAGAAAAAAATGGAATTAAAGATTTTTTCATTTAAGTTGGTCATAGTAATAGCTGCTAATACTCATTCATATATATCAGCTAATTTTACTCTGTATTATCTTAAACCTCCCTTTTAAAATATTTTTATAGATGTTGACTGAATGTCACAGATACAGAACTTACTGAAACACCCAGGGTAATTTATGTATTTGTCTGTTTACAGAACTTTAGCTTAATCCTCTAGTAAACATGGCCTTGTCATAAGGAAATATATGTTATTTGCTGTGTTCAAATCTAAACTCTTAGAAAGTGTTATTATTGAGGAAACATAATTGAGCTTTTGGCTTGCTATTTCATTTCCGTTCGTAATTCAAACATTTGTTGTACATTTCTCTGTGGTTTATACATTTTTTTTCATTTCAATTCCGCAAGATCTTTATTTAGAATTTGAAGTTAAACATTTTTTCTTTGAATAGTTCATCCTTTAATCCCTCTTTTGATGCCTTTATAGTCTCTATAATCAAGGATGTGGGAACTGAACAGACTGGGCTAAATGTTATGGTAGTTGACAAACTAGTTTCTTGTTAGATAAGTCTCCTAGTTAGAATGTCAGCACGGATTAGAGCAGAGCGAGAAGAAGACAGAAGAGCGCTGTCTACAGTGCTTACAAAATCAGTAATTCGAGATAAAGCAAGCAGCAGCGAGGCACTGTCCCGGTGCTGAGCTGCAGGGACATAGTGAGCATCAACTGTAGCAGTTGAGTTTGCCTTGTAGCTCCCAGGAGGTGTTAATTTGCTCAGACATCTATTGGCAAACTCCTGTGCAGCCTCCGCTTGTTCCTGTTGTTATTTATATGAGGTAGTGCCTGCAGCTAGTGAGATACCTTTCTGGACCTGCTTCTTCCTAACTGAGAAAAAAGGCTTGAGGAATATAGGAGATGTCAGTAGCAACAAGCAACTCGAATTCCTCAAGATAAAGACCATGGCTGGGAAGAATTGAGCAGGCAAGTGAAGATTACTGACTCGGCATTAATAATAAATTTACAGGACTGCAAAACAAATCATGCCAAACAATCTTTATCGTTTCCTAGTTGGATGTGCAAGATTAAAGAAAGGAATTCAATAGCGGTAATATCTGGAATTGAGTAAATCATCTAATTCAGTGTCTCCACAAATCTTTGGGGGCAGTGGGGTGGGGGACAGGGAGAGGGAGAACCACAGTGAGAATTGGCTCTGTGCACTGTCATGTGGATTCAATTTAGCTGTTGTAATAAATTACAATGGAACAAGGTCCATTGGGATGATGTAGGGATCAATAGAAGGTCAGGCTGTAACATCTCCAGCAGTGGTCGGGAAGAATGGATAACATACTTTATTAAGCTTGGCAGACCAGGAGGTTTGGGAACTGTTGTGGTCCACTGCCAATGCCATCAGGTTTATGAAGCACCTTTTGGGTATGTGATACCATTAGGGCTACTACATAAAAGTTAGAATGTGGGCAGTGGTCTGAGTAGTCAGTCTGTTTAGTAATGATAACCACAGGTCTAACTTATAGAGTACTTACAAGTCTTGATAGCATAGCACTTACCGTTTTCATGGATTCTTCTTCTTCTTCTTCTTCTTCTTCTTCTTCTTCTTCTTCTTCTTCTTCTTCTTCTTCTTCTTCTTCTTCTTCTTCTTCTTCTTCTTCTTCTT
>NC_022013.1:61684280-61703472 GCF_000317375.1 Microtus ochrogaster | reverse complement strand
TTCTTCTTCTTCTTCTTCTTCTTCTTCTTCTTCTTCTTCTTCCTCCTTCTTTTTCTTCTTCTTCATCTTCAAATCCCAATGGCAACCCTTAGAGGGGCAATGCAGCTGGTAAATAGTAGCGGTTAGCTATGATCAGAGGTAGTCTGGATTTCACTCTTCAGTTTTGTACATGGGGAAATCCATGTGCTCATGGAAAAATACTGTGTTCATTTATTTGTTTATTCATTTGACAGTTATATTTAGTGTACTAAGGATGGTCCAAGTATAGTAGATTATCTGTAGCAATTTAAAAAATGGTGAGATCCTGCTTCTGATTGACATAGTTATAAAGTAAACACATGGTAAAGATTTTGCTTAGCTCACTAATCTGCGACGGAACAGTGAGAAATTAAAACTGTACAAGTCTGGTAAACATTTAGAGAGTTAGGAAAACTAAAATGAATGTACGAGTGGAAATAGAGCTAGATTCCTCACAGTATAGAGGGGAAGTGAGTATCTTCTGCTGGGCAGAGCAGAATCTTCACATTTCTGAATAAGAATTTATTTCATTGCTGTAAAATATTTATAATTTATCAAGTTGTATAGTTACTGACAAGACAATGGAAAGACTAGAATCAAATGGCTCAAGAAAAAGTGATCACAGCAATAGATTTATTCTGGAGTCCAACTCTAAAGAGAGAGGTATGAAGCAGCTCATTAGAGTTTGATTTGGAATAAGACCTAACTACAGAGAATATATCTATCTTTCTGCAGTAGACAGAGTGGATTGTAATTTTGAGATGATCTGGCATAAACTGAGAGACTAACTTCTAGGCATATCCATGGAAATGCCTTTGAGAAATTATTTTGGTTAGGTTAATTAGGACTACAAGACCCACCCTGAAGGAACTCGGGTCCATTCCATGGCTTTGGGTCCTGCATTGCATAAGAAGAATGAAAAGAGTTGAACATGAGAATTTTTTGCTTTCTGTTTCATGGTTGTCAATGTGATGTGACTAGCTGCCTCAAGATCCTGCCACCTCAGTTTTCTTATTGTGGTGGACTATAGTCTTGAACTGTGAGCCAAAATAAATCCTTGTGTAATTAAGTCGTTTTGCCAGGATATTGTTACAGCTACAGGAAAGGTAACTAAAATTGGTACCAGAAGTGGGTTATTGTTGGGCTAAATCTGTCTGTATGGTTCTTAAACTTTGGAACTGGTTTAAGGAGAACTGTTGAAGAGATTGGAGCTTTGGAATAGAAAAGCCCTTAAATGATAGAAGCTGAACGTAAAAGCCCATTCTTATGGGAGACTGAAAGAAAAAAATGATGGAAGAAAATTGAGCAGAAGAGAAAGAAAACAGATTAGGGCCGTTTGTGTCATATTTTGACCAACAATCTGTCCATGTCTTGAGAAAATGATTGAAGTTGCATTCGAAGAGAATAGGCTAATTTGTTTGGCAGAGGAAATATGAAGACACAAGAGCATTCAGGCTGTTTCTTGGCTACTTTTTACTGATCTTACCCAGGACTATAGAGATAAGGAGTAAAACCCTGAGCAGATGCGCACACAAACACACACACCCGCACATGCACACACACACACACACACACACACACACACACACACACACACACACACCACATCAGTTTGTTGAGGAGGAAAATAGATTTAGCAAATTAAACGTCTCAGCCAAAGTGCATACTGAAAAAGGATCTGTAGCTGTTAAAGAGAAACATCCTGCTCTGCGCTAGGACAATAGGACACGTGCCCTGAGAGCAAGACCTCATCAATCAAAAGGACCAACTGTGAAAATGCAAACTCGTTTGAAGGGAATGAGCCTGAACTGAAACAGATACTGCCACTGAACAGGGGCCTCGCTTCTAAAAAGCAGCTGCCAGGGTCAGCATACATAACTGAAGCAACTGTGTTTCAAGGGAACTGGCTCCAACCCGAGATGGCAGCGGGAATTGGTAGTGTCACCCATGTGGTACTGATTTTTTAGGCATGAAAGATGGATCGTTGTTGGGGTCATGCAGTCTCCACAGTTCCAGAGAGTCACTGACACCAGGCAGTGTGTTCCAGGGTTTGAGTCCTTGGAAAGAATCCCAGAGAACCTACACAAAGCTGTGAAGGTAAAGTCTGAGTTATAATAGAGACCCCAGTATGCCAGGACCTTGGTGCACCCACAAAAGCAGATAGAGTGGAGTAGAATCTGCCTACGAGAGAGGCACTTTATCCCGCAGGTGGCAGAACTGAGGAAGTGGGATTATTCACGCCTTTCGGAACCTAGAGAATTTCATAATGAGCACAAGATGTCAGACATGGAGCTGCTAGATTTGGTGTTTTTCTGCTGGTTTGTCTTCTTGCTTTGGTCTAATCTTCCTTGCTAGCCCCAATTCTTCCTTTTTGGAATGGAATATTTATTTATTTGTTTGTTTATTTATTTATTTATTTTGTAATTGTATGTTGGAAGCATGTCATTTATTTTTTAGTTTATAGGAGATCACAATTAAGAGATTTATTTGAGTCTTAGAGGAGACAGATTTTGAATTTTAGACAGCATTGGAACTGTTAAAGATTGTAGGGATTTTGAAATTGGGGCTGAATATGTTTTTCCAAATGAGATGGCCATAAGACTGGAGGAAAAGTGGTAGGAGGCTATGGCTTACAAGTTTGGGTGTTGAATTAGCAAAGTATAAAGTTATGAAGGTCAGTGTTGATTATCAGCTTGCCAGCATCTGGAATCACTTAGAAGGCAAGGCCCTTGGCCCACCTGTCTAGGATTGTTTAGTTTAGAGTAGCCTCTGGCAGGCTTTTTAAGGATTATCTTGATCCAATTGTGATGGAAAGACCCATCCTAAAGGAACTTGGTTTTAATTTGCATAGAAAGGAGAAAGCTAACTGAGCTTGAAGACTCATTGCTCTCTTCTTCCTGATGACACTCCTTGCCCGGCTCCACCTCCCTTCACTTCTCCATCATAATTGGCTAAACCCTCAAACTGTGAGCCAATAAACCCTTCTTTCCTTGAATGTGAGGGTGTTTTGTCATGGCAATGGGAAAATATCTAAAGCATTCTCTAAATTCTTCAAAGTTTATCTGGAGAAACAAGCTGAGGTGTTTGTGTTCACCCAGGGATTTTATTTTAACAAATTGGCTCATGATTCTGGAGACATGATGAACTCAAAATGTGATGGGGGAGGTTGTCGTATTAGAGACCTAAGGGTGAATTGTAGACATAGTCCAAGGAAGTCTGTTAGAGAACCTGGGAGAGCCGGGAGAGCTGATACTGCAGATTAAATATGAAGGCTACCTGCTGGAGAATTGCTTCTTAGCTGGGGGCAGGTGAGCCATTTATCTGTATTTAGGCCTTTGATCAATTGGGATCCACCCATACAGTAGAGATTAATCTCTTTTACTTTAGGACCACTGATTTAAATGTATTTTCTACTCCCCCCAACACTGTAAATGAAACATCTTGAACAATAATTCAGCTAAACATTTGAATATTGTAATCTAGTCAGGTTGACACATACAATTAAGTATCACATCATGTCAGAAGACTAGGGAACTTTACTAACTGTAGAAGTGACTAGAGATACAATCAGAGAGTGGCTGGGGTGATACTGACCTTAACCTGGGGGTGGCATGGTGAGCAATTGGATGCCATTGGTCTTTAGGTGAAACTGCCAACCTCAGGACTTTCCCTGGGATGAGATGCAGTTGGAGTTAAATTTATGGTTCACGACAACCAGAGACAAACTGTAGCTTTACATCTCTGTACACTGCATGGCCATTGTATGTGTCCCAAAATGTGAAGAAGAGGCCTGAATACAAGAAGGGGTTCTTGGAGCCTCATCATGTGTGAGGGTAATTTCATAATAGAGTTTATAACTGAAGGTCTTCTAATAATCAGGCCCAGGATATCTGGGTGTGGAAATTTGTAACCTGAATTAATAATTCACTGAGGAAGTGCTTTGTTGAAAATAAAATAGATAGCATCTCTTTCAGACTCCCAGTAATTTAGAGGAGGATTTAGTGCACATGTTCATAATGCAGAGCGGAATGTATTGTTTAAAAGATTCCTTTATTTGAATATTTTCAGTTGAACAGAGTTAGGTCATTTCTCTGGCAGATTTTTTTTCTATTTCAGTTTTCATTTCTATTTCATTTATGTAGTATGGTACTATCCCTATGATCTCACCCACAGGCTGAGATGTGCACATTGTCACACACCTTGTTTAATCTTCCCGTTGGTAAGGTGGTCCTTTCTTCACCCTAATATAGAACTAACAAGGTTTGGGGGTTTGCAGTTGTCATGAGCCTAATAGTTCTGAAAATCCCATCCTCCCAAAGTATGGCTAAGGAATGGTTGCGCGATATGATGCTGGCAGATTAAAGGAAAGGAGGAAGAGGGAGTGAACGGTGTGATGTTTTGAGGGCTGCTCTATAGGCGCAGAGCTCTACCTGTGCAAGATGAAGATCTCCATGGCAGCAACATCCAGTGCGATGGACTTGATACCACTTCAAGTGGTTTAGGTGATAAGTTTGATATATCATTTATATTTGAGCACAACTGAAATTTAAATACATGAAAGTAAAAGATAAAATGTATGAAGATTTAGTTGGCACTGTGTATGCTGTGTGGGAGGAAAGGGAGAAGAAGAAAAATTAAGGAATCTTATCAGGACAGTGGGAGGAAGGAAACAGCTAGAGTTTTTGGCTTTTTTTTTTTTTTCCTAGCTGTGGCTTAACCCAGCTCCTGGTGGTCCTCTCTTCCCTCATCTCTGGGATGAACTCTGTCATAGTGCTTGCCCTGTAAAGAAGCGGTGAGGAGGCATAGAGAGCGAGTGAAGAAGAACTGGCTCTTATTGTATCCTTTTTTGTTTTCTTAAAACAGAATTCCAATGGTGAAAGCATCATTTTCATACTAAACCCTTAACACATTACTTATGTCATTTTATGAAGAAATGAAAGGAAGTTTTAGAGTTCCCCTTCCCAAGGCCTGTGAGAGAGCGTGTTCTATAGCATCCATCCATCTTTTACTCAGATATGGTGAGGCATGACCAGTGATTGTTAGCACTTTCCTCTCACCTCTTGAAAGGTAATAATAGCCTTTCATACTTATACCATGTCTGGGTGGCACTTGGCGACCCCAACTTTCCTAGTGACAAAGCCTAGAGGATAAACAGATTTATTGCGGGGCAGCTCAAGCCTGTCCCTAGTCTGTGTTGCTCATTTGCCTTCTTCCTCCCCTATTGGTCATGACCAGCAACGGGTTGTGACTCATTCCTTTCACTTTGGAGCATGGCAAATGGGCCTTCTCTTGTTGGCCAAGTGTGCAGGCATCCTTTCAACGTTAAGAAAACTTTGAAGACCAAATGACATTGCCTGTTTTCCTTCTATTCTCTTACAAGGACCTCTGGAAGTATTTTTGTGGTGTTGAGCAGATTAAACCCTGAGCCCTTGTAGGGACAGGTCTTTCAAAGCATTTGTTGTCAACATGAACGAAAAAGGATTGTCATGTGACAAAGACTACATCCCTGGCCTAGGAAAGCAGGAGTCTGAAAGGTCTTAGGGCATTGCTCAGTAAACACCCAATATTACACATCAGAGATGAATTTCTTAAGACGTTAATGAGGCTCAAGGCTTTGTCCTCCCTCTTCCTTACCTGACCTGGCCTCTTCCAAAGTCCTGGTTGCCTGATCTCATGCTTGTTGTAAATTTTGTCAAAGTGATGCCTTTGCCTTTCTTCAGCCCTCGCTAACTTCACCCTAACTCACAGCTCAGCCCCTTAAAATCTTCTTCTGTTTGTGCTTTTACTGGTACGGAAGTGTGGGCAGGCAAAACCACGTCCAATGCTGCCACGGTTCTCAACACTAGTGGGTGCAAGGCCAGCTGAAGAGCGGAGAGACTCGAGACTAGGTAAAGAAGCAGAAATAGGATGAATTCACCTCAGAGTGGCGGTTTCCTGCAACTGGGCTGCTCCTGGGCAGATCGGCCTCCAGAGAGTGGCAGATTTGAAAGCCAACCTTTGTCACATTTGCATTTTGTCTGTGTCACCCATTCCCCAGGACATCCTCAGAAAGTCTGCCTGAGCTCTTAGGGGCAGCCTTGGTGACTGCAGTCAGTTTTTCTCTGAATAATAGAAGCTGCGCTTGTATATTAGAACCAGACATGCTTTTATTTGGCCTCGGATTTCAATAAAATTTACTGATGCTAAAGATAATCAAACCATTTCATTTTCCATGCACTTTATGGTCCCCAAACAGTGTTATTCCTTCGGAGGGACAGACTATTGCTTGTATCACATGCTCGTCTATTTAGGGAGAGAAGTCCTTGAAATTCAGGAGAGGATGCCTGTCTCTTCTCCTGCTGTCTTCTTCCTCAGAATGCCCTGCATCCCATGGAGGACACAGGAACCCAGGTTCAGAGTGAGGAGGCTGCATTACTCTTGTGGCCCTTTGGCTGGCTGGTGGCAAGAGGCAGCCTGTTTATCAGTTGTTAATTGGTGAGGGTTAGTCACTGGGGCTGTTGTTTCAATTTAAGTTTAATGGGGCTCTGGTAGTTTCTACACACAGAGCCTGTGTCCCTCCCAAGGTAATGAGGTTGAAACCCATGTTAACCTCTGTTGTGGCACTGAAGCATGGCATATCAGATCTTAATTGCTCTGTGCTGTAAAAGTACATACATGTAACATGAGAGCCATTTTGAATGACTGAGTGAAAACGGACTGCCCTGGAACTCACTTACTTATCCCAGGCTAGCCATCCACCTGCATCAGCATCCTGAGCGCTAGGCTTATAGGTGCGAGCCATCACACTTGATTAAAAATTGAGGTATCCTGAAAACAAGGTTTCAGGTTGTTGCTGGAGCAGTTTTTCTTGCTTGCTTTAATATTGAATTTTTTTAAAATTTTAATGGCTATTCAAGAAAGAGATAACCCCTGAGTATTCAAAGTGCGCCTCAAGCCAGAGTCTCATTAGTTGTGTAAATTAGCTCCAGTTATTTTATTACTATTAGCCTTGGTTTCCTAACAAACAGTAAGAACAGAGGATATCACTTCCACAGGGTTGCTTGTGAAATAGGATAGCAGATGTTAAAAAACATCTGTCAGGAAAAGACCGCCTCCCAGAGAACATGGACCATAATAAGCACTTTATATACAGAAGCCAATCATATTGTATCTGTCATATAGACGAGAGGTGTTTATGGACTGTTCACTCAGTTTTACCTGTTTATCTCTAAATAAAACTGAGTGTAGCCATTTGAAACAGAGTGACTCTAGAATTTCAGCTTTAAATCCCCAAACTCAATTTTCCCTGAGTTTAAAATGATTACTTTATGTGTGTGGGTGTTTTACCTGTATGTAGGACTGCATGCCATATGGATGCCTGGTGCCAACAGAGGCCAGAAGCTAGAATTGGATTCCCTGGAATTCTAGTTTTAGGGAATTGTTAGCCTCTGTGTGGGTGTTGGGAATCAAACCTGGGTCCTTTAAATAGCAGCCTGTGCTCTTAACTCCGGGTTCCTCTTTCTGTTTAACAACGTTTAAGTTTTCTTATTCCATCAGAGCAGATCTGTCACTTTGGGCCATGAGTAGGCACAGGTCTGGGGTTGGTCTTCAAGCCCTACCCAATATCCCAACCAGCAAACCTTACACAAACAACCTGGAATTCTGATGTTGCATACAATTTTATTGAAAGGATAAAATGTTCTATTCTATTTTTCCAAAGATTATAACCTTAATTAATCCTAAAACCCACTGAATATAATGATTGCCGTATAATCAATAGCCATTGGGCCCTTTAGCTTCCCAGGAACCTGAGTGGGATTTTATAGATGACTCAGATGTCTCAGCTGAAGAGAGAGGAACAGTGAACTGTAGCTAGCCAGTCTGCCTCCTGACATTCCCCCAAACACCGTCACCCACCCCCGCCCAGCAGCTTTCCGGAGGTTGTCTTTTTATTGCCTGCAATTCTGAGGGGGAGAAACATGAGCCACTTCAATATCTTTGGAGTGTTATTTGAAAGGACTAGCATGACTAATGTTTGTTAAAATGTGTATCACATGGTACCACCATGCATTGAGATATTGAGATGGGGCTTTATCCATTTCCTATTGTTCCATTTAGTCCTAGCCATATCCTGTGGCATCATCAGGATGGTGAGCACCATGCCCATGTCATGGATGAGGAAATGAGGTCTAGAAACAGTCAAGAAACAAGTGATTGAGAAAGCAATGAAGTAGACTCCTCTGGTCCCTATCCATGGTAACAAGAATCTCAATGGTGAGCAGTCATGCATCCTGGAGGGAGCATGATGTTTGTGCTCTTAAGCCTAGTTCTTGTTATGTGTGACCTGGTCACACTGCACATCTTGTGTCTTCTCCCACATCCACCTCCACTAAAAGCCCCTCCCACCCCCATCCCCAGCATTCTCTTCTCTCAGTCTTCTTTGCAATCTTTAAGTTGATTTTTCATCTCTTTTCTACCACTGGGCTCACGTCTGTTGGCTTTCCCTAGGGTACCTGATGGTTTTGTTTCCCAACTGTAGAACATAGTACCTTCCTTTAGAATTTCATTCTTGTACCCACACAAGGTCTGTGCAAGACAAAGCAGCAGCCCTTCCAACTTTAAGGTGGAAGGCAGGGATTATATTATGTTCAGTCACAGTAGAACAAGTGTTAGAAATTGTACTAATGTTCTTGAGCCATACATGGTTTCCCCAAGTGGGCTGGCTGGCTTGTATGCTTGCTTGTTTGCTTCCTTCCTTCCTTTCTTTTTATTTTTCCAGACAGAGTTTCTCTGTGTAACAGCCTTGGCTGTCCTGGAACTCTTTCTGTAGACCAGGAAGGTCTCAAACACAAAGAGATCCACCCATCTCTGCCTCCCAAGTGCCGGAATTAAAGACGTGCACCACTACTGCTTGGCTGCCATGTTGGGTTTCTAACAGACATTGCCTGCTCACCTCAGCAGCTTCTTTTATCTAGGTTTCTCCCTGGCTCACCTGCCTCTCTTGGCCTAACTTTTACCCCTAAACAGAGCGCAGGAAGTTGGGCTCTTCTCTTGCTTCTCTCCTATAGGCCATACATACAGCCTCTCACATCTTCCAAGGAACAGGAGGCTGGCCATTCAGATAAGCATAGCAAGACTAGCATTTCTCACTAAATGAAACTTTCCTAAGCCTGGCCTCTTAAAATGCCTTTTCCTCAGCTTTCTGCACATGTGCTAATGATTTAGCCGTGTTCCTGTGGAACCGTTTGTCACCGTCATCCCGTTCTACAGTAGATAAACCTGAGGGTTAAAGGGATTAGCTAACCTTCCTAGGAACGCATAGAAATCTTCTCTCATCTCCACTACACAGTTATCAAATGTTTCCTTAAAGTTCAATCGTCTCTCGCACAAACACTCTGCCATTTGTAGTACCAAAACATGCATCGGTATATCCATGAGAGGGTATGGCTGAGTATCAGTAAATTTCCTTTACAGAACCAGGTGGGGAACTCGTCTTTGTGAATCTTGCACGCTGCCCCACAACTGCCCTTCCTTAGGTGCTGCTCTCTCTTTACCTTGAGACCTAATGTGTGTTGATGCTGGAATCCAGTCTTCCTGACCACCCCATTTCAGTTTCCTTTCTTTTCCTCTGGCTAGAAGTAGTAAAAGGACCGCACAGTGCATGCGCTGTCCACCACTTCCAGGGTCTAGTTTTCTCTGTAGGCTGGATGAGACCTAGACAGTTTAGAGTATGTGCCATTTACTATGTTGAGAATGGCAGAGGAGCTGCTGTTCCCTGCATGTTGGGACCGTAGCTGTCACTAAACAAAGAGAGACACAGTTTGCTGTAAACTTAACTTTGCAGTGTGAATTTTATACATTTAAGTACCCATTTACAATGCTGTGATCACCGTGTAGTTCAGATTTATAATCTCATTATTCTATGGATTTTCTTCATGTTCCTCTGATCACCAAAGCACCCTACAACCACTGATCCATTCCTCCACTCTCACAGGTCTGCCTTTTTAGACTGCTTACACATGTACTCAGTCTTCTGGGCCCAGCTTCCTTTACATGGTGTGAGGTATCTGAGGTTCATCCATGTTACTGTAGGAAGTAGTGGTCTTATCTTTTCATTACTGACCAGAAATCCATGGCATGGATGAACTGCAGTTGTTTGTCCATTCCTATGTTAACGTCCAGCCATTGGCATGTGGTACAGCCATTGGCATGTGGTACAGCCATTAACAGCAGTCTTGTCTGTATGGTTGTGTGGTCTTCTTACAGGGTTTTGGTGCTCATTTGTCTCTGTTATAAACTCTCTCCCAGCATCCAGCCTTACTGTTGTTAACCATGAGTGAGCCATACACTGCAATCTCTTTCCTGACTCCACAGGAATGAAGTAAGGCTTCCTTCTCAGGCATCGTGATAACTCTGTATTTATATAAAGCATCTCACTGTGTCTCAATCCATTTGCTGTTTGTAATGGTTAATCTTAGTTTTCCATTTGAAATGATAATCACCTAGGTGATGAGGAATAGGCACAATGTGACCAGCTGCCCTAAGTCTCACTTCTGTGGCTTCCCTAGCAACCATGGACTGCATCCTCAAACTCTGCCCCCAAACAAACCCTTTCTGCCTTATGTTGCTTTTGCCCAGGTATTTTATCTCACTGGGAAGAGTAACTAAGACACTATCCCTGGGTAAGTCTCTTTCCATCGGGGACATGTTGCTCACTGCTATGTCACAGGTCCTAGCTGTGTCCAGTCCTCAGCTGAGATCATTAAATAAGACTGGACTGAGGGGCGACTTCTTCAGCTTCTGGTTGGCAAGTGAGGCATGGACCAGCCAGACGAGGAAGTAGCTTGATCTGCTCATGTGTCCAGAGGAGTCCTGCTCTCTCTGGGGCCAATGGATATTGTCGAACGAGATGCAACTCCAGTAACGGGAACCTCTCAATTTCTTTATCACAGAGCATCTCAAATATTCCCCTGCTTATAAGAGAGAGAGAGAGAGAGAGAGAGAGAGAGAGAGAGAGAGAGAGAGAGAAAGTGCTTTTCAGAAGTTCAAGTAAGCGCTTGTTCCCCCGTGGCTCCCAGAATCTGGTTCCAGACTGAGAGCATTCTATGGGGCAAGTTCTGCTTGGCTCTCTGATCCAGAACATCTCTGAGTCATTTAGTTAGACATTTAAAACACGTCACACGCATTCTGGAGACACTCAACAGGGAGCTACATGAATGAGGGAATAACAGACAGAGGAGGAAAAAAAGAAAGCAAGCAAACAAACAAAGACAGAAGAGGCAAATGCTCCAGCGTTTGCTGAGTCCTCAATCATGGTATTACCAGGGATCAAAAGTTTTGCCACCAGAATGTGGACAGTTTTATGAGCTGCGCCTGTGAAGCTGCTAGCTCAGAGGTTCTCAGCCTGTGGGGTACGACTCGTTTGGGGGGGGGGTCTAACGACCTTTTCACAGGGGTCGCATATCAGATGTCTTCATTACTGTTCATAACAGTAGCAAAATTACAACTACAGTTACGAAGTAGCAACAAAAATAATTTTATAGTTGGGGGTTACCACAACATGAGGGTTGCTGCAGCTGTTCCCCTGTGCTTTATTTATTTATTTTTGGTCTTTCTCTGTAGCTTTGGTGCCTGCCCTGGAACTAGTTCTTGTAGACCAGGCTGGCCTTGAACACACAGAGGTCCACCTGCCTCTGCCTCCGGAGTGCTGGGATTAAAGGCTTGCACCACCAGCCACCACCACTAGCCTGTGCTTCTTGTCTATAGGGGTGTGGAGGGTGGGCGATTGGTGTTGCGGTTTTCCCTGCTGATTCTTTTTTCAGCTCTTTGTTCAGTTTTTACCTTCCTTGCTGAGCGCCAATTGCACATAGCTCCAGGCCCCAGCACTCTATTCCCCAGGCCTGGTTGGTTTTTCCTTAGCACTTGGTACTTTCTGGCACCAAACTGTACTGTGTTTAGTCTCCGACAGCTGTGGATTCAACTCCCACTTTTCCACCTGGCCCTATGCAACTCTTATCTGTAAAACGGATCATTTCACCAAGTGAGAGGCTCCTCGCAAGGATTCAGTCAGCAAGCACAGTACCTGAGGTTTGGGGAAACCCTTGTAGACTACATTATACACTTGTTGCTCAGGGCTCCCCTTTCTTTTCCTTGTCTTTCACATTCAGCAGAGATGGAATCAGAGTGAGCATTTCAGGGGAGGAGCTTGAGGCTCAGCATTTAGACCTAGCTAAATCTGGAGAGCAGGTTTGGCCTGTTTGTCTAAACAGCCTTATATTCATTCTCCCCACCCTTTCCCCTTCTCTTCATTTCTTCCTTCTACCCATCTCCATTTTGCTTCCTGTTCTTAATTTGTTTTCAAAGAAAATTACCATGACTGCCCATTTATGAGATTGAACAGGGCTTTCCACCCCCAGTCAGAGTTTGGCTGTAGTTTGGCTTCCTTGGTATTCCCCTGTATATCTCTGGCCCATGGTATTGAAGCAATGTTTTTTTGGTGGGTACAGTTCTACATCTGCAACTGATTTTGCCTGCAGATGGGCTCGGACAGAAATAATTAGCCACTTGCCCCTTTTTGTGAGGGTGCAAGTGGCCCCTCTTGCCAGCAATTACTGAGCCTAGGAAAAGCCTAGTTGGGGGGGGGACTGGAAAGTTAGGCGCTAGAGCAAGGTTCTCAAGTTTTTAAAAGTTACAGCTAGCTTTTTATTTTATTGTTGGATTTGAAAATATGCCGACAGCCTTGGAAGAGACAAGCACTCTTCTCAGAGAGCGGCACCTCAAGCACTCACTCTTCCTCCCTACGTTTATTCTGGGGCTCATTTGAACGTGCTGTGTGTTCTCAGCTCTGCCTTTGGTTGTGTAGCTCATTCATGCTACACGTTAAGCAAATGTATACAAATGCTGAGCTGCTCTCCTCCGGCCTTTGTGCCTCGCAGCAGCAACTTCCCGTCTTCCGTGCCTTTGCAGACAGCGCTGCAGTGACTTGGCATGTGGTACCTTTGGATCCATGCGGATCTGGATCTCTTCCCTCCAGTGTGGCCTCTGATTAGGACAGCATCCAGCAGCATTAGGGGACTTGAGCAGTCTGTTAACAAATCAAGTTGTTGATTGCCATCCTCAACCATCTATCCCTGGGATTCAGAAATTTGTCTGTGGGGAGCCTGCCTCGGACAATAAAGGAACAAAACACGTTCTGGCTCTTAATGGGAAACAAAAGTGCTTAAACCAAAGCAGACTGCTTCTTTAAATATCCAATTGCGCAGCAGGGCCGCTCTCCCAGGGAAGTTTAAGGAGCCCTGTATTTAATTGGGAAAAGAAGCTGGGTTTGTGTTTTCTTCAGTGTCAGGCTAGCAGATGCGATTGGATTTTTGACACTTTGCAGAAGACAGACTCCTTTCCATTAGCCATGATGTAGGGCCTGCATCATTATTTGACTTTGTAAATTCTGCCTGTGCTGTAATCGGACCTCTGAAACACAGATGCTGACTGCAGGAAGGAATGAGGGACATTCAGTTTGAAAGGAAGAAAACTAAAGGCTTTCTTAACCATTTCTACTCATCTGCCCAGGTCCAGTTTAGACTCCAGGCCCTTTTATGGGGATTTAAATGCAGAGGTTGGGACATTTACACCAAAGCTCCCCGTCTAGAATTGACTGGGTGTGTTGCTTTTTATGGGAATCTGTTATGTCCTCAGTCTTTGCTTTTATTTTCAGTCTCCAATGTGTCCCAAGCAAAGGCAGATTATATGTAGAATATTTATTAGTAGCTGGTGACATTGCCTTGAAGTAGCTTATGATGGAGGTTTTCAGATTGTGCACGAAATTGCTGCAAAAACTCCCAATGTCTGCATTGTTTTTAAGGAGGACGTGCAGGTAGAGAGATCTGTTTCCACCCACATGCTCAGACCTGACTTGGATTTCTGAATTTGTGGTGTGTGTATATGCTTCAACTAAATGTTGTGGGATAATGCTTTCTACCTCCTCAGACCTTTAAACCATAGCTTCAATGACTGGAGGCTAGAGAGAGCATTGTCTCTTCAGCGTTTTAAAGAAGATAACAATTGAGTTATAAATAGGTCAACACTATTATTTCTCTTCCTCATTTGATATACAAATGTTTTGGTTCCAGTGTTTGGTGTTAGGAAAAATCTTAAGACAAGCTGCTCCACCAACCAACACAAAAGAACTCCAATCAGACCAAATCAAACCAAGTTAAATGCCCATGTTTAATAGACGACACACTACTGGGTGGCCAGGAGAACATGGCGAGAGGAAGACAGAGAGAGCACACACACAAACCCAAAACCACGTGTTCTTTCCAGTGCGAGCTTAAATACCCTCTGTGGTCAGGGCTTGGCAGGCTGGGAGTTGGAGTCCAAGTGCAAAGCGCTTGGCAGGCTTGGAGTGACACTTCCAGCTCAGTATTAGACTTGGAAAAATCGACTAGATTAAGTCACATATAGCACAAGTTCATCAGACAGATTGTGGAACCAACCATAAGTGACTCTGGTCCTGGGCTCGAAGACTCTTATAACCAGGTATCCAAATAGTTCTCATATGCCAGCAAGCTGGAATCCTTCGCATTATAGATATTTTATGGTTTAATAGTTAAATATAAATATATACAAATACATATGTGTGTGCATGTGTGTGTGTGTATGTATATAAATTCGCTGCTGTGTTCTTCATCTCAACCAACGGGGAGACTGGAGTAGGTGACCCTGCTGGCGTCACTGACCGTTCTCAGTTGTGTGTTGCCTGTGTTTGCATGTCGCTACCTCTTAGAGGCTGCTGAATTTTTGTCTGTGACCTTTCGGTCTGCTCATTCCCTTGATTCCATGAGGAATGTCACAAACTATCTGTGTTGTGAAAGGTGGTGTAGCTATTGGTAAGGTGCCTGTGTCCCTGTAAATTACCTCCTCACTGCTGATCCTGCCCAGTAACCCTAATGAGACTCATCCAGTGTCCCCTACACAAAGAACAGACACCTCAAAAACAGAACAAGAAGGCATGATAAAAGTAGAGGTGAGGCTAGTTGAGAAGAGGAACAAGAGAGGGTCCTGGGGGCAAATGTTATCAAACTACCTTATGTTCTTTTGTGAAAATTTCTGAATGAAAGTCATGCTTCTGCATGGTTAACATATTATTACAAATATTCTTAGACTCTTGAGAAGGGATTTAACCTTAGCCTCATGCAAAAAGATCATTTGTAGTAATTCTTCGCCATACATTTGTCACATAGTTAGGAGGAATGTTAAAGAAGGCCAGAGTTACTGAGTAGCAGGTGTGGAACTCACAGAGAGCACAGGCCATTGTTTGAGTCAGAACTGCAGGTAAGGTAATACATATGGAAGAAAGAAATCCAACTAAAGTCAAGGGCTGCTGGGTGCCTGGGAAGCATCCTTCTTCAAAACTGGGCTCCTTGGGGTTCAAGGCTGGGCCCAGATGTACCAAGTAGTAAAGAATCAAATGTGTAGATCATAAGAAAATAATATGAAGTTGAAGTATGGGTTATGCTTAAATATCTAAGTGTAGACATGTTACTGCTCATTTATACTTTTTTCTAAGGTGAAAATAAAAAGTTGGCTTGCAAGTATTTCAGTTCTTGCATGTCAATTAAGAGCGCCTTCATGTGCAGATGGTGTGGTACGGGATGCACTTTAATCTCCTTCACAAAGATTGCAATTTAAAAACAAACTGCAGTCTAGGGCCAAGTTACTTCGCAGGTTGTGTCAGTAATGAAATTCATGCACACCAAGTTTTAGTCACATTGTACCGTTTTTTGATTCCCCCCCTCCTCCCAATCTACCACAAAATAACAAAATACCTTCTATAGCCACCAGTACTATTGCTTTGGTGGTTTCTATCTCTAGCGTCTGTTACTGTGTTTTTAAGATGGAACATTTGCTGTAGGGGACAGAACAGTTAGCATGAAGAACACTAACCAATAGCAAAATAAATTGTCTGCAAATAATGAAGTCGGCTCCTCGACGAATGTCCCTTTTTTTCCGTCGGGTTCCTGTCCTTCCTCTGGGGAAGTACTGGATTTGTATTAGATTTGGGGAGAGAGAGAGAGTCAGGATTTTGTTTATTTAGGAACTAGATTTAAAAATCCAAAATTTGACTTATTCGAAACCTGCCTGTCTCCAGTGAGTCTTACAACAGTATGGTTGCTGGGTATGTGAGGAGGATGTTGACGTGGTTTCTTGTCCCAGGAAGGCAGTTCCTGTCAGGTGAATAGTTACCCTAGTGAGTGTTTCATAGAGTACACACTGTGTGCTAGAGTGGTTATTGTCACCCGGTTTCGTAAACAGTTTTAATTTCACAGTAATCCCTTCTATTGTTCTTAATCTTCAAAGAGAAACATCTTATATTTTTCTCCCTCACATGGATTTTACATGTTTTGCTCTCAAAATTATATAGTCTTTTTTAAAAAGCAAAAGCCTGTAGACAGTCAAAATTCAAAACAGTAACCATGAATAAAATATTTCTCAAAGAAGACCCAAAGTCTTCAGCCCCTAAAAATAAAATCAAATTGTGAAAAGGCATGGCTTGAAGTAATTTAAATGACACAGTTTTATAGCTGTCTTAGTATGACCTTGAGAAAATATTTCCTAAAAGGAATTCTCCCTTAAATAATTCTTTCAGACAAGGTCTTAGAGAGCGAACTCTCTTGAAGGAGCTGTTTTCTTTGATGCTGCTATTTTCCTGCAAATTCCCCAGGACAGAATATTTGGTTTTAACTTAAGATAATGAAAGTAATTTTCCTTTGAGAACTAGGTTTTCTGCTGAAATGCAAAGCCTGTCTGCAGGTGAGATTTGATTTAATCCTTTGAGTACTTAAGAAGCATTCCTGAGACAGTGGCCAAAAAAGTGACAAGATTATCATGTCGTTTATTGACAGTGTGGGGACAAGAAAAGACCTTTTTATGCAGAGTTTAATGATTTTTTTTGAAGTGACTTTAATGTCAATTTTTTTTAGTTACTAAAACAGTCAAAGATTAGCAGACTCAAGTTGTAAAGTTTGTTGCAATTGAATTTTAGTGTAGGGATCAAGTAGTGATAAAGTAAGCATAGAAGACAGGCAGTATCTTGTCAACTAAATTTCAAATTTCACATAGAGTTGCAATAGACACAACTGCGCAAGGCTAAAAGGGAGCCCACCTGAGAAAATCTGAAGGGAATGGACACATTTTGGGTGTCAGAGTCACCTGTGAATTGTATGCGATTTTAAAGGTTTATTTTTAATATATTTTTCTGTGTATCCGGTATTTCCTTTTTAATTCTCCTTTTTCTCAGAGTGTTTTGCATATGCTAATAAACAGAACACTTGCTGATGTCAGATACTATTAGAATAAACAAAGAAGACTATAACAACAAAAGCTCTGCATGGTTGAAAGTTGCTCCCAAATTGTATGACACATATAAGCCACTGATTTCCAGGTCAAATTAGCATCATAAAAATGTTTGATGGTCTCCTGGATGTAAATGTACTTTTGCTGCATGCAGTGATTCCCTGCACGAACTTTACCTTTTATATGGTGGGACAAAATATGAAAGAAATAATACTTTGTACCTTAAATTTAATGAGTTATACGACTTTTATGTGGAAAACTAACAAAAGTAATTTTTTCCATCAGTCTATTCAGTAAACATGAATTTCTGTGACATTAGGTGTCTCCCTTCACCAGGCCCCCTTGTCCTCTCTGCATTGTTGCTAGCCATTGCCAGAGCGCCCACGAGCTTGTCCGCCTTGTGAGCTTTGACTCTTTCCACCATTGAGAATCCCTGGAGGCTGCCTTGGACTCTGCCATTTTGTCATTGGAGTTTTGAAGAATGTTCTGTTTTAAACAATTTGGGGATGTTTTAAATTTACTGCTTATTCATTTATGTCTAAAGAAAAAATTACACAAAATTCCATACTACTTGAGAACATACTGTCTTGGTTAAGGGTTTGGGTCACATTTTAAAATTAGTTTTAAGAGAAAGGAAATCACGAATGCTCTGGAATCCAGAGAAGTGCCAAGCGTGGGAAGCAGTTGTCCCTTTTATTTTCAGGTACCTTACCATGGGGACAGGCTGCGGATGGCAGCCGCACTGGGGTCCTTTAGCTTTGGGTGATGTGCCTTGGGGAATGGCTCCCTTTGCGGTGCCTCTACATCTGCAAAGCCTCTGGCTTTGGCAGAGCTAGAATTGTGCAGTATCTCAAGTATTCCACAGGGTGTCACGATGTGGTTGTTCTCAAAAAGATTGTCTGCGAGGAAGTCATTTGAGCAAGCTTTACCCAGTATTTAAAAGGTCATTTTTTTTTTTTTGTCTTCAGTCAAGGAAGAATTACTGTAGGCCTACTGTGTTTCCATGATTGAAAATATGCAAATATTAGTGAGATGATGCAAATCTTTATTCTGTTTGGCATCATAGCCGGCCTTGTACTTCTCATTATAGTGAGCTTCTTTGAATGGACTTTCCATGGAGTTTTTTTCCGTTTGCGAAGTGACTCACAGAGAGAAGGTCACTTTCTGCAAACCTGTTCTTCCATTACTTTTCCGCTAGACCCTGACTCCCTCCTTCTGCTATCTGGTGGCAATGTGTTGGTGCAGGAAGAGAGCTGGAAGCCTCCGTTCTGCAAGGGATCTGAACAGTTAAGTCATAGCTGAAGCAGGAGTTAGACATCTCTCAGCACGAGCATGAATTTTCACTTCACCAGCTTTGTAGATTGATTTCAATGGTGAGATTTTTGAGAGTAAATGAAATAATCCATTTTAACAAAAGGCTTCTAGTGGTTTTTGGATCTGGATAAGATAGCATAAATTCACTAAGTCCACTTAACTGAACAGTAAGAGTAGTCATAAAAAACTCTGAAGGGTGGTAGGAAGGAACCCTGTGGGTGACATGCTAAGCAAATCTTGCAGAACGCCTTGGGCTTTCATCCTGTCCTGGTGACTGTCTCAGGACCCTGCAACAGAAAAGGATGGAGGGAAGACAGGGAGCAATGGAGAGAAGGAGGAAGGGAAGAGAGACTTGGGATTTTTAGTAGCGATCCAGTCAACCCACAAAATGTCACCAGCAAAAGGCAGCAGGCCAGCCTGTCAGTCATAGCTTGCCTACTCTAAGTGGTGACCTCAGGATGCCTGTGACAGCTTTGTCAGAAGAGCCCTGACGGGGCACCCATCACAAGTGACTCAGGGAAGTCCAAGG
>NC_022013.1:61659035-61684136 GCF_000317375.1 Microtus ochrogaster | reverse complement strand
GCAGTAGGGAATCATACAGTGTCATAAGATACCATTACAGAAGAAAAATCACAACTTAAGTGAGGAGAAACAACTGATACCCAAGCATGTCAGATATGGGGATTATTGGGTGAAAAAATTAAAGCAATTTTTATTAAATTGACTGAATAGGTCATTATAGATTTCCTCAGAGAGAGAGCGAGAGACCCTCCCTGAAACCCTGGGAAGTAGGGTAGATGTGCCAGGAGATAGCATCATTGAGCTTTGGGAATGCTCAGTCATGGCTCCTTAATCTGAGTGGAGGAACTGGAAGGGAAATCAGATGGATGGAGTTCGTGGACTTGTAGGTGGCAATATGGTCTAATATTCATATAGAATTCAAGAGGGGAGAAAGAATATGGAGCTGAAAGTACTTGAAGAGGTAACTTGACGACTTAATAAAAGATGAAATGCTTCCTGGCTCTGTCAAAAGACGTAAACCCACTTGATATGGGAGGTGATGTGTTGACAGAGGTTTCTGCCCAGCCTGGTCCCACAGCTGCTCATTCCAAAGAAACTCACAGAGGTCTACATTATAAACTTATAAACTGATTGGCCTATTGGCTCAGGGTTCTTATTAACTCTTATAACTTACATTAACTCGTAATTCTTGTCTGTGTTACCACATGGCTTGGTACCTTTTATCAGCCAGGCATTCTCATCTTACTTCCTCTGTGTTTGGGTGATGAATGCAGTCTGAGTCTTTCCTCTTCCCAGAATTCTCCTGTTCTTGTTGTCCTGCCTCTACTTCCTGCCTGACTACTGGCCAACCTGCATTTTATTAAAACAATACAAGTGACAGGGTACAAGACCATTGTCTCACAGCAGTGATGTATGTTGTGAATGTTTTATTGCCATTGGTTAATAAAGATTCTGCTTTTGGCCAGTGGCTTAACAGAGTAAAGCCAGGCTGAAAGAGATACATAGAGAAAGTAGGCAAAGTCAGGGAGAATCCATGTAGCTGCCACAGGAGACAGACACCTCTGCTGGAGCCCTCTGGAACCTTGCCAGTAAGTCGCAGCCACGTAGGGATACACAAATTAATAGAAATGGGTTAATTTAAGATATAAGAGTTAGCCAGAAATACTCTTAAAATATTGGCCAAACAATATTGCAACTAATACAGATTTCTGTGTGATTATTTTGGGAGTTGGGGCATCCAGGAAATGAACAAGCAGCCTCTGCCAACACCCATTGGTGCAAAGATGATCAAGCCTTACATCATCAAACTCAAGGAAATACACACCCAGGCTTTGAAAATTAAAATGAAATCTCCAAGCAGTCACAGCCATACGACTCTGTGTGTCAGGAGACCACCAGTGGAGTCTGAAACCTTAGGCCAGAGAAATTAGCCTTGTACTTTTTAAATGAGACTCCTAAAAATGTCAAGTACAGTTTCTCTGTCTTGTGAAATGTTCATCAAGAATGAGGGAGAAGAAAGCATTATGACATAAGGGACAATAATGAGTTACTTGTTAATAGAACTAATTAATAGTATCAAATCTTTAAGACTTGGTGAAGGAAATTCTCCGTGGAGAAGGAAATGCTAACAGAGAAAAGATTAGAATTTCCGACAGGTAAGCTAGGAGAATATAGAATGCTTTGTTGTGATGGTTAAAGATGGATCAGCATAGACAGAGCAAAGATGGACTTAATTTAGTAGTTGTGCATGTCAGCCTGTGATGATCAGCCACATTTCCCTGGGCTTTGGTATACTTCCTGAGAAGCATGTGGCTGAGGAAAGCTGTCCCCCTTGTGGTAGGGACAAGAAAGATTAATTAAGAAAAATGCCTTACAGCAAAATTTTATGGAGGTATCTCCTCAATTGAGGTTCCTGCCTTCCTTACAGATAAATCTCGCCTGTGTCAAGTTGACAAAAACTTAGCCAGCACACCCTTTAAAGGAATTATGTGACCTGGTACTCCTTTCTTTCTTGTCCCTACCACAAGGGGGACAGCTTTCCTGTCCTGGAATTCACTCTGTAGACCAGTCTGGCCTTGCTACTCACAGAGATCTGCCTGCTTCTGCAGTGGAGTGCTGGGATTAAAGAGGTGCATCACCACCACTTGGTGGGAAAAAAAAAACATTGGACACATTGTCCTCTTGGGAGCCATTGAAGGTCTAAGTTAGAGCCACTGTCTACATACTGTGAACCATCAGTCTCCTAGTGAGTTCCTAAGTCGCAGTTGGTAGTTGAGGTAAAGGCAATGACAGCCTCCCTTATATTTCCCAGGGTGTCATCTGCAGGACAGGTCTTTGACTTGATGCACTCTCGTTTCTATTTTTACTTTTTCTTTTGGTTCTTTTGTGGTTTTGCCAGAAAATAAAAACAAATAAGCAGCAGAAATTGCCCAGATCAGTGCCCCGGGCCCTTTCCCTGCGGTCTTCCTGCAGCTTTAGCAGCAGCTTTGCATTTCAGGCCATAGCCTACCTGGAGCAAATGTTTCTGTGTGGCGTGAGGGGATGAAGTGGCTTCTCATTGAGGAAGCGCATGCGTGGAAACACATTAAGATCACTAGCCATGATGGAAATCAGAGTAACAGTACACCTGCCAGAGCACTAAAATCACAACTAGTGACAACAACATTGGTGACAATGTAGCTAAACCAGACTATTCTTACATTAATGGAGAAGTAAAAATGTGACATGTGGAAACTCTAGAGAGTACTTCAGTAGTATTCTATATAATAAAAACAACTTCCATGTGACCCAGAAATCACATCCTGGTTGCATTTATACCAGCATAGTAAAACTTCTGTTCAAAGATAAAAACCACAAATCTGTATGTGAATAATCATAGTAAAAGACTTGTAATAGCCAAAACAGGAAACAACCTGTATGCCCTTGAACAGATCCATGCTGAGAGAAGCTGGCATAGTGATACAGTGGAGCGCTACTCAGAAATCAATGATGATGAACTACTGAACAGCTTGCCAATTTGGATGAATCTCTAAGCAGTTGTGCTCAGTGCAAAAAGCCAGTCTAAAAGTTATATACACTAAGAGTATGTTTGTGTAACTTTTCAGAGTCACAGAATAAAAGGGGAAAAGTATTTATCGAGTCAGGATGGGTGATATCATTGGGTGGTATGGACCTCATGCGTTAGTTTAGACTTACAGTGCTCTAGAAATGAGTGATGGTAGGAGAAAGGAAGGGAAGAGAGAATCAAGATCAACATCTATATTTTTGCTGTATCTGGAACACTAAAGCCTCCCTTAGGTATTGTAGATATGGGTTGGTTGTTTGGACACCAGACTCTGGCTTTCCCACTGACTTTATGAAGGGTATCTAACTCTAGAAGGTGAGAACACAGTATTTGCATCCCTAGTCTCTTTTGCTGTTAGGCCACTGGCTTATTCTTGTCTCTGCTTTTTAATTTAGCCAAATGCACTTGCCAGAGCTGTTGAAATGCTGGGAATTTGATGACATCTCTGCACTGTGGTGACTGTAAGGTCATGTGGCCATGGCCCAGCATGGAATGGAACCCGGTAGTTTGCACTGAAGCCCAGATGTCTGCTGTCCACTGGTTAGCGTAGCATCTGTACTGGATCACTTGGGTCAGAACTTTAGGCACAGAATTCTGACCTTTTCATGTAACTTTCAACTTTTTGGCATTTTTTTTTAATTCCTTCATTTTTTTTTGCTCAAATTTGACTGGTTGTTTCTGAATAATTACTTTAACTAATACCCAAGGTATGGATAATATAAATTCCAGAAAAATTCTCAAGAAAAAGAGAGAGAGATGTTTTAGTAATTGAGTTTCAGAATCTCCTAAAGTGAACCAAAAGGCACTTTTGCATAAGACAAATGTAAACATACTATAGCATGAGCCCCTACATAGACCCTATCTGTCACTTTCTGTATAGTCTCTCTGGAATCCCAGAGCCACAGGAACCCAGCCATTGCCTGCTCTGGTCTCTTCTCTTTATGCGGCATAATCTCTTTAGTAGGCTCCACCTTTTTTTTCTTTCCCATTTTATTCAGCAAATTAATAACCAGAGATGTTCAAGTGAGAACATTAGTCGTAACTGGCCTTACAACCAAGTGAGAAAGTTCTACCCCTCAGCTCTATCTCCAGCCCTTGAAAGGCAATTCTGATAGTGTGTACACAATCCAGAGGAGGAAACCCAGCTCCAGAGGCAGAGAAGGGTTTCCCGGGGATAAAGGGTGTGTGTCCGCATCTAAAGGTTGAGTCAGAGTTGAGCAGAGTTTGAGTGGGGAAAGCTCCCAGCTACAGGAGGCAGACCAAAGGCAGGAAGATGTAGTTTCTTTCCGGGAGCTGGAAGCATATTTTGCCAGAATGGCAGCCGTGTAGGCATGGCGGAAGAGCAAGTAATTCTCTTGTTTGTTTCTTCTGGCAATACTGGGCCTTGAGCTTAGGATCTCACTCCTGCTAGACAGTGCTGTGTCTCTGAGCTGCAGTCCTAGCTCTGGCTCCTCGACCATCTCTTGAAGGGCCTCATGCATCACCTTGAGTGGGACCCATCGAAGGGCCCTCAGGAGTGAAGTCATAGTCCTGTAGATTTGAATCTTGAGAGTCAAGGACTCTGACAGACACTCTTGGAGTGTAGAATTTCAGAAGTTAGCTTAAATCTGTCAGGATTAGGGTTGCCCTGTGATCTCTGGGGTCTGAAAGCAGACCGCCAGTGCCTTGTTTACTCTCCAGGGATCTGCTTTGAAAGTACAGCTCTTGCTTCAGACACACAGCATGTTGCAGAATGCTCTGACCAGAAGCAGCTTTCTTCAATAGCAGGTGCAGTCTTTCTCAGTCCTGGGTGCACAGACCTGTATCTTACTCTATGAGTCACAGTGACCAGTGAGTTCTCTGCATCCCAGGGTGGGTGGTATCTTTGTAAAAATGTGAAATTACTTAAAACCTGTCCCTAAGATTCCCAGTCCTAACCCTGGATTTCAGGTTGTTCAACACCCAATCCCTACTATTTGAACTTAGTGCAGCTTCGTACTTTCAAGGAAAAGGTCCCAAGTAGTTTTGGGAGTGTCCTAACAGTTGGAGAAAGGTGGACGATATTTGCCAGCCTCCTAAAATTTCGTTTTCAGAAAGAACTTAATTTCTTTGGAGCTAAAGGAACATTTCCTCATATAACAAGCTCTTTTAGTGGTAAAACTTATTTGGAAGTGGGGGGCGAGGAGGGCAAAAGGGGAGTGGAGAACGGGGAGGGGAAAATCCAGTTGGGGAAGGATGGAGAAGGAAAACAAGCAGAGAGATGTCTTCATAGAGGGAATCATTGTGGGGTTAGTGGGAAACCTGGCACTAGGATCCCACAAGGATGACCCCAGCTAAGACTAAGCAATAGTGGAGAGGGTGCCTGAACTGCCCTTCCCCAGTAATCAGATTGATGACTACTTTAATTGTCATCATAGAGCCTTCATCCAGTAACTGATGGAAGCAGATGTAGAGATCCACAGCTAAGTTATGGGTCAAGCTCCTGGAGTCCAATCATAAAGAGGGAAGAGCAATAATATAAGCAAAAGGGTCAAGACCATAACGGGGACACCCACAGGAACAGCTGACCCGAGCTAGTGGGATCTCACTGACCCTGGATGGACAGCTGGGGGACTTGCATAGGACTGAACTAGGCCCTTTGAATGTGGGTAACAGCTGTGTGGCTTGTGCAGTCTGTGGGGCCATTGGCAGTAGAACCAATATTTATCTCTAATGCATGAACTGGCTTTTTGGAGCCCATTCCCTATGGAGGGATACCTTGCTCAGCTTAGATACAGGGAGGAGTGCCTTGGTCCTGCCTCAAGTGATGTGACAGACTTTGTTGACTCCCCATGGGAAACCTCACCGTCCCTGAGGAATGGATGGGGAGTGGGGTAGGGGGAAGGTAGAGAGAGCAGGAGGAGGGGAAGGAGAGGGAACTGAGATTGGTATGTAAAATAAAAAGATTGTTTTAATAATTAAAAAAGAAATAAAACTTACTTCAAAACTCATTTTAAGACCATTTTGATGTCTTTTAGTTGATTTGAAATTATCTTTATTTTGTGTATTAACTTCAGAAAAAACATCTAGAAGATAGAGAAAATATGGGAGAAAATAAAACTTTAGTGTCAAATGAAATTCTTAGAGATCGATGAATACACACACACACACACACATATATAACTTGCAAGAACTTAATTTTTACAAAATTAATGTTGACTTATTTTATATTATGCCTTTACCTTCTTTAGATTCTAATGTTTTCATTTACTTCGTAGCAATTCCAGTGCATATAACTTGATGTGACTTGTGTATTTACTCAGCAAAATACCAGTGATGGCTCCTTCTGTATAATGGGGAAATACTATTCTGGGTGCTTGGCAGCATTGCACTGACATCAGCTTCCGGTGTAGCGCAGCCTGGCAGGTGGCATTCAGATGGGAGCACATGTAAATTTGTCAAGTCACATAGTGACACCTGGCTGGCAGAGGGTACAGGCTCGCTCTCTGACAGAGAAGCACGTTTGGGAGAACTAGTCAAATCCAATGCGAGTAATTCCACCCATTGAAGATGGAGTTTATCCATTAAAAAAAAAAAAGCCTCCATGACATCATCACCTTCTATTTCCTTCTGTCAAAGCATTGACCGCCTCTCAGCTTCAACACACTGAGGACACAGCTTCCAGAAGAACCGTTTGGAAGACATACCACACTCAAACTGTAGCATATGGATAGGTTTTTTTGTTGTTGGGGTTTTTTTTGATACTCACTTGTGTATTTGTATTTGTTTATTATTTACTTGTGTATTTGATATTTAAAATTATTTTATCGTATATATTTATTTGTGTGTTTATGATGAGTATGGACATGCCTGTGCCACAGCACATGTTTAGAGGTACAGGAGTTCTTTCTCTTTTCCACCTTGTGTGTCCTGAGACTTGAACTCAGGTTGTCAGATTTGATGGCATGTGCCTTTACCCATTGAGCAATCTTTACCATCTTCAATATATACACATATATACTAGAGATATACTTATATGTGTATGTGTATCACTAGGCAGGTTTTAAAGATTTTTTATCTTTATTTATGTGTATGTGTTTATGTGTCTGTCTCTGTGAGGATGTGCCATATGCCATGTGTGTTCAAATGCCCACAGAGGCCGGAAGTGGGTATCTGATCCCCGGAGCTGGAATTATAGGCAGTTTTGACCTGAGTGCTCAGAACTGAACTGGGATCCTCTGCAAGAGCAGCCAGTACTCTTAACTGCTATACCAACCCTGCCAGCGCCATCTATGATCATACTTTAAAAACAATAAACTCTACTTGGCTTGAACTTTTAAGCAGGCAATTATTGAAACTTCCAGCAGTGAAAACTGAGAGTTCTGCTCCACCACCTGCCTCTTAGACTGCTTCCTTTCATGATTTTTCCTTCCAGGTGCTTGTGTCTATCACTAAAGTTATGTCACAAACTCTGTTCTTCACACTGTTTTGTGTTTTGTACCCTCTTAACTCCTTTTTACAACAATTTTGTATGTGTGTGTTGTATCTGTATGTGTGTATATGTTGTATCTCTGTGTGTGCTGTTGTATCTGTGTGTGTTGTTGTATCTGCATGTGTGTGTTGTTGTATCTGTATGTGTGTGTATGTTATATCTGCATGTGTGTGTGTTGTATTTGTGTGTGTGTTGTATCTGTATGTGTGTGTATGTTGTATCTCTGTGTGTGCTGTTGTATCTGTGTGTTGTTGTATCTGCATGTGTGTGTGTTGTATCTGTATGTGTGTGTGTGTTGTATTTGTGTGTGTATGTGGTGTTTCTGTATGTGTAAACATGCAATGACTTCCATGTGGAGCTCAAACGACAGCTTTAAGTATCTTTCCTTGGCCTCTGCCTTGTTTGAGAATGAGTCTGTGTTGTTGGCCACTATGGATGCCAGGCTGTCTGCCCCACAGGTTTCTAGGAATTCTCTTTTCTCTGCTGCTGTTTTGCTGTAGGTGTATTGGGGTGACAGACGTGTGCCACCAACTCAGGCTTTCTATGTCTTCTGAGAATCTAACTGCAGATTTTCACACTTGGGTCACAGTCACTTTCGGCCACTAAACTGTCTCCCGAGTTCAAGACTCATTCTTGAGTTGTTTGTACAACATTCCTTAATGTGGTATGTTCTTGGGTATAAATCCTTTCCCTATTCTAAATCCGCCAGTCAATCTTGTCCAAAGTATCATTAACTTTATTAGCTCAGATGTATTGTGACATTGGAAAAGTCCCCTAGCCCAGTTCAGGTCTCCCCATCTCAGGTTAGATGAATCATCATTGCCCCTCCCATTGTTTTTTTAAGACAGAGCTTCTCTGTGTAACCCTGGATATCCTGGAACTAGCTCTGTAGACCAGGCTGGCCTTGAACTCAGAGATGTGCCTACTTCTGTTTCCCAAGTACTGGGATTATAAGCGTAAGCCACCACCACCCAGCTTTATTATTATTAATATTATTTTTTTTAATGTGCCTTGGTGTTTTGCCTACCTGCCTGTCTGTGTGTGAGGGGATGTTAGATCCCCTGGAACTGGAGTTACAGATAGTTGTGAGCTGCCGCGGGAGTGTTGGGAGTTGAACCCGGTGCTTTTTAGAAGAGTAGCCAATGCTCTTAATTGCTGAACCATCTGTCCAGCTTCATTGCCTTACGTTTTAGAGCTACATTTTGTTTTGTTTTGTTTTGGAGCAGTGTTCGCTTTATAGCACAGGCTGGTGTGGAACTCACTATATGCCCCAGGGTACCCTTAACTTATGATCGCCTTCTGCTCCTGCCTTGTAACTCTCCTGATTATAGTGCAGGTTACCATACCTGTCTTCTTTAGAGCCGTTTGGATGATGCTGTAGTGGTCCCTCCTTTGTCCCCATCATTGTCCCTCCATTTCCATGACTGCTGCCATTATTTACATGGGCATTCCAGATTCATGTGAAAAGAATCAAGCAATCTCAGAAGTTCCTTGAGTAGCACAAAGGGAAGTATGTGTTTGGAATGAGTCCCTGAGAAAGCTGGGTGCAGAAATGCAAATATTTTGAATGGACTTATCTTAGAGTTGTACTGCTTTTTTTCCTTGTCATTTTAAAACCCTTAATACGAATAAATTGTTTGCATAGTGGTCTTAAAAAAAAAACCTTAGATAAGAAATACATAATTTGAAAGCAGAGAATAAAAACATGAATGATAATGGACGTAATGCCTAGGGAAGGGCTTTGCTGCTGCCGCCAGGCAGACCTTATAATCGGCTGTTTTCTGTGTTTATTTCGGGATGCAGATACTGGATAAAGTGGCTGGTTGGTTGCCAGCATATGACTTAGTTGCCAAGTGGAGTGTTTAGCACTTGTTGCGTAGGACTTATATCACCAGTCCTTCCCATTAACGGTCTGCTGCTGATAACCTACTTGGCTTCTCATGTGGTCACTTTGAAGCAGTCACTTGACAACATTTGGTAAATCACAAAGTTTCTTGCTGAATAAAAGAGTGAGTGAATGACTGTACAGGCTCTGCCATACAATGATAGGCTTCCTAGTAAAGAATGGGCACCCACTCAGTGTCTGCTCAGTGAATGAATTAATCCCGTGGGAATGTTTCTCTGGTTCACTGTGGCAAACTGTGTGGACTTGAACCTTAAAAATATGGTTAAATGGCTAGAAAGATAGAGAAGTAATAGTATTTAAAAGTTTATGGGGCTTACATTTGTATGGTGAACAATATTCTGCTTATAAATAGAACTTTATATTGACTTTATATAGACTTTAAATGGATTAAATCTCAAAATTTTCTTGATTCTAAGTCAAATGCAAACTCATAGTATTGATGTCCATAATATTATATCTTAAAAATCAATATAAAAAAGAGATGGCTTCAAGAATATTAGCTTTGATTACTTATAAAATGTGTACTAAATATGTTTCTCTTTTAGATTGAAAACTTGCAAGAGCAACTTAGGGATAAGGACAAACAACTGACCAACCTGAAAGACAGAGTCAAGTCCTTGCAGACAGATTCCAGCAACACAGACACTGCTCTGGCCACCCTGGAGGAAGCCTTGTCAGAAAAGGTGAGTTTGGCCTCCAAATCAGGCATTCAGAATTTAGAGAAACTAAATTGGAAGGAGTGATACAAGTGCATGCAAATATATGTACTTTCCCTCATCCCTACACTGCCTCTTGTCCCAGCTGATTCTTAGACTTCATGTTAGCCAGGAGACTGGGTACAATGCAGCCACAGGCATCCCTTTGAAACTCAGACACAGCATCACCCTTGGCTGTCTGAAAAAGCATTCACTAGCTTATCATTAAAATTTTGGTGATAAAACTCTTAGCCTGCCCCATAGGGTTGCCCACCTTCCTGATGGAGCCCTTTGTGGACAGTACTTCTGCCTCATGCTTGTCTCTTCCTTACTTCTCTGTGCCCTAGTTTTGTCTGTCCTCTAAGCTTCAAGTGTGCCACGTTCTCTTCTGCCTCCAGCACTTTGCATTTGCTTCTACTTGCTTAGGATGTGACTTTCTATGGGCAGATTTTCTATGTGAGTGTTCCTGGGGGTTGTTTTATTCAATATTCAAGACGTGTGAGTTCAAATCCTAGGTCCACTACTCATTGTTTAGGTGAGTTAGCCTCTGCATTCCTTGTTTTTTTTTTATTTTTTTATTTTATTTTTTTTTACCTATGGAATTGGGGCAATAAAAGTTCCCACCTCGGAGGATTATGTTATATCGAGAAGAAAATGTATTTCGAGCTTTTGAGAGGGGTTATTGTTGTCATTATTATTTAATGAATCGTTTCTGTAGAAACAGCATGTTAGTGTTCTCTTTCTGCACTACAAACTCCCACAAACTATTGCTGAGATTTTAACTTTTTGTGCATCTGTTTTAATGGGATTAACTCCCTCTTCATACTGAACTCCAAAGCAAGATAGCATACCCTGTGTGTTTTAGGTTGCCATCTCCAGGGCTTAGCAGGATACCTTACGGGGACGCCCAGTAGATACTGGATACTGGTTGAACGTTCCACCCTAATGTGGGTGGGTGAAAGCCTCAGCTCTTACAGAGTTCTCATTCTAGTGAGGGAGAAGGAGAAACAGAACGTGACAAATAGTGGCATATGTGGGTTTTCAGAAGGTGTTATCTTCTACAGATGGAAAGAAATCAGAGAGGGGTACAACATGCATGGGGTTTTATGGTCAAGTTAGAGATAAGAAAATAGTGTTTAAAGAAAGACTTGATGGCAGTGGAGTGAGCCATGAGTCTTTCTACCGGACCATGGGTTCAAGGTAGAAGGGAGAGCAATTCTAAGGAGTTTGGGAAGAGGTCAGATGTTGACATTGCTCAGGGTTTTAGCAGACTGAGAATTTTTATAAGTAGGCACTGTGAAGGAAAATTTTTCTGTCTTTTCCTTGTAAAGATACGGTAAAGAAACCGTCTTTTAAATCAATAACTATAAGAGACCATCCTTAGGCAAGAGGGAAGGCATAAGAATTCCAGATTGTAGAGAGGCCATTGACTGAATCACCTTTTTAACAGCTCTGTTACTATTTTCCATTTTATAGATTTCTTTTTAACAGCAAAGACAGGAGAATTCTCAGGGCTGGTTGATTCTTCAATATGCTGAGTATCTAGTTACTCCTGTATCAGCTGTTCTAAAGCCTACAGTTTCTCGTTTGGTAAAGGCATTGCTTATTCTGTATAGATTTCTTAGTTAACCATTTTAAAAGTAGGGCTGCTGGTACCTCTGAGAGTTCACCAGTGGTTGTTCTGTGGTTTTGTACAGCCTGAATGGTCAGGGAGTGTATTTTATAATACCTTGTAACATCCTTTCCAGAAACATAAGTTGGTTTATAGTTTGTTTCTGATACTGCAGGAATGTTAATTTGGTTATTCCATTGTTGTAACAGATTACAACCCCATAGATTCATTGCTATATTAGTCACATAAGGCCTTAGCCTTCCTCTCTGTCCTTCTGGCTGTATTAATTATACCAAACTCTTGTTTTGTTTTTCCTAAGGTAGGGTTCCAATTCTTAGGAATTGAACATCTGCCTCCTGAAGAGGCCAATTTGGATGCCAAGATTCTGGAGTAATAATAGTTACTCTGTACCTGTGTCTAATCATCCTTAAATTATAATGCTATTTTTTGTGCTCTCAGCTTTGGTCTTTGACCATTTATAGAAGTCTATCAAAATATACATTTTCTATTTTCTGTTGGAATTTTTGATTCATCCTCCATGGTTATTAAATCACTCAGAGAAGTATAGTTTTTTTTATAACAGGGACTGGATTTTCTAATTTTCCTAGAGAGATAAGTTTTCCACAGTGACTGGGAATGACTGGACCACTTTTGACCTTGGGGGATTTGATAAGCCTCCCAAGGAGTTTCCTGTTGGTAATGGGGTGCCTTGTTTGTCTCTTTTTGATCTACATTCATTGGTCCAATATTGGCCTTTGCTGCATCTTCTGCATAATCCAGAAGGTTGAGGTCTTCTATATGGGTCATTCCCAGAAGAAACATTATTTCTAGAATACCTTGTCTACAGGCCTTTTTTTGGGTGACCTATTCTGCTGCAATTAAAACATTTTGTATTTTGATATCTCTTCATACCTTTGGAATTTGCTTCTCCTACCTAGGTCTCAGTCTTTTAGTAAAAGGAATCAACATTGGCCGTGTGTAGGATGAATTTGTCCATTTGATCTGACCTTTAAGAGCCCCAGTATCTTTTTGCATCATAAATTAGCATTTTCAAAAGCCAGAGATTCAATGAGTACTCATCTAGCTTCTGAATCTGGTACCCCTATTTGTACAGCTTTAGTTAATATTTGCAAAAAGTCACTAGATGGTTCTCTTGGGCCTTGTATAACCTTAGTATATGATTCAATTATTTTTCCTACTCTTAAATCTTGTCTCAAACATTCAAGGCTGCTGTACAGAATAGAGACAAGATTTGTTCATTGTACATAGCTTGACTGCCTTGATCAGCATGATGGCCTTCACCAAGAATTTGGTCTTGGGAGGTTTCAAAACCTCTGACTCTACCTTGATGTTCAAGAGCCTTAGCTTCCTCTCTCCAATTACACTTCCATGGTAACTGTGGACCATCTTCTAATACAGCTGAGACTAATTGAAACTAGTTCCCTTATTTCTTGAAGCCCATGTCTTTACCAACTGCCTCACATATGGTGAATGCATGCCATAAGATACTGCTGCTTGCCTAATATTTTTTAGGTCTTTCATACATATATGCTACCATTTACATTTTGTATGTCCTTTTGTGTATTTACTATTTGCTGACTTTTCAGAAATAGTAACAGGATAAGTAGCTAAAACTCTTGCTTAGTTCTATCAATGAGAGGTACTGGCAATGTTAAGTCTTTATTATTGTCTTTTGTCTAAACCTCATATTTTTGATTATCAATTCTGACAATTTCTTCAATGGTTTCAAATCGATGTATCATTGTCTTTTGTAGAGTCTGAATTTCTTGACCAGGGACTATTTCTAACGATGTCATCAAATCAATTAATTTCTGGTTCTTATCTTGTACATATGATTTCAAGTATTTAAGTTTTTATACTAATGATATCTTCTCATCCTTAGATTTATTTATTAGATTTATGTTCTCATCCTTAGATTATTTGGGTGGGATATAGAGTGCCTTCCAGGAGGGACGTTCTATCTGATAGCTTGTTATAACTTTTTAACGTATTTTGATTGTCAGTTTCAACAGTATGAATCCTTTTAGATAATCTTTCAATACCTTTTTTAAAGGTTTTTTATAACCTGTTGTCATGGAGTGAATTTTGCCTGTCAAATTATTGGTATCATTTTCAATGGTATGGATCCTTTCAGCCAACTTCTCATTACTAGTCTTTAACGTCTATATCATTTCTAAAGGTTTCTCATTCTTGACTGTATTATCAAACCATTTCTTTAAGAATATAATATGAATTATCAAACTAATAGCACATATGGCTAAGATTGTATACATTCAAGGTAGGTCATATACCTCTTTTAGAAATTTCTCTATAGTATAAATGAAAAGATTATTAAATTTGTGGATGGTGATATTACCTGCAATTATCAGATGATTTACTTCCATTAAAATTCTGGTTCAGATGAGAATGTTAAGGTGTAATAAAGATGTGGGCCAGTAGGTGTTACAGATACACCACTAAAGGACTCCAGCGACGCTGGAGCTATGGTCTTACTTATTCCAGAGTTGCTTACCTGTGGATTTTCTAAGTAGAACTCAAAACAACCAAATTGAATGGATTTTTGTTAAAGAGACATTGGTCAGGGAAGCCCTGCAGTGGATATGCCAGGGCCATAGGAGCCAAGGGAAGTTGCAGTAGCCACGTAAGAGCAGCATGCGGGATTGGTAGCAAGCCTCTGGGACCACAGGAGCCACAGGAAGCTGCCAGGGCACAGAAAGTTGTGTTGTTGCCGCATGTGGGGTGGCAGAAATACACAGGTTCCACAGGAAGTCATGGAGGGGCAGGAGGGGAAGCTAATTCAGGGCAGATAGGAGTTGGGAGTGCTATTTTTTCTCCCAAGCCCAGGTGGTAGTTAAAAAGCCTCAGGCAAAGAGTCTTTTTAAATGAATTTGTACCCTAAATGTTAGACACCAAATGTAGCACGATTAATAAAAACCCAGAGACAGATATTGGGGTTTAACCTGAAGGTCAGAAAAGCAAAACATCCAGCTACTGACTCTTGCCTCTACCTCAGTCTGAAATGGCGATCCTGCCTTTAGGAATCAATGTAGTGGTATTTCATTCGAATTTTAATAAATAAAGATTATCTGAAGTTCAGACAGTAAAACAGCTGCACTGATCAGCCTTACAGACCAGGCAGTGGTGACACACACATTTAATCCCAGTAGCCATGCTAGTTTCCCATAGAAACCAAGCAGTAGTTGTGCACACCTTTAATCCCAGCCCAGAGATGAATATGAGATAGGAGAAAACAGCTCTCAGACACAGTCTCATTTTGAGATTCCTGGAGGAAGAATTTCTATTTCAGACTGAAGTCCAGGTAAGAGCCAGTGGCTAGCTGTTTTGCTTTTTGGATCTTCAGGTTGAACCCCAATTTCTGTGTCTGGGTTTTTATTAATCATGCTACACAGTCCTACCTCTATTCTAATAGGTAACTTTGACAAGTAATTTTTTAGGCCTTCAAATCTTCTGTTGGATGAAAGAATTAGATAAAGTAGTACATCAGTTCCCTCTCTAGTCTTAATCGTGATTTGTACTGTAGGTTCGGAATTAGAATGGCTTATCATGGAAAATCTAGTGTCCTAGAACCGCTGAAGCCATTGACGAGAAATCTTGAATAGTGTGCTTCACCCAGATCCCTTAGTCTTTGTGGCATACAATAAGTATGTAGAAGGTAAAGGAAAGGGTATAATTCTAGGTGAGTAGACTTTAAGGTCATATTAAAGAGGTATGAGTTTATAAGTTTAATATTAAACTATAAGATTATAAATTTTATTTGAGAATCTATAAGAATATTTAGTACATTAGTATATTTCAGGGAAAGATATTCTTTCAACTTGGAAAAGTTATTTCTAGAGTTCTCTGTATAATTTTGTTTATAAAAATGAAATGATTCAGAGAGTATTAAAATTATGTGTTCCTGTTTCATATTTGGGTATATGTTAGTACCTTCTTACTTCTTCTTAAAATTCATAGACTTAAAGAGATCCCATAAAAATTCCATGTCATGGATTTTTGACAGGATATTATCTTTTCCCCCACTAGGACTTTTTCATTTATTTGAGTTTAAAGCCAAGGAATTTCACAATCCTAAAACATCCTTTTGTTAACTTTTTCCTTCAAGGCCTAAGGCAACATCAGAGAAAGAGACTGAGGTTAATGGGAGTCCTACCATTCCTCTCTCGCCTTCATTGCTTTGTGGTCACTAACTGAAGCCAGTCTTTCTGCACAGCTTCACTCAGTACTGGATCACCTCATGAACCTTTGAGTTGCCCGCCCTCTAATTTGTGGCTTTTTGGAAACACCTGGACAGGAAGTTATTTAGATGGATAGATTTCTAACTCTGGGTTCATAGCATCTGAAATAGAGAACTAGAAGAACAACTGGAGAACTAGAAGTCAGAGAACGGGAAGAGCCAGGAGGGACAACAGTGAGTCAGATGGTTTAGTAGATATAGGGAGGACTGTCAGTGATTGGAGAGAGCTGGGAACTCCATGACATGGACAAAAATCCAAGACTGATTCTTAAAAAATGAAGATGCTGAAGTCCAGTAAAATCACTGAATGGATAAGCTTTGGCTTCTGAGCTAGTTTGGTTACAAAGTCTATTTACTATTGATTTTGGGGTTTTCCACTGTGTTGACCAAGAAACAAAAAAACAAAACAAAACAAAAAACAGAAACCGGGCTGGAGAGATGGCTCAGAGGTTAAGAGCACTGGCTGGTCTTTCAGAGGTCCTGAGTGCAATTCCCAGCAACCACATGGTGACTCACAACCATTTGTACTGAGATCTGGCGCCCTCATCTGCCGTGCGGGCATACATCGAGGCAGAATGTTGTATACATAATAAATAAATCTTAAAAAAAAAACAGAAACCAATTCAGAAGGATTTATTAGGGGTGAATTTTGTGCTAGTGTTTTAGGAAAGCAGAGAAAACTCATTGAAAAGGAGCTAGTGAAGCCATCACTGGAATATTAAACTATTTCTTCCTGTAGGTTGGAAATTTTTGGCTGTATCCGAACAGTCTTGTCACCTGAGGTCTTTTCACAACACCGTTTTCTCTGTTCCTCTGCTGAGATCCACAGTGACATGTAGTATTTAAGCTTCCAGAGATTCTGATACAACGTTGGGAAACCACTAATTTCCCTTCCAGTTCCGTTCCCTGTTGCCGTGGTGAAGTGCTTTGACAAAAACACTTCAGGGAGAAGAATTATGTTTTAGCTCACAGTTGCCAGTTCCGTTCTTGATGGCAGGGCATCAAGGCGGGGGGGGAGCTAGAAGCAGCTGGGCGCTGTTCACAGCCAGAGGAAGAGGGTCCCAAATGCATACATGCCATTAGCTCTCTACATAATATAACCCAGGTCGTACTGCTCAGAGATCATTCATGGCCACACGTAAAAGAGATATTTCCGTATGAATTAGTATAATCAAGATAAAAATCTCCTGAATGTATGCCCACAGGCTCATCTCTTTGGTGATCCTGTGTTAGGTCAAGTTGGCAATTAGTGCTAAGTATTACAACTCCACCCTTGTCAACTTGACACCCAGATACATCGCTTGTGAGCTATAACCTCTCTCAGAAGCTTTTCTTGTCTCTGTAGCTCATGACCATGTTATAATGTAAGAGAGTCAGTCCGACATGAAAAGTTGGCTTTCAGAGTTCAAACCCTTTCCAACTCCAGCGTCTCTGAAGTGGGAGCTCCTCTACAATGAAGAACACTTGCACACTTTCAGGAATAATGGCACAGAATAACAGCATTCCTGTTCCAAATGAAGAAGCAGGCACAAGGAACAGTTACACTTAAAAACAAAACACAACAACCTTGAAAAACAAATGAACAACCACCACTACCACAACAGTAAAAACATCCCAAAAATCTGGCAGGGAGAGCACCAAATCCTCCCACTCCACTCCTGGCATCTGTGGCACATAGTGTGATTATTTGGGTTCCAATAGGCATTGGTAACCCCACCCCTGTAGCTCTGCTGCCCTCGGCATATAATCTTGTGGGTCATTTTCCGTTCCATGCCTGTAACTCTCCTTAGAATCTGTCGGATGGTCTTGGCATCTCTAGGATCTATCCTGGAGTTTCTAGGATGTCTTAGTCTTTACTTTCAGACTTGCGTGCAATGCCCCCTGAGGGCCTCTTTACAGAAATTCTGGTGCTACCCCATATTGCCTGACCTCAGATGCTCTCATGGCCCCCTCATTCTTTCATGCCTCCAAAACAATAACACATAGGTGAATACGATTTAGTTTAGTAGCCAACTTTATACAGTGTAGACTCACCTGAAAAAAGTCTCGATTAGAGCTCGCCTAGATCAGGTTTGCCTCCTGTGGGCGTGCCTGAGAGGAATATTCTTTTTCTAAATGGGCTTACTTGTGGTGGAAAGAGCTTGAGTGGGGGCAGCACCATTTCAAGGGCTGGACCCCTTGAGTAAGTCCAGTAGAGTAAGAAGCACGAGCTGAGCAAGTTAGCAAGGGTATCATTGCTCTCTGTCATATCATTGCCTGATTATGGATATGCTATAACTTGCTGTTTTTACTTCCTGAGAACAATGGTTGTGACCTGGTGCTGTAAGCTTCAGTGAAACCGGAACACCAACCATGCCAATACTTCTTCAATCTCTTGGAACAGAGTTGTATCGGTTTCTGGGACCTGACCCTGGGAAAACACATTTCAGTGAACTCTTTCAGCATTTCTGTTTCAATTTAGACCTTCCTCTTCAAACAAGCTTGGAGTTTCACAAGTCAGAGCCTTCAATGGGTCATATCTTGCCCTCAGGGCATCTTGTTCTATTGGTCTATTATAGAACAGTGTCTTTTTCTTTCATAATTACCCTCTTTCTTTCAACTAACACCTTGGCTGCAAAGTTTAACTTGTTCAAACTTCTTCTCCTCTTGCACAAACTATATGGTTTTTACAACTTTCTGCCCATCTTTTCAATTTTTTTAAACTATAGCTCTGAATAAGTGAAGTGGCATGGAACCATGCTCAACCTGAATCCTGTCCTGCCTTCAAATGTCTGCTGCCAGATAGTCTAGTTCATTATCTTTAAATTCAACTTTATTCAAATTCTCCATACCGAAAGCCATATTAGTGGTCAAAATATCACACGCCTGTGTCCCCCTTCCCAGTTCATTATAGAGTTTCTTGTTGCTTCTAAAATCAGAATATTCTCAGTCCACGTTTCTCTCTGTGTTCTTGGCCTTCTAAAATCCCACCAGAATGACCCATTAAGTTCTACTACGGCTTTTCTATCCTACAGTTCTGAATTCTTCCATATTCTAGAAACAAAACCCCACTAGAAAAAAGACCCACTTCTGGCAGCAGCTTATCTCTTAGTTTCTTTTCCTGCCGCTGTATAAAGTACTTTTACAGAAGCCACTCAAGGAGAATTACTCGAGTCCTTCACAGCCATCAAGTCAACGTAACAGGAGCTCCAAGTTATCGTGTGATGTTGTCCACAATAAAAAAAGGGGACAATACATTTTGTAAAAGCTACTACTTAGTTGGTTCTCTCCCTTCCTATGATCTAGGATTCCTTGTAAAGGAATATTCCTCCCTACAACTTAGACAGCCCTTCCTGTTTCAGTTGATGAAATCAGGCTATTCCCCATAGGCATGCTGGCAGACCCATCTCCTGGGTGATTTTAGATTATGTCAGGTAACGCTAACTATAAACTGCTCCACCGGTTTGAAGAAAGGGTAGGGGCTCAATAAAGTAAAATAAGTTTCTTAGAAATGAGATATTTGGACATGGGTAGGCAGCATCAGTTAATGGTGAAACTTGCTAACTGGTCACCCAACACTCCTGGAAGTTGCTTCTATCCTGTCTGTGTTGCCCTATGGTTGAAACTTCATTGCTTCTCCTGGTTTGACTCACCCAAGGCCACTTGGCTCATAAGTGAGGGAATAGAGTTATATTAATTATTTTTCTGTAGCTGGGACCTGATGGAGCAACTTGCTCATAGATTCCTATTTATCAGTCCATCCTGGGGAGGAGGCCATGGTGGGGGAGAGCTCCTTCCATTGTGATGGCAAGGAAGCAGAGAAATGAGATACAGGAAAAATACATTCCCAAAGAGACACACCCCTCCATCCTCCAACTAGATCCTACCTCCCATTTCTCCTTTTCTTAATAATGCCATCATATTATAATTCCAGCACAGTATTAATATAGAAATCGAGCCAGCGCCCTCGTGCTCTGATCATCTGGAAGAGGTTTGCAGACAGAGCAGAGGTGTGTGTCCTTCATCTCTGAGGTGTGGCTCAGTGCTGTCACACTGATGCTGAGATTGAACATCACAAAGAGCAAAGGTTTCTGATCTTGTCCTTATAAGGACATCGTGATGTAACTTAAGTAGCTTTTTCCATGACAATACCATCTTTACTCTTGCTTAATTGAACATTTCTTCTAGAGCAGTGCTTCTCAACCTTGCTAATGCTACAACCCTTTAGTACAATTCCCCATATTGAGTGACCCCCCAACCACAAATCATTGTTTTTGGTGCTTCATAACTATAATTTTGCTGCTGTTATGAATCATAAACCATTCTAATATTTTTGGTGATACAGGTTTGCCAAAGGGTCACGACCCACAGGTTGAGACCCATTGTTCTATAAGACATGGTGTAAAAAAAATTAGTATATTAGGAAAAATGATTAGTAAATTTTGGGGGATTATAACTATTTTTTATGGTATTGGTAACTCAGGGTCTTGCATATTCTAGGCATGTGCTGTTCTGCTGCATGATGTCCCCAGCCATTAATAATTAAGTTTGCTGTCTTTGGCTGGTTGTAGACCATGTCAAACTCTGTTTACTGTTTCTTTTTATTATGGCATTAGGGGAATGGTTTTTTCTTTTAATTTTCAGGAGCTTAATTCAACTGTAGAAGGCAAACAAAATGATGCAGCTCATTGAGTCAAAATTTTATTACTTAGGCAGGGACAAAGCATCATGGTAGAGCTTTTGCTTAGAATGTGTGAGGCTGCTCTGGGCTTGAGCTCCAGCACCAGTGGAAAGTGAGATTGTACCACCCAGAAGCTCAAGAGCTCGAACCTACTGTGTTTATAAAGCTAGTCTGGCCCTGCCCCGCCGTAGCTACCTTACAGATAAGCAGTTGTGGATAGCAGAACCCCAGGCCACCGAAATGCGGCTCCTACCCTGTGATAGAACACAATATGAACAGCACTGTGCAGAGCCAGTGAGTATCCGAAGAGTGTGTGCCAAGGCAAACCAGGCTCCAACAAGAATGTGGTGTCCGAATTTCTGCAAGTTGGTTGTTCATCAAGTAGATCCTGATATTTTGGCCTTTTATCACATGGTTTAGACACCTGGCCCTCTGTAGCTGACAGTTTAATTACTTTGGTGATCAGTGAAGGAGTGTTTTGTTGTACTGAATCATCAATAACTTTAATGTATAATAATTCTTGCTTTGCTCTTTTTCTCTGTCTCTGCCCTGCCACCCATGCTCAGACAGTTGTGCTCAGTGCTTAAAGCAAACTTACCTACGTCACAAATGATCTGACACCTTCTAAATGTTGCCACAGTTCTTAATTTCATGACCCTTGCTTTGAAGCCAAGAGGATCCCTAATTTGAATTCTCCCTTCCATCGTCCTTTTAAAGTGCCCTGTGGTGTGGTCTGGCAGGCAGTTTGCCTGACTCTGGGACTTAAGTGCTGCTCTTTGGAAGACTAAGCTGGCACAATGGACTTAAATCAAAACTATGTAAACTGTAAAAGTAAATAGCAATAAATGCGATGTGACCAGACTATAGGGGCTTCTGGAAGGTTTACAGTAGGGTGATATGGTCCCCTCGGAGCTTGAGGAATGTCAGACCAGCGTATGTTTGATATAGGGGTTGGGATGGGGAAGATCCAGGTGGTAGAATGGACGGTTATTGCAGGCAAAGGTCAGAAGGCCTTGCAATCTGAAGTTGTTAAAAGTTCTGAAAGGGAAGTTTACCGTGCACTGTGGCCATGTCTTCCTTTGTGAATCCCATGAGCGTCTCGTTACTTATCACTTGCATTTGCAGATTAAAATGGAACCATAACTGGGACCGCGAAGGAACAGATATGCTTCATTAATAGACCTATTTGCTCTGGGCCACCTGCTGTTCTAATACTTTACTTAGTAGGCTTTAAAAATTGCAAGGTAACCATAGCCTTCTATGTTCTCCTCAAATCGTTTAATATATACACCATTATCACTGACAGCACAGTTGCCTCCTTGGGGATCTTAAATCACAGGCTAATATTCAGGCACATTAAACACATTCTTTTCATTAAACACATATGACAGCCCCTGGCATGAAGTGAGTTCTCAGTACAGGAGCTATCTGCATTTTTCTCAAAGTAAACCTGAGTTCTGGAGTACCCAGTGTTTGTTAAGAGACCACTGGGAGAAACAGAAGATGAAAACCAAACATCAATACCAACAACAGCCTATATCCAGACACACTGGAAGAGCCGCATCGCTGATAGGCTTGTCTTTCTCTCACATTCTCTTCATGAGTCCAGTCTATAGCGACAATAAGCTGGGCCACCTTGGATGGGCAGATAGTGTCTCTGCGCTCTGAGAGGCCTCGCTTCTGCCCTGTCAGCAGTTATGCTTCTTGCACCCTTGAGGTTGTGATAGCTCCTGACACAGAATGCGCGCCAGTCCCAGGGATATCTGCATTTTGCTTAAAGAAAACCTGAGTTCTAGAGTTCCCAGTGGTTGTAAATAAGCCACTGAAAGAAGCGCATGGCCAGTCACACCAAACACCAAACCAAACGAAACCACAAACAAAATAAAAACCAAGCAAACAAACAGACCCTACAATGATGCAAGGCTTCTTCCTGTCTCACATTCTCTTTGTTGTTCAGTCTCAGGCTCCTTACTGCCCAGTAGTCCTCTGCGTGGGCTGAGACGAATCTTCAGGAACTGATGCCTCATGATAAATGAAGCCAAGGAAGCAGGGTTCAGATCAAAAAGCCACTGCTCTTCCCCTCTCTGTGCAGGGAGTTTGCTGAACCTCCCTCATCTAGACGTGTTCTTGGCATCTCCCAGATACCAGGGCTGAAGATCAGCCCATAGCTTGACCATTGGTAGTCTATCCTGCTGTTATTAAAGAGGAAAACTTTGGGTGCCATAATTTCTCTCTTGACTGGTTTTACTTTTCAATCAGTTGAGATATATTTTTGTGCCACAGTCTCTTCTAGGGATAGAGAGGCTTCAGTCAGTAAAGTGCTTCCTACATAGCTGTGCAGACTTGACTTCAACATCTAGTGCCCCCCTAAAACAGCCGGGCATGACACCTTGCACCTCTAATCCTAGCACTGTGGAGATGACAAGAGGAGAATGATGGTAGCTAGCTGGTCGACCTATCTAAGTCAGCGAGTTTCAGGTTCCATGAGAGACCCTGTCTCAACAGATGAGGTAGAGAGTGACCAAAGAACATAGCAGATGTCAGAATTTCTATGCACATGTATCAGCCTATACACATGTCTATCTGTATACATTAGCATGTACATACCACCCACACAATACAGCCATATGTATATGCACACAAACACACACATACACAAATAAACACACACAGATACGTACATGTATACACACTCAGACACACGCACATGCGCACACATACACACATAAATACACAAAAATACATACACACACACATTCATACACAGACTCCTTTGTCACCCTGTAATGCTAAATTGCATTAACAAGTTGAAAGTGATCGCATATTGATTTTATTTTACAAATACATATACATACATATATCCAGTGCTGAAGTTTCCATGTTGATTTTACGGAGAATCGTTTAGATTAATTGTCTCATATTTTCTTTTGCAGAATGCTTAGGGATGCATGCTGGTGAGTTTTCAGCCCTGTGCTATTTTTTTCTTTTGCCTCACAGGAGAGAATAATAGAGCGTTTGAAAGAGCAAAGGGAGAGAGATGACCGGGAGAGACTAGAAGAGATAGAATCCTTTCGAAAGGAGAACAAAGACCTCAAAGAAAAGGTCAATGCTTTACAGGCTGAACTCACGGAGAAAGAGGTGAGTCTAGGGAAATGAAGGTACCACATCCACAGTTCTCCAAATGCTGTTTTTGTTGAAGTTGATTTCATTAACGGTCTCTGGGGACATATAGTGTAGTGTGAAGACTTGGGGAACATGAGGGCCTTCCTCTCAGAAGGCTGCCTCTGTTCCAGGGAAGAGAGTCTTCCTTCATCAGAGATGTCTTTGGGCATCTTTACCACTCAGCCGGCTGGGCAGTGTGGCCTCTAGAAGCAGTTTTCTTGTGTTTTACTTTACCAATTCTTACTTGTATGGCTTAGAGATGCTTTTTTTTAGGTCCTTTTATCTTTTGCTTGAACATCAGTTAGTATATAACAACAATGATAATAGCAACTCCTCTTTACTTATTAAATGCTTTTGGAGTATTTTGAATTTATTTGCAGTTCTCAAATGAACCACCCAATATTGCCTGGTTAGAAAACATGACCCTAAAGACAAATTTCTCGGCTAGATATAGCTGCTCTTCTGGAACTGTTTTTTTAATGGTACAATAAATTATTTAAAGCCATTTCACACTATAGCAAAGCTGAATACAGAATATAAATCCCACCTCTGTTTTTACAGTAGGACAATGTATTATAAAGAACTTTCCTGCTTGGAGATTCCGGAGCGGTTGTTTGGGGCTGCAGTCTCCACGCTCCAGAGGATACCTGTAACATGTTCAGTATTTTTGAGGATACTTTTATGGAGCTATGGATGAAGCAATTATGTAACTTATCCTCAGTTGTCCCTGCCACAGTGATTTCTGTCTGCCAGACATGCACACTCTGCAGGATGGCTCAAGCCCCTTTGTCTTACTTGGCTGCGTCTCTCATATTTCCAGAGCTACTCCATCCCTTGTGTGTTGATAACTCTACACAATTTACAGTCCTCCCTAAATAAGGACTTGAGCTTTGATGCAAGAGGAGTTTTGAGGGAACCAGAACCCAGCCTCTTGTCCCTAAATGGATGCTTCCTAGATCTTTAGAAAGGAGATTGTTTCTTTGACTCTGCATTGCACTGCCAAACTGGGTGGGTCTTTCTTTGCATTTGACAGAAGCACACTAGCTTTGTCCTCATTTTTAATATTTCTCACTGTTTGGACTTGGAAGTGCCATTTGAGGGTTTGCACCTTAAAATCAATGCGTTTACTGCTAGTGGAAAGGAGACCTCGGCGAGGTGGCAAGCTTCAGGTGGAACTGGTTTTATAAGCAGTGCTAACCATGATTGAGCATCAGTCACATGGACAGTGCTAGCCATCAATGAGCATCAGTCACGTGGGCAGTGCTATCCATGGTTAGCATCAGTCATGTGGGCAGTGCTAGCCATGTCTTAGCATCAGTCACGTGGACAGTGCTAT